>NC_072784.1:6009231-6348938 GCF_022539595.1 Amphiprion ocellaris | reverse complement strand
AAAATCATCATGAATTTTGGCGCCAAAAAAACGCCTTACTATACTATGTCGAAAAAAAACGAGATTTTTCGACCATGTTGTAAAAACGTGCCATATGATGAAATAATGTACAGGAGGGCGTGAAAAACACTCCAGGAAGGTTTTCTGTGCAAAAAAAAATCATCATGAATTTTGGCGCCAAAAAAACGCCTTACTATACTATGTCGAAAAAAAACGAGATTTTTCAAACATGTTGTAAAAACGTGCCATATGATGAAATAATGTAAAGGAGGCCGTGAAAAACACTCCAGAAAGGTTTTCTTTGAAAAAAAAAATCAACATGAATTTTGGCGAAAAAAAAAACGCCTTACTATACTATGTCGAAAAAAAATGCAATTTTTCAAACATGTTGTAAAAACGTGCCATATGATGAAATAATGTAAAAGAGGTCGTGAAAAACACTCCAGAAAGGTTTTCTTTGAAAAAAATAGCATCATGAATTTTGGTGCAAAACAACGCCTTAGTATCCTATGTCGAAAAAACGGCCTACTTTACATTATTTCATCATATGGCACATTTTTACATGTTGAAAAATCGCATTTTTTTTTTTGACATAGTATAGTATGGCCTTTTTTTTGCACCAAAATTCATGATGATTTTTTTTCAAAGAAAACCTTTCCATAGTATGTCGTCCAAAATATGACAAAAACATCATAGTTCAGTATGTCATTCAAAATGTCACACAAAACATGAGCTGGAAAAGAAGTACCCGTGTAGCACAACTGGTTGCGAGGGTGACTCATAAACAGGACAGCACCAGTTCGATTCCTGGTCATGATTCTCTACTGAAATGTCATAGTTTAGTCTGTCGTTTTTCTTTTTGTGTCAGGTCTGCTCTGATGGATGAGAAGAGGAGGCTGGAGGCTCGTATTGCCCAGCTGGAGGAGGAGCTGGAGGAGGAGCAGGGCAACATGGAGCTGCTCAATGACCGCTTCAGAAAGACAACCATGCAGGTATGGTGGATTATTAGTCTCTGCTCTCTTTACTTTGGACTAAAAATATGTCTAGTAGTGTATCAGAATTTTTAATTAACATGTGATTTGCTACATAGTACTACTCCTGCACAACAGCAAGAAATACAGTTTTTCTACTATATTAAGTCCCACCATCCCCTCTTTGTACCCTCCTCTTTACATTACCTCCTCCACTGTTTCTTCTGTCTCCATTAGGTGGATACTCTGACTACAGAACTGAGTGCAGAGCGCAGCACGGGCCAGAAAAGCGAAAACGCTCGTCAGCAATTAGAACGTCAAAACAAGGAGCTCCGGGCCAAGCTGGGCGAACTGGAGGGCTCTGTGAAGAGCAGATTCAAGGCCTCCATCACTGCCCTGGAGGCCAAGATAGCACAGCTGGAGGAACAGCTGGAGCAGGAGGCCAAGTAAGAATCCATGGCACCGTTCTCTTTACCTAAACTAATGAATGTTCCTAGAAGGTCACATTTAGGACCAGTTTAGAAAGTTTTCATGACAAAATATTGATCAAACCTCAAATGTTCTCCTCTACAGGGAGCGAGGAGCAGCCAACAAGATCGTGAGGAGAACCGAGAAGAAGCTAAAAGAAATCTGCATGCAGGTGGAAGACGAGCGTCGCCATGCCGACCAGTTCAAAGAGCAAGTACGTCTGTCACTTATGGCATTAATAATAAGTGATCAGACATTTTCACAATCAAGGCTTGATCAGCTTCATTAACTCAACAACTGTTTTATTTGTGATGTTTGAAGGTGGAAAAAGCCAACTCTCGTATGAAGCAGCTGAAGCGTCAGCTGGAGGAGGCTGAGGAGGAGGCGACGAGGGCTAACGCATCTCGCAGGAAACTCCAGAGGGAGCTGGATGATGCCACCGAGGCCAGCGAGGGTCTCAGCCGTGAGGTCCACACACTCAAGAATCGCCTCAGGTACAGAAGCATCCAGTGGCAGACATTCACCATTTTGATTTATGAAATTGCAAGCTTTTCTTTAACCCTCCTGTTGTCCTCATTTACGGGCACCAAAAAATATTGTTTCCTTGTCTGAATGAAATCCAAAAAATCTGCAAAAAAATTCCCCAAATTTCTGAAAATTTGCAAAACCTTCATTAAGAAAATTCCAATAATTCCTTAAAAGTTTTCCTTTAAAGTTTTTTTTTTTTTTAAAATACCCCAAATTTGATAAATATTTTCAAAAAATGATTAAAAATCTTCCAAAAAATCCTAAAAATATCTAAAGTGATTACATATATATCAGTAAAACTTCTAATATTTTCTTTTAGAACATTCACATAAAAATCAACCAAAGTCCAGCGAATTTCGCTGGATTTTGGTTGATTTTTTTGTGAATGTTCTTAAGAAACATTTTTAACATTTCTTTTTTCCACCAAAAAATGTTCAAAGATTTCCCCAAAATGTTGAAAATGTGGACATCAGAAGTTTCACTGTGAAATTTTTATTTTTTCACATTTTCAAACTTTAAGGTGGATAAATTTTGACCCACAGGACAACAGGAGGGTTAAGTTGTTAACCCATTTCTTGTTCACTGAAGAAGACTTTTTTGTATAATTCTGAAATGTACATTCTTTTTCAGTTTTGGGTAACCTTACCTTTTTTTTTAACCTCTCGCAGTTCACCACTTACCTTTATACCATTTTAAGCTATTCATTTGACTTGAACTACTTGAATTTCAATAAAAAACTGGAACTATTGGGGCATTCTAAACCTTTTGACCGGTAGTGTATGTATGCTAGATGAATGAGCAGGTGTTACTCTCCCTCTGGTGTCAGTACCTTTCTTGATCTTCCTCCTCTTCCTCCTGCAGGCGTGGTGGACCCATCAGCTTCTCCTCCAGTCGCTCCGGCAGACGTCCGCTGCAGGTGGAGGGAACGACTTCCTTGGACCTGCTGTCTGACGACGAGCTGGAAAACAAGATCACCGACAACAATGCCAACGAGACGCCAGCTCCCCAGCCGGAGTAGAAGAGAAGAAGCCTCAACCTTTGCTCTCCCACCTTCACACCACTCAGCCACAACAGACATATCCAGACTCCCCCAGCTCTCAGCCCTCTGCCCACTTCAGCACTTAAATTATGTCCCTAACAACTTCCTGTTTGAGTAGACCGTTCTCTCCAAACCACACACAGCAAGATCAAAACATGGAAACCCCATATTCCTCCACCAGCAGTTGGACCTTCTCTTTACCTCCCCCTTCCTTAAGGTTATAAGAAGCACTACTCTGCCTTACCCCTCCGCATCGAGCTGCAGGGCTGTATAGAAGCAACATGCATTGAGTTTGGACTCTCCCTCTAATCCCTGCACACATTAGAAATCAGTAACCGTTTTCTGATTGAGGTCTGCTCATAGTTCAGCGGGTGCACATGTGTCTGGATGATAACAATCTCTTCTGCTGGACCAGTATTTAGCTGTTTAAAATGCTTCCAAATGCGAAAACCAATAGCACTGCAATATTTGAACGGAGCAGATTATGATGAAAGCAAGTACCCCTCTGACTTTATTTTATCTTCAATATAAAGTATCTCCGTCATAGGAATCAGTTTAGTTATGTTAGTTGGACTGTAACTGAATAGTATTTTTCCAGTCCGATGACGGGACTGTTTGCTTGCATTTGAGTATAGAAATGTGACTGTAAACTGCCTTGTTGCTAAGAAGCGTTGCTCTTTGACCAGTATTGAATTCTCAGATGTTTTGACAGTAGGTCTCTGTTGACTTGTAATTATTTAGTGTGAGCGCTAAAAGCAGCAATCGCACTCGTGTTCTGTTGCTTTCTTCTTCTTCTTCTTCTGTGCCTTTTATCGCTCACTTGAAACTCAAAAACCCATTTACGCCACATATACTGTTCATATACTGAACCATTTCATGAAAGTATTTTCATAAAATTCCATATATGATGAACTATTAGCAAGAAATCTGACTTTCTTTGAAATGTACGTCTTCCTGCGGCTTTTGTGTTGCCACGATGATTGATATGTCGACCGTGCGGGACTCTTTGTAGATGGGTGCTATGACTTTTCTTATGGATAACTTTTATACTTTTTGAGTTATTAAGATTTAAAAACAATCCAATAGACATTGACTGTATTTATATCTCTGCTATTGTATACAATGCAAACTTCATTCATATTTCAAAATGCCCAGTATTGCACATTGATCGACTGTACTTTTGCTCAATATCGTGACATAAACAGTTTAAGAGTCATTAGGAGTTACAGAATGCATTAAAGTCTATGGAGCCCAATTATCTCCAATTGTCTGTAATAGTGATGTCTTTTGAATTTTTTTTCAGATTTTGACAGAAACCACATTAATTTTCTTACCATTTTAATGTTGTTTAGGCTTTTTGCCAAAGGCTTTTGACAGGATCAAACCAGGAATGTTCCTACAGTATCATGTGTGAAAGCATCAGAACCATCAGGAAAAGAGTCGGATCAGGAAAGTTTTCTCTGGAAATATGTCTTTAATTCTTGAGCTTAACTTTCCCCTCATTTTCTTCCAACATTCCTTTAGAAGTAGATCATTTGATAGTGTTTGCATTGAGGGCTGAAAGACTCTCAAAGAATATCTAATTGGGATTTGATTTGCAATATATAATTGATAATTACAAACCTCAGTCTAAGTAGTGTATCCTGCACTTTTATTTCAAAAGTACTGCTATATGAACAAAAATGCAATCACATTTGGTTTGCAAACACTTTAAACAACTAAAGTGTTTTTTAAACAGCAGTGTTCCCTTTACAGAGGAGCAGTTAAAGCATTTCTTGGAAATCTCAACCTAAACGTTAATGTAATCAAATCAAACCAAAGCTATTTGCCACTGCAAGGGCATAGAAAGACATCTTATCCTCAGAGTCCAGAGCCACTATTATAACACAACAGGAAGCTTCCCAGCAACAGCAAGTTAACATTCAGAAATCTGTATTCTTCATCGGGTTCTGTATGCTAATCAGTCTAAATCAAAATGAGTACTACCCACTACACAGTGAATAAATATTATCTGAAAGTCGGGTTATTGTTGTTTATCAGCACATTACAAAAAGATTCATGTTAGACATACTCCAGTTAAGACTCTGGAATATCATGATTTATGTAAATTCACCTCAATAATATGAATGTTCAGGTTAAGATTGTACAGTGATATTTATTATGTAAGTTTAGCTGATTAAAGTTTATGACTCTGCACTAAAATATTATTTAAATTTACATCATTATTATAATATTTAGGGTCAGACTCTACAGTATTGAGATTAAGAAATCAAATATTCTATAAAATGTAAATACACTGAACCATTTGGATATATTTAAGTGAGACTCTACAATATTATTTGACACAAATCTATCTAAATCAAAATTTTAATCATTTTTACTGCAAACATTTACTGATTTAAATATTAAAATCACTCCTTTCTAATCCTCTGCTGTACGTTCAAACCTGAGGCCTTAAATAGAAACACACAAGTATCTGATTGAAGGAACTTCTGCAGAGTCCTGGTTCCAGAACATGATGATAGAATTATAGACAAACTTTAACAAAAGCTGCCTGAGAGTTTACAGGTTTTTATGTTAAATTTCTTCAGTAATTTAATGAGAGTTATCAGCAAAAATCAAGTGATCATTTGATGAACTTCATTTCCTAAAACATCCAGAATTGGAGCTCATATCTTTGGCAGCTGTAAAGTTTCTGCTCCTTCAAAGTTCACAACACAATGAATGAATTCCTAAAACACTCTCAATGCTGGAGAGCGTTTGATGCTGAAGCAGTGACCAGTTTTTCTGTTTCTTCTCTTGAGATGCACAATGAGGGACGTCTGCAGAGACTGAGAAAGAGTCTCACCACATCCTGACATGAGGAAAAAGACTTTATTGAAGACTACAATGAGAAAAACTGTCAGACAGCAGACGGCTGCATTCAAGGTGAGCTCTGAACATTTGATCTGGAACAGGAATTCAATAACGGCAGCATGAGCTTCATTTCAGTCTGTAGCTGCTGAATTCATGGATGAATCATCTGGCACGAGAGAGGAAGACCATCAAACATCCACGTCAGCTGATGGAGGTCCGAGAGTCTCACCAAACAAACAACCTACAGAGTGAAGACCTCCAATCTGATTGGACGGCCTCCTATTCAGCCACATGTGTGAACAAATGCCTCTAAGCTGATTTGTTTTCTAAAATAAATCTAGTTTGAGTCCTAATCTATGCCTGAGTGTTTGCTTCTTTACACCGCTGTTAATAGTTTAGGCTGTTAGATTGTTCCAGATAAGACAAGTACAAGATACTTCAGAGCCGTTCTACCACGAGCCTGACAGGAAGAACTCCAACAGCTACTGAATGTTCCTGTGGTCCCCTCAAGGCTACAGGAGGAGCCCTACGAGGACGAGCCGGTCCACCTGATGGCGGCCAGTCGCTACGGTTCAAAGCCAACACCGACTACGTGGACTTCTACTGGACCACACGGAGGCCTTCAAACCGGACCAACAAGTTCACGACTCCCCGACTCGTGGGTCTGAGGACGCCGCCGAGCCTCGGTCCAGCCGGCCTCCTGTCTGTGGGTGTTTGAGTGCTGAGAGGTTTGTGGATGCATGTGAACGTTCTGTGTTGAAACAGCAGCTTTGGACTCAGTAACGCTGGGAAAAACCAAGAGCTCCTTTATTTGTGACTTCCACTAAAAAACTGAAGAAAATAAGTTTGCCAGGGTTCTGACTGATAACAGATTATTAAATAATGAAAATAATTGTTTAAATATTCCTTTAAACAATCCTTTTAGGTCTACATTTCCTTTACACTGACTTCTTGGTATATGTACAAGTATTTTGGGTGGAATATACCATTAAGCCCAGTGTTCAAGGGTTCTTCTGGGAATATACCATTAAACCAATCTTTTAGGTAAATGTTCCAGGATGTTGGGTAGAATATACCATCAGATCAACCTTTTAGGTCTACATTAGAAGATTTTAGAGTAGAATACTACTCCAAACCATCCTTTAGATCTACATTTAAGGTGGAATACTCCTTTACACCAAGATTTTTTGGTCTAAATTGAAGGATTTTAGGTGCAATACTTCTTTGAACGAACTTTTTAAGTTTATGTTCAAGGATGTTGGGTGGAATATACCATCAGACCAACCTCCAAGGTCTACAGTAATGAATTTTAGGTAGAATATACCATTAAACTCACCTTTTAGGTCTACACTGGAGGATTTTAGGTGGAATTTTCTTCTAAACTGTCTTTTAGGTCAACATTTAAAGATTTAAGGTGGAATATTCCTTTAAACCAGCCTAAATTTCATGTTTTGATCATTTTCAAGTGAGAAACCTCAATCCAGACTCCTCATAATGATGTTTGAGATTTATGCTGCTGTTATTTGTTTAGTCCAGATTAAATGACAGAAATCCACAACTGTAATTTTATTTAAGGACTCGGTTATTAAATGTCAAAACAATCCATGTGACACCATACTATGACGTTTTTACAATGATGGTTCTACTATGGAACCAGTTTGACATGTTCAGGTGTTCTTTGTGTGAAAACTCAGAGATTTCAGGGATCAGAAGGTGGTTTTCAACTTTCTTTGTTAACTTTCTGCTTCAACTTTAAACTAAATTTCCTTCACTAAGCCAGCCCTCTGGACTTCCAGTAAACTGTGTTCCTATTGGCTGTCCAGGTGGCTGTGTTCCTATTGGCTGTCCAGGTGGCTGCTTGGTGTTATCAGGAACACCTGAGCAGCTCAGTGTCTTCCTGCTTTATTTAGCTGCAGACAAACATTTCCTCTGCTTCTCTTCACCACAGAACCGGGTTTGGCTCCATTGCTTTAGTTTGTTTTTTAGGCGTTGGCTTGCAGCTTCCAGCAGTAAAATCGTCTTTAATGTGTTTCTTGGTGTGTTTTAAGGCTTTGTACTGGATAGTTGTCTTGGTAAATGTGGTTCTTTAGCCACAGTTAGCACATGGTGCTAATGTGTGCAGTGATTAGTGGATTTGCTGCAGCTGAGTTGTGTCTTTATCTTGGCTGTAGTGAGTCTTCAGAGGTTTTTGGTCAGACACATTCTGTATTCTTGTTTGTGAACCAACGTTGGTTGTCCAGAAGGTAAGAGTTCCTGTCCTGATTCTCTGTTCTTAGAGGTTCTCTGGTAGGCTGCAGGAGACTTTAGCGTTTGGGTTGTGCTAGTTTGGTTTTTGTACGGTTTCATTTGGACGACTATCTTGAGGCCCCTCCATGTGGTTTAGTGAGGTTTTCTGCAACAGTTCTACAAAGCAACCTGCAGCAGAAGAGACTTTGAGAGTTTTTAGGAAGTTCTGGAGACTAGACTTTAGAGCAGCAGAAACATTTGTCAGCAGTTTGAGCAGGAGAAGGTGAGCTTCAGAGTAGAAATGAGACAGAAACCTTCTTGACCCGTGTGGTGAGGTCCTGTACCAAGAGTTTGAGCAGGTTGTGAAGAGTCTGTAGTTCTTTGGTCTGAAAGCACAAGAAGAGTCGACTCATTAAAGGAGAAAACAGGAGATATTGTTGGTTCTTCTGTCGCTCTGCAGTTTCCTTAGACTGAATATCAAGTTTATATTTTAAATGATTTACTATTTGACCCCAAGAAGACTTCAATAAACTCCCTCCATCCCCTGGACACAACATATTTTATTACCATGTTAAATCTTTTTTTTTTTTTATGTTTTTGAGTTTTAATCATAGTTTGAGCATAGTTTTTTTTCTCTTTGCTTGTTTAGTTTTGTCATCTGTGTAAAAGGTGCTAAACAAATAAAGTTGAATTGATAAACTGAATAATTGACTAACTCATGATTGTGACAACAGAAGTATTTTCATTGTGATTTAAGGGTTTATTTCATTTTTAAGGTTGGGGTTAAAATCTTGACAGAAAAAGAAGATTAAAGAAATAAACTACATAACAAAAACCAATTGAATCAAAGGGGAAAAAATGTAATACAATAAAACTTTTAACTGTTTTATTATTAAAAAGTATTTTTTAAATGTTTAATATTTTTCTTGTTTAATTGTATTTTTTAAATGTGTAATTATCGAAAATATTTTATCTGTAATTTTTAATATTTGTATTTTAAAAATTTTGTTTAATTTCATACTTACATGTATTGTATCTTGTTTAATTATCTAATTCAATATTTTGTCTGTTTAATATCATTTCATTGTATTTAATGTTTAACTATATTAAACAGACAAAATATTGAATTAGATAATTAAACAAGATACATGTCATTATGAAATTAAACAAAATTTTTAAAATACAAATATTAAAAATTACAGATAAAATATTTTCGATAATTACACATTTAAAAAATACAATTAAACAAGAAGAATATGAAACATTTAAAAAATACAAAACATTTAATTAGATTATTAAATCTTTAAAAAGACAAAACATTTAATTAAAAAATTAAATGTTTAATTAGAAAATTACATCTTAAAGACAATAAAACTTCAAATAGGAATTAAACAGAAAATACAATGAAGCATTTAAAAAGAAAATTAAACATTAAAATGTGGTAATGTATTTAAAAAGAAAAACCTTAAAGATTTAATCGAAAAATTAAATATTGGGAAAGAAAAAAAAATTCAAACAAGCCGATAAAACATTTGAAAAAACAATTAAACATTAAAAAGACAAAACATTTCGAAATCAAATCAGACATTAGAAAAGAATAAAAGGTGAGAAAAGAGCAAAACTAAACGTTTAAGAAGAATCAAACTAAAGACAAAACATTTGAAAAGACACCAGTTAGACTTTAGAAGATCAAATTAAACAGAAGAGACAATAAAGCGATCAAAAAGAGCAAAAACAAAGCGTTTTCTACTCTGAAATGAAAACATCAAGTTGTTTCTTCAAACATTTCCTCTTTCTATGTTCTTGTTTTGATTGTGGACAGATTTACTAAGTGCTCATTTCAGAAAACTGCTTTCCAGATACAATCTACTAGTAGTTGAAGGCATCGATCAAACTAATGTTACCTTCTGATCTCCACAAACTTTACTGTTCAGTGAAGAGAATCAAAGTTTGTTCAGGATTTCTAAAAAACCCACAGGTGAAAGTCTGAGAAGAATTCAGATGGAGGGTCTAAATGTGAAATCAAGACTCATGGTCACAAGTTTTAAGGCTTCTGTTAACCAGAAAGTTCAAACTAACAGAGAAGTACTGAGAAACTTTGAAGATTTCAGTCCTCAGACTGTCTAAAGGTTCAAACTAACAGAGAACTACTCAAGAAGTTTTAGGTTTTCAGTCCTCAGACTGTCTGAAGGTTCAAACTAACAGAGAAGTACTGAGAAACTTTTAAAACTTCAGCCCTCAGACTGTCTGAAGGTTCAAACTAACAGAACTACTCAGGAACTTAGAGGATATCAGTCCTCAGACTGTCTGAAGGTTCAAACTAACAGAGAACTACTGTGGGACTTAGAAAATTTCAGCCCTCAGACTGTGTGAAAGCTCAGGTCCTGAGGACTCGGGAGGTGTGGAGGCTTTGGAAAGTCTTGGAACTGAGGGTTCAACCCTCCAGCACAAAGGCTGAAGTCCCACCTCCTGAGAAAAACGGTCGAGTCAAGACTCGAGTTAAAAAAAAACTCAAAAACGACAAAAAATAGATGATAAATGCGCAAAAAAAAGAAAAATTAGTATCTGAGCGAATAGCTCAGGGGAAAAGAAGACAGACTCCCAAGCGGAGGGTCGCAGGTTCAAGACCCGCCACTGGCAGTTTTCTTTCTTTGTCTTTGTCAGGATTTTGATAAAACTTAAGAAGGGTCTGGTCTTGAACCAGCGACCTGCAGCTCCATAGGCAAATCCTTAACTCACTGAGCTACAGATCAGATACAAAGAAATAAATTCGTCGTCCCTTTGGCATCGTAGTTTCCAGGTGACCACATGGGAGGAGCCAAGGCGGAGTCTGGGTGGAGTCAGGGCGGAGAGTAGGCGGGGAGGTGGGTGGCGGCTTCCCCCCTCTACTCCCCCACCTCCCCTCACCACCCACCACACCTTCCCCCGCCTGACGAGTTCTTCGAGTCTCCACGAGTTCTTCGAGTCTCGACAGGTTTTCCCGAGTTTCTGGAGTTTCCACGAGGTCCGAGGCAGAACAAGTTGTCATGAAGAGGTGTTGAAGTCGGTCAGGATGGACTGACTTTTTACAGCGACTAGAAGGAAGACCACTAGAAGAGCAGGTCTTTAACCACCATCCATAAAATCCATGGAGTCGGCTCCAGAGAAATGAAAGAAGGTCAACTTTTATCAACCTCCATCCAGATGTTCAACTTGATATCTTTACTTTGACATGTTTAGCACCATAAACCTTTAGTATCACACTTTATTATCATTTATTAGGACTTTAATGGAATCCACCAGCAGATTTAGTTTTTGTTGACAAACTTTATTCTTGTCGTGGGACTGCAGTATTTAAAACTGTTCCTTCTATTTGACCTCATGTTTATTAGTTTTAGTGGAGAAAGTTATTTTAATTGTCGATTAGTCGCTTAAAAAACATATAATAAATTGGATTAGTCAAGAGGTTTAAATTTCTTACTTTTTCATATTTTAAATGACAAAAAATATATATAAAGCGTCTTGAGACAATTTGACCTGTAATTGGCGTTATATAAATAAAATTGAATTAAAATTTTATGTATCTTGTAATGTTGGAGTAATTCAGCCATATATGTTGGAAACACATTTTCTTTGTCCATTAATCTGTTGATTGTTTTCTCCAGTAATTCATTTCTTGTTTTGGTTAATAAAATGTCAAACCCAAATATATTCAGTTTACCGTCATAAAAACCAAAAAGATTTACATCCATGATGCAGGAATCAGGCAGTTTTTCACTTTTTATCTTAGTTTAGTCAGAAAGATAGTTGATAATGTGTGAATTGTTGCAGCTTGTGAGCCGGAAAAGGTTTTAATCTTTGGGGCCGAGTGTCAAAAAACATTTAGAAACCAACATCAACAAAACACTCAACAAAGACTTGAACATCATTAAAGGGAAATCCAACTTTTGCATGACAATGTCTAATTAAAGGACATTTACTTCCAACGTAAATGTGTGATATTCATCCTCTGGAGCTTTCTCTTCACATCGTCTTCCACCTGAACTAATTTGGTCGGGAGCATGTGCAACAAACATTTGAAAAACTGCACTTTAACATCAATGAATGACACTGAAGTTTAATCTCTACATAAATGAGACTGAGTCTGGATGTGCTGCTCTGTCATTAACTCCTAAGTTTAGGGAAAGTTCAAACAAAAGAGGACAGTTCAGATAAGACTTGAGAATGAGCTTATTTTGAACAAACATCTCAGACTTTCTGAGCTTCAGCACCTCTAGCAAGATATTTTAACAACAAGCAACTCAAGAGATCCAGAAGTTGGAGAGAGTTAGCTTTAGCTGAGCCAAAGAACATGTGGGACGCTAACCTAGCAAACATTTCAGACTTTTCTCTGTGAATTCTGAGAAATAATTTACTATTTAATGACAGAGCTACACATCTTAACTCAGTCTCATTAAAACAGACTCTAATTCAGTGTCATCCATCCATATTAAAGTGCAGTTACCCAAAATGTTTGTAGCATGAGCTCCAACAAAACCCATCCAGGTAGAAGGCCACTTTGACAAACAGGAAGTGGAAGATTCCAAGCAGATTTATAGAAGGGGGAACCGGACTGTACTAAGTGTGGTCGAGTATAGAGGAGTTAAACTTAGAAGAAACGGCCATAGTCTTCTTACCGCAAAGGTACAAAGCTGCTCGTCTTCTCCTCCCGCATCGGGAAACGTCTTCAAAGCTTCTTCAAATCCAAACAAAATACAATCAAAAGATCAAACTAACGTCATTGGTGCATTCAGTTGCACTCGGACAACGAAGTTGTGTTCAGGAGCGTCGGAAATCGGAGTTTCAGTAATGTAAATTTCCAACGAAAAATTTTTTTTTTTGGGGGGGGGGGCAAACGGGGTGGCCAATCAGATCACGGGGGTGGGGGTGGGGGTGGGGGAGGGGGTCCGCCACTGATGTCGCTATTGACAAAAAAAAATCGCCAGGAGGCTTTGGAAAGTCACCAGATTTTGCCAGAAAGTTGCTAAGTTGGCAACACTGCTCAACACCCCTAAACCTCTGTCCTAGAATCGCCCCTGACTCTTACCTTTGTTATTTTTGAGAACTTTAGTAATTTTGTTTGTATTCTCCTCTCAGTCTGGACTGCTTTCCATTCCCTCCACCATCTTCAGACCACCTCAGCCCCCACCTGCCGTCGCTACCTACAGACTCACCTTAAAATATGCAACACAGACAATCGAACAAGATATAGGAGACAAGTCGGAGCAGTCAATTAAAATCAATAGTTAAAATTATAATAAAATAAATGAATAATTAGCTACATTGGCAATCAGAACAAACAAAGGAACTAGGCAGTTTTTAAAATTAAAGAATAAGATTGAGGGTTAATTAAAAGTCAGAAAGAATTAAAAAATTCAAGAGACGACATCTCACCAAGGAACCCAGCAGATAAAAATAAAATAAAACAAGAGAGAACATCTAAAATAAACAGGACACAATATAGAGTAAAACACTAAGACTAAGTAAAGCTAAGAGTAAACCTCACCTAAAAGCAAATGGGTTTTCAGAAGTGATTTAAAAGAAATTACTGACTCTGCAAGTCTTATCTCCTCAGTCCATCACAACAAATGAGCACCGTAGAAACTGATTGTAGCCAATAATTCTGTTTCTGTGTCTCTATTTGTTCTGGAGCTTTATGTGACACCAACTGAAGACAAACGTGATCATTTCCAAAGAGGCCGTTAAAATGAATGAAGAGTCCAGAACATTTCTAACATTCTGCTGGTCACCTTCTCCAAAACAGACAGTGGAGTGAACGTGTCCAGTCAGAGAGGAGATAAAGGGCCTAATGCGCCGAGTTGTGGAAACAACTTCTGTAATCCTTCATCATGTGACTCATAGTAATAATCACTCCATAATGAAGAGAGACGTCTGTCGTGGAGCAAGTGAGACGCAGAAAGACGCAGAGCCGCTGGTCAACAAGTCAACCTTCACTGGCGCACACCTCAACACCATCAGGTAAGAGGCACTGTGGATGGAAAAGTGGACAAGTCGTAGTGACAGGGTGGATCAGGGGTATGTCTATTATTACATTTGAAAGTGTGTTTTATTGATTATTCACAGAAATCTATGTGCAGTTTTGTTTAAATATAGTTCAACGCTTCACCAAAGTTTAGCCCCCTGCAGCTGCCCCTCCTGGGTCAGTGCGCCTCCCTGCGCCACGCGACGCAAACCTGCTAAGCTGGTGGTTCAGTGGAAATAATTCTTTCATATCTATCTGTTGTTTTAGAGACAAAACCCAAATGGACGCAGTTAATTGTAGGGTTCAGCAAATCGCCCCACACAGTTCTGACCTCCACTCATTCACTGACATCAACTATTCAGATGTAAATGAGTTGGTGAATCACAGTCGGCAGCGCTTTTCCTATAAATACAGACGCACGCCATCCTGTCCTCCTCGCAGGGCCCCACAGAGGTGATCCTGCTGAGCGGGACGGAAGGAGACCTGTCACGCTTTTCTGGGGGAGAGAAGAGTGCAGAAATCGTATGATGTCCGTTGTGGGCGCGCAGCCTTTCATCAAACCAATGCAGCCTTCACCTTCAGTTTCGCCTGGCATCCAGAGGAGACACACTCTCCCAGCAAGCGAAGTCCGGCCGCTGAACACGCAAGATGCTATAAGCGTCTTCGAAATCGAGCGAGAGGGTAAGTGATTTATCTCAAGGGTCATTTATTGGAGGCAGAAATCCGCTCTGTGGGAAGTAAATCCGCTCTGAAGTTGAATGAATGAAATGAGATCTTATTTTCATGCGTAAAAGTGTTTGTAGCACAGACATGTACAACTCAGAGATGTATTCATGCTGTAATTTAATCACATTACCGATGTTAATTTAATTTACCTTTTTAATTGATTGCGTTAAAAGTATCCTCTCTCAGTAATACGTTTGATGAACCGCCTTAAGTGTGTGCGTAAAAGTCGTGCCAAACCATTTTACGCACGGGCCGATCTCTCTCTCTCTCTCTCTCTCTCTCTCTCTCTCTCTCTCTCTCTCTCTCTCTCTCTCTCTCTCTCTCTCTCTCTCTCTCTCTCTCTCTCTCTCTCTCTCTCTCTCTCTCTCTCTCTCTCTCTCTCTCTCTCTCTCTCTCTCTCTCTCTCTCTCTCTCTCAGCGTTTATCTCGGTGTCAGGTGAGTGTCCCCTCCACCTGGATGAGGTGCGTCACTTTCTCACGCTGTGCCCGGAGCTGTCCATGGGCTGGTTCGAGGAGGGCCGGCTGGTGGCTTTCATCATCGGCTCCCTCTGGGACCAGGACAGGCTGACTACGGTAAGACACACTGCTTGTCTCCAACTCATCATTCCACTGTTCAAACCAGGGCACACATATCAATAAATCCATGATCCCCTTCTTATTCTCAAACCAGGAAGCTCTCACTCTCCACAAGCCCCGCGGCTCCACTCTCCACATCCACGTCCTGGCGGTCCACCGCACCTTCAGGCAGCAGGGCAAAGGTCCCATTCTGATGTGGCGCTACCTGCAGTACCTCCGCTGTCTGCCCAACGTGCGCCGAGCCGTGCTGATGTGCGAAGACTTCCTTGTTCCTTTCTACCGCAAGTCGGGCTTCAAGGTTCTGGGGCGCTGCGCCATCACCGTGGCCAACCTGACCTTCACCGAGATGTTTTACCCCATCAGCGGCCACGCCTACATGCGGCGCAACAGCGAAGCAATCCGGTTCCCTGAGCATCCTCTGACTTTGCCACTGACAAAAACTGATGAGCACGTTGACGTATGACATAATGAATTTCAGTTTTGTTCAATTCAGTATGCTTCACTGGCATGAATATCAGGTAAAATATTGCCAAAGCATCAAGGATAGTGTAATTAAAAAACAACAAACAAAACCAGTTTTAAAAAGGTGTATAAAAAATAAAATAAAATGTATGAATAAGATGATAAAAGAGCAAGAAAAAGATAAAAACAGAAGAAAAAATACTTTAGTATTTTATATTTTTTAAACTAATATTAGAAAGCCTGTGTGCACAGGTTGTATTTAGCTTTAGAGCAAAATAATCAGTGTTGTAGGATCTTTCATGGTTTTCTTGGAATAATTTTTCTGTGAACAATAAAATAAGAATGTAGGCTTACTATATAATGTAATAATCTGCTATAATGTGATGTGTTATATATGATCATGTGTACAGAGTAAAGTAGTGTGCTGAAGTCTGTAACAGAAGTTACACGTTGCGTTCGTGGCAGACATTTGGACTTGTATGATAAGCTGTCTCCTGCTCAGCACCTTTCTGGGCTTCCCACAACTATGGACTGACGTCAGTGACCAGGCTTTAGCCGCTCAATAGCAGCTCCTCCAGCTCTATTAGGGGCTTTAGCTATTGTAAACATCAGAGGATTTAGAAGAAGATCCACTCATCAGTTAAGGACCGTACTTAAACCAACATGTACGCTGCAGGTCTGGGTTATAGCTTTGTGTTGTTTATGTGTGTGTCTGTCACAGTATCACAATTTCAATAAAAAGTGTTTTATACTGTTTTTTTAAGATGGAAAAATGAAATTTTTTAAGCTTGATTTCACTTCAGCTCCATTCATTAATGCCAAAACACAACAAATCAAATCATCTCAAGGCCCTTCACATAGTAAAATAAAGACCTAACAGTGATATATTAGGTAAAGTACAAAGATATTAAGAAAGTCTTTCAGCAACAGGTGGAAGAAAAATTCCCCTCTAACAGAAGAAACCTCCAACAGGCATCTGCCTTGATGTCTCAAATTCTTTTTCCTATAAACCAAAACTGACCAAAATGCAAATCTTTTCTATACAATCGCTGACATGTCAAAGAACGACCATTTATTTCAATGATTACTTCATTATTTCTATAAATATGACAAGATGTCCACTCTATTGCCACTATATTTATACAATTCTCTGAGCTGCACTCTGGAAACACAAGTCAACCGGTGGGAACTGTCCTGCTCTTGAATGGAGATTTAATCCACAACACAGTCACTGACTCAAACCTAATCCACTAATGTGCCAGGATGAGCAGCTCCTGCCCCTCTCAAGGACAAAGTTGGCACTTAATGGCCACCTCAAAACTGACCCAGAGCTCCAATTAGCATAAGCAGACAGTGTGCAATGTGTGGGTACTTTAAATCAGTGACAGTATATTCATATTAAGATTCCACCTGATTTAGTTTACTACAGTGTTCCTCTGGCACAAGCTTAGTGGACGTCAGTCTGCAGAGAAACAACGAGCTTAATCATTGCATGTAATGTGTATTATTATTCATAGCTGGGTCAATATATAATTGAGGGATTTTTAAAGTCCATGGGATATATCTTGCATACATTTTCATTAAAAGTTAAAAAAAATATATATATGTTTTTTATGTTCATTATGATCATGTCTTTACAAATTCCATCATTATTTATTACGGAAACTTGCAGCACCATTTCAGTGCATCACCATATTTGATAAACTGCGCTGAAATGACTAGAGATCACTCAAGTATGAGAATGAATAGGATCTGACTGTCATCAGGCTGTTTTAGCACCAATAGCAGTTCAACATTTGATTAAACACTTCTAGAATATGCAGAAAAAGCTCATATCAACTACATTTTTCTTTCAGGAATCCAGTCTATTTCAGCTGTGAGCCTTTTTTAGACTCTCACAGGTCAGGAGGCTTTTCAGAGGGATAATTTTAATGTAGAAGTTTCACATTTCCAGTCATGTTTTCTCCTGCAGATATAATCAGAGGAGTGAAGATGGCTTGCAGCATTATCGGTTTCTGCGTGAGAGTTTCTTCCTTCTGGTGGAACATTTAGATCAACAAGGGGGAAAGTAAACAGATAAGAAACTTTATGAGTGTGTGTTAGAAAATTGCCAAACTGTGGTAAATTTATTTGGGATATTCAGAAGGCAGTATGTGTTGTTTTTTAAGGTTTTCATTCATGAAGGACTAAAATCTTGTGTGGCCTTATGCTCATGTGCTTTTACACGTTTATAGTGATCATCAATTAACAGCGGCATCATTACACTGCCTGCTTGACCCAAGAACAGTATTTTCCATTACTGAAAATAACTAATGTTATATTTATTCGAAGAGGAAAAATACAGGACATGGCTGAGTGAATGAAAGTGTTTTAAATGCTAGTTTATATGGTATTGGCATGATTGCAGGGCAGGCGATTGGGAAGCTTCATCATCATAGCGAAACAAATGTGCAAACACTCATTGTGCTCAAAGCATCAGCACTGCAGTCTGGTATTATAATAACAATAATCGAACAGAAGAAAAAGGAGCTGCCAATTATCACGTACATCGCTCAGGCAGTGGTGCAGTAGTGCAAATGGGCCATTTGTGCTTCTAGGTACTGAACGTCAACTCTACTCCAGGTTTTATTGGGTATATAGTGATTACAGAGGCACTGACGTCACAACATTCCTAAAATAAGCAACACAAAACCCAGAATTTGACTGAAAACAACCGTAATCTGAGGCTAACAGCACATTCTGCAAGCTGGGTTTGTCATTACAGCATCACTGTTGGTCAACTTCTCTCAGTGAGGATGACCCAACCATCAGGGAACATCCTTCAAACCCCGTCTGGACACAGAGTGGGGCCACTTCGGCCTCCAGACAGGCTCATGTGCAGTAATCCCACAAAGCCTTTCCAGTCAGCGGGTAATCTGGTGGACAGACATCCCAGCGCAGAGGCCACATATTCCCACATCAACACCATTTACTCCACTGAGGGCTCAGAAATGGTCTGACAGACAGCACATCAGGAAATATTGCATTTTAAGCAAAGTAAGATGGACATTTCAGACCTTTCTGTTCATCTTTCTGTAAATAATTGTCTATAGGGCTCATTTGCTGATCAGAAAAGGCAACGTGGAACCACACAAAGACCAGCGGTTTTAATATTTCAGTGATCTGCGTGTTACCGATGTCTTTGTCTGGTCTGGTATCAGACGCACACCTCATCACCAACGCAGAGTTTGACCTTGTTAACCTTAACGCACAACATGCTTGTACGTGAGTCATATTTAATCTCTATCCTTAATCCATCATTTCCAAGCATATGACTCACAGAAGCTTACAACCGCTGTATGGTAAACTGGGGCAAGACGCCCCCCCGAGGTAAGAAACCAGCCACGCCCTGCCCCTTCTTGACCTATCGTGCACTTTCTTATTTGTGTGAATACGTCTTTTATTTTCTTACCTTGTATACGAGGCCTTCGTACCTCGGTGTAATCCCAGTTTAACTAAAGGTCGAATCAGTTTGCTAATTAGCACTAAAACACAGCAAATAACTGAGCTGTCAGAGCCACAAATGTCAACCAGGTGGTGCTAGAGGAAAAGTCAAGAGGATCAACAAAGTCCTTCCTGAGGTGCCATAATTGTTGCATAAAATGTGACGGCAATCTATTTTGTAATTGTTGAGATATTTCATTCTGGACAAAAAAATAAAAAATCTGGAGAAAAAAAATCTTAGCCTTGAAAAGGTGTAAAGATCTGTGCTGTGTGCTGACTTGTTTGATCCCGTACAGTTTACCTAAACAGAATGAGCTAAAAGAAATGTGTTGTGATTCAGACTAAAGTTTAGTACAACAAAGACATTTCTGTAGCTGGAAATACTGCAATTCTGAGTTATTTTAATGCCTTACATTTGGTATTGTTTTATGTTTTAGTTCCCAGTTATGTTTTAGATTCATAGCAGATGTCAGAACTTTCCATTTACTGGATGCCAGACTGTTGTCTAAATGAAATGGAATCTTTTCGTCTTCAAACCTGCAGTACGATATGATCTAACTGTTCAGTAAACAGTATTTACTTCATCTAGATCTGACTTTTGGCCTCCTGCCCCAACCTCAACCTCAACTCAAACCTCCCTTCTTGGTTTTTGTTTGTCTTGTGTTCCATCGAATGTAAGAAAAAAAAAACTAAAAAAATCTTTGGAAAAAAGCAAATGTTCTTCACACGTTTTCTCCAACTGAGTTTTACAATATTAGACGTAATATTCAACCCATTTTGGTCATGATGGTGACAAGTGCTATGTAAGCCCCCAAACCTTTTCTATTAAACTAAATGGACTCAGTTTACATATCAACGTAGCAAAGATTCTTTAGTTTAAAATCTAAACAACAGGACAGAAAAATGAACAGGATGCTTATGGAATTAAACAAGCCCTTATAAAGGATTTTACTTCAGAATGCTGAAGAACAATTACCATTTATAACAAAAATTACCCTCATTTTTACAGCAGACCAAAGTAGTACTGAAAAAAAAAATCCACATATACAGTCCGACCAAAACTTTTCCAAAATTTCCAGTTTTAAAATTTGTGTTTATGAACACATCATTTTTTAAAATTCCTTCTACACATCTTAATTTGTGTCACCATATACTCTCCAGCACTAGTATTTAACCCTCCTGTTGTCCTCATTTACGGGCACCAAAAAATATTGTTTCCTTGTCTGAAAAAAATCCAAAAATTCTGCAAAAACTTCCCCAAATTTCTGAAAATTTGCAAAACCTTCAGGAAGAAAATTCCAATAATTCCTTAAAAGTTTCCCTTGAAAGTTTTATTTTTTAAAAATCCCCCAAACTTGGCAAGAAAATTCCTGTAAACATTGTCAAAAAATTAGTAAAAGTCTTACAAAAAAATCCTAAAAATATCTAAAATGATTACATATATATCAGTAAAACTTCTAATATTTTCTTTAAGAACATTCACAAAAAATCGCTGGATTTTGGTTGATTTTTTGTGAATGTTCTGGAGAAATATTTTTAACGTTTCTTTTTTTCCACCAAAAAATGTTGAAAGATTTCCCAAAAATATTGAAAATGTCAATTTGTGTGAATCAGAAGTTTCACTGTGAAAATATATTTTTTTCCCACATTTTCAAACGGGTCAATTTTGACCCGCAGGACAACACGAGGGTTAAAATCATATCTAGTATTTGTTGTAAGGGGAGTTGAAGCGGTAGTTTGAGTACGACGGAGCATTTGAAGCATCGGTGGAGGCCACAGGAAGCAGCAGGAGTCCTGTGCTGATGTCTCTCTTACAGCGGTCCATCGCCTGTTTGTAGGAGATCTTCTCCTTGCTGATGGGATCTACCAGCTCCTTTGTGTAGGAGGTCTCATCTTGCAGCTCATCTGCTGTCGTGCTGTCGATCAGTTTGGTGGCGAGGGCTTCTTTAACGGTGAGGCGACCTGCTTTAGAGGGATCCACCAACCCACCGGTCAGGTATTGCGCCTCCATGTAGCGCCTGGCCTGCTCTTGGGGAATATACCCTTTCTGTGCCGCCTTCCCCACTGCGAGACGTTCTTTGGTCACAGGGTCCTCAACTCCAGTGAAGGCCTTCTGAGCGTTCAGAAGCTTGTACATGTGGCTCGAGTCAATGAGACCGTGTTCGGCTGCCTTGTGGACGGACAGTTTGTCCTTTTTGGTGAGATCAACGATTCCACCGGAGGCCGCTTGCGCCTCCAGGAGCTTCAGAGCTGTGTCGGCATCGATGAGCTTGCGGGTGAGGGCGCTTCTCACAGACATGCGGCTTTCAGTGGTGTTGTCAAATATCCCTGAGATCGGGAAATACTCATCGCCCGCTGTAGAGCTGAGGTTAGTCAAGCTGCTGCTGTGTTGAGAGCTCAGGCTGGGGTAGGAGGACCTCAGCGACTTCGGCATGGAGCTCAAGGGAGAGGTTGGCATGGGTTTAGTAGGAGATCTTGGGGTTAATGGAGGAACAATTGGAACAGGAACAACTGGCTTATGTGTTTCCCCTGCAACAAGGAGGGCAAACTCAGAGATGGTCATTTTCCCTTCCCTGTAGCGAATCATGTCGTACTCGGTCATGCGGCCAGCCTTCAGAGCGTCCTTGACGGAGTACTGCTTCCCACTTTTGCGATCCTGCAATATTGTCGTGTCCCCATCTGGACCAGTTGAAGTGATTTCCTCCCAGTCACACTCCAGCTCTGACAGTTTAATGTACTGGTTCCGATCAATTAGTCCTTGTAAGTAGGCCTCATAGGGAGACAAGTCTTTACCAGTTTCTGGATCCAGGATGGAGATTTTTGTGGAGAGGTTTGTCTCTCTGGTGTGAGTTTCAGAATGATCCTCTTTCTTAATGTTGTTCTGCAACTCAATGATGAGCGTCTCTCTCTGGTGTATTTTGTCCTTCTCATTCAGGATCTCCTTCTCCAGATGCTGTATTTCAGTGGATGTCTTAAGACTTCTCTGCCGAGCCAACTGGTTCCTCTCGCTCATCAGCTTGGACTGCTGCTGGAATGATATGTTGATGGTCTGTCTCTGAGCCTCCAGCATTCTGAGCTGTTTCAGGAGATCATCCTTTTCTCTCTGCAGAGCATCTCTGTTGGCAATGAGAGTGTTTTCCTCTTGAGAAGTCGAAGACTTTGATGTCAGCAGATGGCTAATTTTGATGCTAATGGTCTGAAGGTTATCTTCCTGGTCCCGCCTCAGATTTCTCTCCTGTGTTACGAGCTCTCTGAGATGGTCTCTTTCAGCTTCCACTGCTGGATCTTTCTCCACACGAACAACCTCTCTGTATACGACCTTCTCAACTGACTTCTCCTTTTGCAGAATTTCCAGCTTTAGCCTGAGGTTACGAATTTCCCTCTCTAGACGGCTGCAGTTGTTGCCTTCAGTCTCCAGGTCAGAACGTATACCCTCAGTGAGTTTTTCCAGCTTAGGGTCCTTCTCCACTTTCAGGACCTCCTCAATTATGATCTTTTCCTCAACAGGTGGTGGAGAATTCTCCAGCTCAAGAATACGAGCTTTGATCTGTCTGAGCTCTGACTCTACTTGAATCTTCTTCTGACGATCATCCATCTGATCCAGGGCGCTTTCTTTTTCTTTCACCACAGCTCTGAGCTGTCTGACCTCCAGTTCAAGCTTTCTACGGGTTTTCATCTCATCATCCAATGCCTTGTTTAATTTATCATGTTCCACGATCTGCTTGGGGTCCCTCTGAAGACGAACCACCTCCTGCATTACGATTTTCTCTTCTGGCTTCTGTCTTTCCAGGACAATGTATTGGTTCTGTAGCTCAAAGAGACATTCCTCCACAGTGCGGCGCTGTTGAATCTCTTCTCTTACATCCCTTCGAAGTCTGTCAGCCTCTTTCTCCAAGAGAGGATCATTCTCATATTTAATGATCTCTTTATTCACAAGCTTTGTCTCCACTTTGGATTTTTCTACTTTCAGCTCATCTCTTTCTTTGCGGAGGTGGATCAGCAGCTCCAGGGTGGTGTCATAGTTGAGTTGCAGACGGGAAACTTGGTTGCTCAGCCTTTGTAATTCCCTCATAACCTCAGGGCTCTTCTCTTCTTTGATCACCTCTTGGGTCACCTCCTTGTACTCCACTTTGGGCTTCTGAGCGCGCAGGGTAGTTAGAGTTGTTGTCACTGTGGAAATTTCTTTCTCCAGGTCCGCACGGCCTCGGCCTGACTCCTGAAGCTCTTTCTTCAGACGTAGCCGCTCGACTTCTGTCTCGGGGTCCACTCTGTAAATCTCATTGATGATCTCCTTGACTTCCACTTTCTGCCTGAGCTTCTCCACCTCTCCGTAACGTAGCTGCAGGGTGGTCAGGTCCTTCATCAAGATAGCGTTCTCGTCCTTCTCCTCTCCCAAGGCAGTACGTAGCTTCTTTGACTCATCCAGCACCTCTGGATCCTGCTGTACTTGCTTCACCACCTTGGTGACGATCTTGGGTTGGATGGTGGGTATGACTCTCTCCAGGGTGTTAATCTGGCCCCTGATGGTAAATATGCTATCGTTTAGGGACTTGCACCGTGATTCTTCCTCCACGATGTCGTTCTGGAATGTGAGAACAGCTTTCAGCATCTCAGGATCTTTTTCAAGCCTCACCACTTCCTTTTTGACAACTTTCTCCCTGATTTTTGGCTTCTGCTGAGCCAGAACTGTGATCTGAGTTTTCACTTGAACTGACTCGGTGTCTCTCGTCTCGAGCTCCAGGCGTATCCTCTGCATCTCTTCTCTAATCCTAGCTGCCTCTTTATCAAGCTGGGGGTCTCTCTCGTATTCAGTGAGCACCTTGGTGACTAGTTTAGGTTCGATTTTGGTCAGCTCTAATTCCAGTTTAATAATCTTCTCGTTGAATATTTCTATCTCCGAACGGGTTCTTGACCTCTTAAATTCTTCGTCCTGGATGCGGTTTTTCAGAGACTGTAGCTCCACCTCCAGTTTGGGGTCACGGTAATACTGCACCACCTCCTTCTCCTCCAACCTCTCCACTCCTCTCCTGTTCCTCAGAGACAAAAACCTCTTACGGTACGTTTCCAGGTCTCTTTCAGCATGCAGGCGCCTAGCAACCTCCTCACTTAATTCCTTTTTCAGGCTGTCAGTTTCCTGCAGGTCCCTCTGCTGGCTCTGTAGCTGCAGCTGCTGACTGACAACTACCTGACTGACTTGTTCTTCATTCTGCAACCAGATGAAAGCACACCGAGAAACAGAAGGTCAAATGCAGAAATTACCAGGAATGAGAGGTGTTGCTGAGAGCATTTTAATTCCATATGATCATACCCGAGCCTTAATGTTCTTCGCCGTCCCCAGCTGACTGAGTCGCTGGTTGTTCTCTGCAGACACCTTCGAAAAGAGGTTCAGTAGATCTTTCTCCTGTAGTAGAAACACAATAGTTTAAAAACTGTAGATGACAGATAAAAGTAATATTCTCTGACTTCGAATTTGTCTAAAACTATACCGTTCTCTGTACACCCTGAGCCAGAGTGGAAGTTTGGCGTTTCTTTGGAACTGGCACCTCATCTTCATCGTCATCGTCATCACTCTCATCATTCAGAATGCGACGGTAAGTGTGTGACTTAGTATCATATTCCTGGAAGGAAGTATATTTAAACATTGAAGGATTGAGTGCTCTTAATGTTGTGCTTCAAATAGATGACTGTAGCGTCTGAACTCACATTTAAAACGCTCTGCAGGTCACGGGAAAGGTCCTGGACTCGGTCTAAATCGTCTGATTTCTTTGCAATGTCCTCCACCACCCTCTAAACAAGAGGCAATATTCAATAAGCATCACTCAATTCAAACGGCATTATTATGTCAATACTTAGACAAGAAACATTTTGTCATTAAAAAAACAAAACAAAATGAGTCCAACACATTTTTTTATCGTTTTAAGCACTTTCTCCAAATATAGCAACGGATCGTTCATGAACAGTTTGTACAGATTTCAACACATATTTTCACAAATGGTTAACATATGTAAAGAAATACTTCCATTCACCTTCTGGGAGTTCTGCTTGGCTGTTATCTGTGCTACGTCATCAGTAGGTTTGATCGTATTGTTGGGCAAATTGACCAAGAAGAAATCCAGTGACTGAACAGCATTCTGGAAATCTTGGTTTTTATTGGTTGCTTTTTGTACAAGACCAGATCTAGAAGGAAAACATTTACACATATGTTTAAGTGAAAAAGACGCACAGGTGCAGTAGCTATAATTTTGCATGATTTGTTTTTTTCAACTCACCTCTCCTGGAGTTGATTATTGACATTTGTGTAACGGTTCTTCAGGTTTTTCACCTGATTCCTCTGGCGGAGGATGTCATGACAGTATTCATGGAAGCTCTGCCTCAGGGAGCTGCATGCCTTCTCCGTCAGTTCCAGCTCTCTGCCTAATTTATTCAGCTCATCTTTCCTCGAGGCAACATCTTTACCAATTGCCTGTTTGACAAAATAAAGATGAAAAAAACCCACACATTTGTGCCTCCTCAGGCCATCTCATGTTCTGTATCCCTATAAGTTCCTTTGATTTTTAAAATACAGCACCTGCAGCTTCTGGTTGCGACTCTGAAGAGCGTTGGGTTGATCAAGAATGGCGCCATCTTTAGCTAGCTGCTCCTCGAACCTGGAGACGATACCATCTACGTTCTTGATCTGCTTCTCCAGGAACATGGAGGTTGTAGATCTGACGAGAGAAGAGAAACAGATGAGTTAAGTACCAACAAAGAAAACTAGTGTATTGTTAAAAAAAAAAAAAAAAAACTTTCACAAAGAGGTGTGTTGTGGCATTTTAAGATTGAACAAATGACAAAATCATACGAATAGGATGAGTGAATCTAATTTAAGAGCAAACAATGATAAGATTGGAAGACCTAACGTGTCAACATAAGTTATGAACACTAAATAATCCTGTGGAAAGCGGCAACCCAACGGAAGCCCATGAAGCCCATATAAGGCATGAGACTGGAAGTGCCTCAAGACCCTGACTGGGTCTTAAGACGATGGGTTGTGGCCTTCCAGAACAGAAGAGGAGTGTTTAAGAGAAGTTATATAAGACGATGTAAGGGTTTGTGTAGTCAATTAAAATCTCGAGATTTTGCTCATGTTTGTTCATACAGCCTCTGTATTGAATAAACATTATTAAGACTCTAAAGACTGCTTGAAGACTCTTTCTTGACAACTTTTTGGAGACTCTAACTGTTGATCCAGAATTGATTTTTGACTACGTGTTTGGCAAAACTGCCTGATCATCACTGGCCTTAGCTGGCAGACTGAGTCACAACAGGTGCATCTTTACAATAATAAAGGAATAGATTAAAAATAACTATTAATCAATGGCATCCACTGCAGAAACACCAGCCATCTCATCTACTAACATGTGAACCTGTAGTTTAAATAAAAGCAATATTTGCCAACAGTTTGCTGACATCACGTGTACTGAATTGAGCAATCCTTATTCGTACGAGAAGGAATGTGTTATGCTATAAATTCATTCTGTTCCTCTTACTTTTTATTATAAAGATCAATAAGTGTGTTGAGGTCGTGGATCTTGTTGTTGGCAGCGCTGAGTTTAGGGGGCAGCACCGAGGCGTTGGGTCCCAGAGGTTTCTTGGCCAGAATGGGATCCATCTCTCTCTGGATGGCAGACTTCTCCGACTCCAGCTTCTTCAGATTCAGAGCAGATTTCTGGAAGGCAAAGACGTTGTTTCAGAATGAGTTATTTAATTGGACTGTAACCTTGGTGGTTTCAGTAAAGCAGAGTGCTGCCACCTCGTGCTCCTGCAGCCGGTCTGCCAGGTCCTGGGCAGGGTTGCAGCTGTCTAGTGGGGTCCTCAGTCGGCTCAGGATTTCTTTCTCACTCTTATCCAGAGCCTTGTTGATCCTGTCGATTTCACTGATGAGCTCTGCAGCTTTGGGGTCCTCGGGAGCACTTTGCACTGCAGCTGAGCAGGAGAAGAGAGAACAATTCCACAATGAGAAACTTAGGTAAGCAGCAACATTCCTTCTTTTGTGGTGAAAATAAGAAACAGTGAAGTGATTGTTGTCCTCACCTGCCTTCTGAGGGCGAACCACCTCCACATTGGGGTTCTTCAAGGAGCTTATCAGAGCAGACCTGCGGCTCTTTAGGTCTGTCAGTTGTTTGTCCAGCCTGAACACACAGAGACGAAAGGTTTATTTAAAATCCACTGCAGGCGACTCATCAGTCAGGGTTGGGGTTTACCTTCTAAACACCGAAAGAAACAATGAAAGTGACACAGTTTGTACAGTACCTGTTTACTGTCTCCAGGGCCTCAGCATCAGGGGGTGGGATCATGAAACACGCCCCAGGGAGGGTTTTGATCTTCCCTTTGCTGTTCTGAACCTCCCAGTCCTTATTATCAGAGTTGGACTTCAGGGTTAGCGTGTCACCGCGTCTCACTGAGTCCTACATCACACAGAGACATTTTTACTACATTTGTAAAGCTTCTGACAGGCAAATATCATCTCTATTATAAAGTGAGAGCTCGTAAACGACGTCCTACCTCCTCATCTGCCCAGTCGCACAGGGACACGACCGTGGTGGGTTTGGTGGGCTGGATTCTGCGTAACTTCAGAGGCACAACGCTGCTGCTGAGCTCCCTGAGTGCAGCCAGACGCTGCTCATTCCTGCTCATGGCTGGTTCATCTCCCTGAAGACGATACATACTGTCAGCATCAAACAGCAACAAATATCAGCATGTCACCATCAGTCAAACAGGCAGAGGTACACTTCAGAGATTTCTGAAACTACTAAAATCAAGTTAAGGACCATCCAACGCACTATTAAAATCTGAAGGATAGTGGAGAACCATCGTCTTTGAGGAACAAATGTGGTCTGAGTCCAGATTTACCCTGTTCCAAAGTGATGAGGGCATCAGGGTAAGAAGAGAGGCAGATGAAGTGATGCACTCATCATGGCTAGTGTCTACCAGCCTGTGGGGGTTAGAGTTATGATCTGGGGTTGGTCAGGTTCACCAACGTTATGTTCCCAAAGAATGAGGTCAGCTGACTACCTGAAGATACTGAATGATCAGGTCTTTCCATCAGTGGAGTTTTTCTTCCCTGATGGTCATGGACATGTTCCAAGATGATGATGTCAGGATTCATGGGGTCACATTGAGAATGAGTGGATCAGGGAGCATGAGATGGATTGTCCTCCACAGAGTCCAGACCTCAGCCCCATTGAGAATCTTTGGGGTGTGCTGGAGAAGACTTTTCCATCATTGATATAAGATCTTGGTGAAAAATTAATGCATCTCTGGACAGAAATAAATGCTGTGACACTGCAGAAGCTTATCGAAATGATGCCACTAGGAATGAGTGGTATTTTCAAAGCTAAAGGCAGTTCAGCAAAAATATTAGTGTATGTGACTTTTTTTTTTGGCCGGGTAGCGTAGAATGGATTTTTGTGATTCCATTTAAACCTGGTTAAGGCTCTTTGATTGTAGTCTGACATCTGGAGGCTTCTTACAAGAAATTATCTGAAAAGTTCAATCTAAAACCATCTCAAATCTGAAATATGGGCTCATGTAAAAAGATCTGTTCAGCAAAGTTATTCATACGAGTCAGTAAACCTACTTTTCAGAAGCAAGCTATAAAAACTAAACAAATACTGTAAGTCAACACAGGAGGTGAAGAACCTAAATATTGACTAAAACTTGTAGAACTGAAAAGGTGACTTTCTACAGACTGCTTTTCTATTTGTTTCAGCTAATTTTCTTTTTTGCAGTCATTTCTGTTGAAACATCACAAATATTTGAAATTTGTTCTCAATTTACATAATGATTAAATATTTGACAGAGAAATTGAACATACAAACTGTGTAGTTTGCAGAGCAATATATCACTGAGTCAAATACAAGGATTTTCTAAATCACAGGTGAAGCAGGTTGGTTGATGCAGTATTAAATTGTCTCTTCCTGCTCTGAGCAGACATTATAATTAGATTAAAAACTGTTATTCCTACACATGGCTAAGTTGTTTGATGCATGTGTACCTCTTTAACAACTGGGACTGATCGACACTGATCAAAAGAAGCAAATACTTCAGTGGCAGATTTATGTCTGAAGAAAGACTTTTTTCTTCTAGTGAATGTAGCTATGAATACTAATGGAAAGTAAGTTTCTCAATCTCAACTGTGTAATTTAGTACAATTTTGAGGTACTTGTGTTTTACTTATATCCATTTTATTTTATTTCATTTTATGTTTCCAGTCTTCCTATACTTTCTGTTTCACCACAATTATTTGACAGCTTAAGTTACTTTTAAGATCAAGATTTTACACAATGGATAATATAATAAACTTTTAAAACACAGTTAAAGATTAAATCAGTGGTTATCTTCTTCCATAAAGTCATATGTAGCCAAGCTGGCATTTCAGATGTCTGTGAGTTGTTATAAGCTCCAACAAACAGTAATTTTTTCCCTCTAAACTTCTCACATGGTCTCATTTCAATAGAAGTTCAAATGATACAATATTGCAGCAAAAATCAAAGCTCAGAGAAGAAGTCCGAAAACAGATTTGTGAATCAGAACTCTTTTTTTTCCTCCTTTCCTCTCCCATTCATCAGGTTTATCTGCTGTAACTGGATATAAAACTGGATATAAAGTATTTCAAACAGGCTCCACCTGCAGCAGCTACAACAGAAACAAGCTGCTGACACACGGATGCTTCACTGTTAATATTTAAATGTTGTCAGATATAAGAATATATCAGTCACAGCAGTACTTTGGACTTTAATTACATTTTTCTGCTAATAATTTTACTTAAGTAGGATTTTTCATGCAGGACAGAGTATTTTACATCGCTGTATTGGTACTTTTACTTAAGTAAAGGATCTGAATGCTTCTTCCAACCAGACTCAAGTCAGAGCTGAATATTCTGCCACAAGGTAGGAGCTTCATTGATTGAAGCTTCCTTAAAAATACCTACAGCAGCTTTAAATTACTTCTTAGTAACCGGTTCTTGAGATCTACTGTAGGTTTCACATAAAATACATTTTATCTCAGACTTATCCAGACCTGCAGTGAAACCATGACATGAGAAACGTCTGTTGTACCTCCAGCGCCAGAAGGACCTGAGGTTTGCTCTTGTTGGCCAAAGACTTCGGGTCCAGAGTGGAGTCGAGTCTGTCCAGGGAGTCCGACAGCTGCTCCGCATCCAGCTGGAACTGCATCCAACAGTCAGATAACAATGAATTACAGCGAAGAGGAAACATGGGATTTAGTAGAAGGAGTTTTATCTTAGTCAGGGTGTGCTAATCTTCACCTTCTTGTATTCATCGATGTTGTCCAGGTGGGCTTCCTGTGCCAGACACAGGTTGAGGAAGGCCTGCCACTCGGCCCGCACTGTGTCTCGGTGTGCCTGACAGAAACAGCAGCAGAAGATCACTTACAGTTCAACATTTTCATTCAGCAGACGCTTTTATCCAAAGCAACGTACATCTGAGAGTAGATACAACACAAGCAAGGATCTAGTCGGGAGAAAACAGCCTGGATAAGTTCAATAAAACAAGGTCAAGTGTGATAATAGCACCTTAAACTGTAACTAAATTTAGTTGGATTATATTCTGTTCGGTTGTGCTGATAAATCTGACATCATGCAGCTGTATTGTAAGATGATTTATCATCGTTGACATCTGTTTCTGATGTTTGATACCTTTATCGTTGGGCTGCCGGGGTGTTTTATTTCCACCAGATAGTCTCCTTCGTCCTGCAGCTGGTTGACTTCACGCTCGTGTGCCAGCAGTCCATTAGTTTTGAATTTCTGCATATAAACACAAATACGTGATGAAGAAAACATGCCAGTTGCTCAAGTATTTAACTCAGATTCTCCCAAAAGTATTGATATGAGATAGTAGTAATAAAAGATGCCGGTAGATTACATGAAGCTACACAAAGATTATATAAATGCAGGCCTAAAAAGATTCATGTCATGGGGAGCATATTGTACAACTTTTTAGGAAATGAATCAAAGTCTCACATGACCTCACGGTGTATCTTTCAGTTTTACAGCTCAAAAAACAATTAATTTCACCATGACTGTATAACTCCTTCTTGTATTTCTCTTGTAAATGTTTTTTTTACTCTGAAAACCAGCAAACTGCAGCTGTTTCTGTCTCCTTTCAGGAAGAACACACTGTCTGTGTCACTCATAGTTTCAGCTGGACCACTGATTTGCCACTAAGGTGTTACACAGCACCTGGGCTGAAATCTGACTGACTTGTAAAGCTGGGAGGCCACCTAGTTGTGGGGAAGGCATATGAGCATATGGGTTCTGTAAAGCATCTTGAGACAATTTGACCTGTAATTGGCACTATATAAATAAAATTGAACTGAACTGAGTTCAAGCCTAACTAACATCAGAAGTAAATGTCGTTTTTTTCTTAATAGCTTTTATGTTACACCTCAAAATTTGTAACAAGCAAAAAACACAATACAAATCGAATTTTCACCATATGGGACCTTTAATATTATAAAGTAAAGAACATTTTTCCTCAGATGCTCTTAAAAGTAGAAGCAGAATCTTAAAGTCTGTGAAGCTGTGAAGACGTCCAGCTCCATGTTGGCTCAATTAAACAGAGTAGCTACATGGGTCAATATATAATTTAGGGATTTTTGAAGTCCACAGGATATATCTTACATACATTTTTATTAAAAGTAAAAAAAAAGATGTTTTTTATGTTCATTTTGATCATGTCTTTACAAATTCCATAAGTGTTTATTAATTTAAACAAAAACTTATTAATAAAAAATGACTGGATATCAGTAAAATGTCAACTAAATAACCATCCTGATTTAATAACAACCACCATCTAATTAGCTAAACAATAATAAAATGAGCTTATTCAGAAATAGTTTTGTGTTCTTTTTATTAAGTTGAGATAATCATGACAGATGTTTATTTTTGGGAAATATATCAAATTTCATGTGGAAATTAAAAAATTGTATCTCTGTCCCAGAAATCACTTTCAGCTAAGTTACTCATTACAAAAACACCTCTCAAGGAAGTGTGTTAATTCCAGATCACATGACCTGCTCCACACGATGTCATTTCCTCCTGAAGAAAAGACTGACAAGACTCCAAGGCTTTCTGAGTTATTTAATATAAAGTAGTGTCTGAGTCAAGTGTGGATTTATGGCATGTCAACAGGTTTACTACAATATCTTTATAAATAACTTTCAATTTCAATTTTACTCAATTGTATATATAATATTTAGAAGAATCTTGTGTTTGGTTATAGGCGGCCGTGTTGATTTTAGGCCTGAAAACAGCAAAAATGTCAACTATGATGCCTGTCAACTACAATACAGAAAGTCCCGCTATTATATATTGACCCTCATCTGCTACTACTGCTGTCACCTTCCCCGGACCCTCACCTCGTACTCCATGCGGACGCCTGAGGGGTCGACCATGCGGTCACTCCAGTCCCTCTGGAGGAGCCTCTCCTGCTGGCCTGACAGGTAGATCAGCTCCTTACTGCAGCTCTGCATGTACTCGTGCAGGGAGGCCAGGTGATTGCGCCGGAGCTGGGAACTCTCCTGCAGAACACATGAGATATAGACACAACATATAGAAGAACACACACCCCTCGGATCCCTTCAAACAATACAACCAGTCTTCTTCTACTGCTGCAATCGGTGCTTTTCCATCTGCAGCCTGTTTTGAGCAGAGCTTCAGCGAGTCTCCTGAGGCTGGACTGGCCTTTGTTGGTGTGTTGTAGGCCTTTATTTGACACTAAAGTGATTCTTTAAAATGTGATTGAACAAATAAAGGATATCTGAGTGTGTAGCTAATGTCTGGTTAAATGTTGTTCTTGAGTTGACCTTATAAATGAGTGAAATGGGTCCAAATAGTATGAACAGAGGGCGTGTATATCTGGAAATAGCTGAGGTTTGAATTAAATCTTAAAATATTTACACCAGTGCATCATAAGTGGTGTTTTACAGCCACTTTTAAAATCAGTTTTGTTCATATTAAGGAACCGAAGACTTGCAAAGTTCTGCCTTTAATTAATTTTAAAACACTTAAGAATTAGAATTAGAATTCTTAAGTGTTTTAAAATTAATTAAAGGCAGAACTTTGCAAGTCTTCGGTTCCTTAATATGAACAAAACAGATCTTAAAAGTGGCTGTAAAACACCACTTATGACGCATAAAATCTACATAAAAGTAGAATAAATACACTACAATACAAATAAACAATTACAAAAAATCCTGAAAAAGATAATGATTTTTTTTAACTGAAAAATAAAATTAATAATTCATTTTAATTCTTTTGTTTATAATTAAAGAATGCAAAATGTCTAAAATACACATTTAAAACAGATAAAAGTAGACAAGACTAGAATAAATCAATTAAATAAACTACAAATATTTTTAAAACATAAATAAGATTAGTGTTAAAATAAATAAATCTAAAAAATAAAGTTGGGATGTTTTTGTAAAGTTAAAAAATATCTGAATACAGCAAATTTGTGGAAGAAAACCCCACAGAATTGTAATGAAAAGAGCCCACTTTGTCAGTAAACTATAGTTTCTCCTGACTGAACAACTCACCAAAAGGTCTTCATATTTCTTTCTGAGGGCGGCGTACTGCTCCTAAGAACACAGAACATTAAGAATCAGGTGAATGATCGGTCCTGCGTGTCGTTCTGCAGAGTGCTGCATGTGTTTCCTCCGTGCTGTTACCCGTGAGGTCGTGTTGTTGGCCTGCAGCTGGCTGTCGTACGCCTCGATCGCCTGGTGAAGGATGTTATGTGCTGCAATCTGCTTCTCTGCATCAGACAGGTTGGGACCATACGCCTCCGACTTTAACTGTTTCTGCAGAACAACACACAGCAGTTCAGTGTTTCAGCTACCACAACCCAAGAGTGAACTTGTAGACATTTTGTTGTCGACGTCGCATCGACTAACCAGTTTCTCATCCAGCAGAGGTCCCCAGTCGATCTTTTGTGTCAGATCCAGGTCTTGGACTTGGGCGTACAGCTCCCTGTAGGTAGCACAGTCCTTAGCCCAGCGGTCATGGAGGTTTCTGACACTGAAAACAGACAGAGAAGCATTTGACTCCGAGGTGAGGAGGCGGGTGGAGAGCAGTAAAAGGGAATGTGGAAGTGACAGTTTGTGGCGAGCGTATCTGGAAGGTATACCAGTTTCAGGTGTGTCTGCTGGCAGGCAAACACTAATGTTTGTGAAGGTTTTAATTTGTGTGTCATTCTCCAGAATCAACTTACTCTCTCTCTATCTCCTTCGCCTGCGGGTGCTGCAGCTTCTTGGCTTTATCCACGTCCATGAAAAGATCCTTCAGCAGCCCCTCGGCCTCCGCCAGGTTGTCTGCGTTCTCCTTTTGGTGGATCAGTGGCTGATTCCTAAGGCGTTCTGTGTCCTGCACAGGAGACGCAACGTTGTGTTCGTCAGGTTCAAACCCTCCTTTTGACTTCTGGATGTTTAGCAAAAGTGTTCCAAAGCTCATGTGACTGATCTTGTGAATTTTTTATTGAATGGAATTGGTACCAGATCTCAGAAAAGATTTATTTCTACCGTTAACGACAGCTTGATGGGAGTTAAGTAACTGCTCTCTGGTACTAAAGTTGTGACATTTTCATTGTTGCATGTGGACTTCTTACCACGGCCATCAGCTTCTCTGATTGCAGGATGTTTTTCTCCACTTGGTCTGCATTTTTTTGCATGCGAGCAATCACGGCGGCCAGGTCATTGGCCAGAACCCTGAGTGGAAACACAGAGAGATGATGAGAGGAGGTTAAAATGCTCCTGACTAATGTCACAATGTAGCTCATCACAGAGTCCTGGGCCTTTAGATCAGGAATGTCAAACTCATTTTAGTTCAGGAGCCACATTCAGCCCAATATGATCTCCAGTGGGCCGGACCAGTTAAATCAGAGCATAATAACCTATAAACAACCACAACAACTAATTTTTCCTTTGTTTTAGTGCAAAATAATACATTCTGAAAATGTTCACATTTAAGGAATTTTCTGTTTACAAAACATGTTGAACAACCTGAAATTCCTAAGAAAAATAAGGTCAATTTCAACAATATTATGCCTCAGTTCATCATTTACACATTACAACTTCCAGATCACAGTGTTTCTACAAAGTAACAAAACATTTAGTCATTTAGGGTATCTGGAACTGAACAATATAGTATTTTATTTTATGATCAAAACAACGAAAGTCAGACAAAAAACAACAAAAACAAGACAAAATATTACAAAAATGAGACACAAAATGCCAGAAAAATTAGACAAACGACACGAAACAAAACAAAAAGTGACAAAAAAATGGACAAGAGACAAAAAATGACAAAAGCGGGAAACAAAATGACAAGAAAGTAGACTAACAACACAAGCAAGACAAAAAAAACCCACAAAATGACACAAATGATACGCAAAACAATGAATAAAGCAAAACACAAAATGACAAAAAAAGACAAAAAACACAAGTGAGACAAAAAGAAAACACAAAATGACAAAAACCGGAAGCAAAACGACAAAAGTCAGTCAAAAAACAACAAAAACAAGAGAAAATATTACAAAAATGAGACACAAAATGATAAAAGAACAATGAGCAATCTAATATTTTACTTTATGATCAAAACAACTTGTCATGTTTCAGAATTTATTTTACATTTATAGTTTTAAAAATGAACAATTTGCTGTTCATGTCTTCTTTGTAATTTTTACACTTTACAAAGTCGTCACTGATTGGGCCGGCTTTGGCCCGCGGGCCGCAGGTTTGACACTCCTGCTTTAGATGTTTCTTTCTGCATGACTTGATGACATGAGGAAGCTAATACCTTAAGTTAGTAAGTGTAGGCTCCGGTAAATGGGATGGAATGACATGTTTGCGTACTTGCACAATCTAAAAATCAGTCATTTCACTTTCTATGAGAACTGCACTGCATCACTACGGTGGGGGAGAAAGTGCTGGAAACTTAGAGATAAAGTAGCAACAACATCTGTAGAAAAATATTCCAAGAGCATCTACAGCTTTAAGCCTTTGATGCACAGTGTGGGTCAGAAGATACTCATTTTCCATTGGATTTGGGTCATTTTGGACCCATTTCGTGCATCAAAGGGTTAAAATATTCCAGCATTTAATGTACTTAAAGGCAGATGCTCCTTGTAAAAGTGTCACATTATTGTATATTGCTGCATAGTTTAGTCCATAAATGCATCATACTTTAAACGTCAATCAGATGTTTTGTGTGTTTAATCTTGAAAGTAATTCAAAGTAGCCGAGATCTACTCTTGTCAAATAAATCCTTCAGTGGAGAAAAAGTAAAATATTTTCCAGTGAAATGCAATGAAGTACAAGTTAAGTTGGAAAAAGAAGTACAAAAACTTAAGAATATACTTGGTTTAAGGTGACAATATTTTGATTACCGAAAACCAGGACACTCAAATGATACTCGAAGTTTACTCAAAGATGCTTTATCATTTCAGCACATTTAAAGTATGCCTCCTCTGAATGGATAGAAAATTGTTATATTCCCAAATACTATCAAGGTTGCAAATTCAAATAGGCTTGTCAGAGGTTACTCAACATGTTTTATCATGAGAAGTTTCAAAAATAACAAATGAAATAAGGATAGAAATAATGTCTCTTCTGTAAAAATGAAAACAAATAATGCCCAATGAAAAACAACAAAAACTAGGACACTTTCATCTCTTTCTAAAAAACAACCAGGACGGCCAGGACAGGATATGAAAACAGGACGTTTGTTCACCCTAACTGAGTTACAATAATTGAGTAAATACATTTTGATTGCTGGGTTTGTAGAGAAGTTGCTTTTGCACTTCTGCACCCAAAAAATTTCACTTTTTAAAACATTTTAAGCAAAAAATGATCCCAAAGTTGGTGTTTCAGCTGCAACCATTTAAAGCAGAGAAACCCTCTGAACACACTTCCTCACGTCTTCGTGCTCTCTGAGTGTTTGTTCTGTGATTCCTCCTCCGCTGTGATATGAACGCCAACTATTTCTGCCGACACACCCAGGATCAGGACCAGGGGACACGGTGGAGGCGGAGGGGAGCGTCCCCCGGTCGCCTCCGCTCAGGAATGCTGTCGGTGTGCGACGCAGACATTCCTACTAAACCTGTCAGCTCCTATCAAATGAACGGTGCCATTAATTTACAGCCCGGTTGTGACAGGAGAAGTCAGACTTTACAGCTCATAGTAGGCTGACTGATGAAAGAGGAGGAATGTAACTAAGTAAGTTACTGAGCAAACCTGTTGTACTCTGATATGATTGTTTGACAGCTGTAGTCATTTAGCTCCTTATATATTTTGCCAAACATCAAATATGATGCATTGTTTAATCCTCGTGTCGTCCTGCGGGTCAAAATTGACCCGTTTTAAAGTTTGAAAATGGGGGGAAAAAATATATTTTCACAGTGAAACTTCTGATGTCCACATTTTCAACATTTTTGGGAAATCTTTGAACATTTTTTGGTGGAAAAAAAGAAATGTTAAAAATGTTTCTTAAGAATATTCGCAAAAAAATCAACCAAAATTCAGTGAAATTTGCTGGATTTTGGTTGATTTTTATGTGAATGTTCTTAAAGAAAATATTACAAGTTTTACTGATATATATGTAATCACTTTAGATGTTTTTAGGATTTTTTTTGAAGATTTTTACTCATTTTTTTGAAAATATATACAAGAATTTTCTTGTCAAATTTGAGGGATTTTTTTAAAATAAAACTTTTAAGGGAAACCTTTTAGGAATTATTGGAATTTTCTTCCTGAGATTTTGCAAATTTTTAGAAATTTGAGGAATTTTTTTGCTGAATTTTTGGATTTTTTTCAGACAAGGGAACAATATGTTTTGGTGCCCGTAAATGAGGACAACAGGAGGGTTAAGTTACAGTTGTGCTCTTAAGTTAGATTGATCATATTGAAACTTTTCTTTCAGTTAGGATTAAAGGTCAGACAACGTTATTTATTGTCTCGTAATTGTATTCATGTTTTCACTAAAGAACGTTTTACAAATTCTGCCAGAGGATGTAAACTTATGAGCACACATGATGTTCAGAAGGGAGTTTTTGCTGCTTTTCCTTTTAATAATATTGATATTTTACATTATTTTTTGTAATAAATGTAAAGTTTGGACTGTTTGTAAGCAAAAACGAGCATATCTTAAGTGTTTTACAGCAACAGGCACAGATTTTCTTGTCATTTTTTACAAACTAAACAATCAGTGGAATGAGATTCATAATCAGCAGACCGATAGAGAATGAAAATAATTATTAATTACATAAAACAGCTGTTTATAAACAGCCCCACCTGAGCTAACATGAGTAATGAGCAGCAATAATCTAATAAACTACAGCTGTATAACAGTCATAGGGGGCATTTTTCTGCACCAATTACTACACTTTGCTGATTATATTAGACTTCTACTTAGGTTTGATTTTTTATTGCAGGGCATTTATTGGTGTAATTTCATTGCAGAAGTCAACCTCTTATATTAATAAGGCGTCTGAATGCTTCTCCAACTCACACAGGATCTTATCTCTGGCTGCAAAAGTCCAACATGATACACAACAAACGATCCAACTGGAGTTTATTCGACAATGTGAATGTCACAAACTAAATGCTCATTCACTTCCGTTCAGGCTGGATTAAGACACACAGAAGAAGACCCTGCCCTGCCTCTCCCTCATCCTCTACTCTCTGAAGCCTGTGGCGTCGAGTCACACCTCAGCGTCAAGCAGCACCAACGATCCAAGAGAGGAGATAAGCAGCTGATAGTCTGTTTAAAAGGACCGGGGTGGAGGTTGCATAAATCCCTGACACAGAGTCCGCACATTTATCGCCATGTGCAGCTTCATAAAACACGACAGGAGTCAACTCCCTCCTCTGATCAAACAACCACTGGTTCCACTGCATAGCAATGACAACAGGCTGCCCTCTTTATGATGTAGGATTAGAACACTGGAGGCTCCCTGTTGACCTGCCAGCTTCATGAACAACGGCCTGTTAAGTGGCACCGCAAATACATCTAGTGCAACTTTGATGATTCACCCTCTGGGCAAAGACATACATGAAAGTAGCAGGGTGGTTAATCCTCCTGTTGTCCTGCGGTCAAAATTGACCCGTTTTCAAGTTTGGAAATGTGGAGAAAAATATATTTTCACAATGAAACTTCTGATGTCCACATTTTTAATACTTTTGGGAAATTTTTGAACATTTTTTGGTGGAAAAAAAGAAATATTAAAAATGTTTCTTAAGAACATTCACAAAAAAAATCAACCAAAATCCAGCGAAAGTCGCTGGATTTTGGTAGATTTTTTTGTGAATGTTCTTAAGAAAATATTAGTTTTACTGATATATATGGAATCACTTTAGATATTTTTAGGATTTTTTGTAAGATTTTTACTCATTGTTTGAAAATATTTACAAGGATTTTCTTGCCAAATTTGGGGGATTTTTTAAAATAAAACTTTTACGGGAAACTTTTAAGGAATTATTGGAATTTTCTTCCTGAAGATTTTGCTAATTTTCAGAAATTTGTGGAATTTTTTTTTTGCTGAATTTTTGGATTTTTTTCAGACAAGGAAACAATATTTTTTGCCGCCCGCAAATGAAGACAACAGGAGGGTTAAATAAAGGAGTTAGTAACATGGTGGTGTTATCAGAGTAAACAGGTAAAGATTGTGACACGTTAAAGGAGGGTTCATTCATTTCCCAAAGCTTCTCCTTTAGCTTTTACAGAATGAATGGTAACAGTCACATCACTGTCGCACTACTACGGCTACTACTACTACTATTGTCTAGGGAAAAAAACTGTGCAAACACATCACAAAAACACAACAAATCAGGTCAGTAGTAAAGAAAACAGCAGGAACCATCCAACAGAGATGAGACTAGACAAGAGAGAGTAACATAAGACACACACACACACACACACACACACACACACACACACACACACACACACACACACACACACACACACACACACACACACACACACACACACACACACACACACGGTGCACTCACTTGCTTATCTTTACTGCACTGCCTTCCTTTTTCTTCGACATCTTGGGAGAGCTCTCAGACCAGCGAGTGTAATCTGAATCCCAGTGTGTTTCTTCTTCCAGCTCTCTCCTCTCACTCTCTTCTTGTGGCGTCTCCTCTCGGTTAAGGAGTGTCCACCTGTCTCAGCCCCTCCCAGGCCAACAGGTGTGTCGACAGTAAAAGCAGTGGAGCAGCAGACCGGGCGGACCTGTTCCACGCCGCTGACGCTTCACCGGGAGCTTCTCCAGCAGTTATAAAAGTCACTTTACATTCATCTGTTTTTTCTTGAAGTCAATCCGGGATCAGCAAGCTGCTAATGAAATCAGACAGAGCCTCATTATGTCGATTACACTTGAAAATTCACAATTTTTGAATAGTTTGCAGCATTTTTTTAGCATTATTTTATAATTTACACATTAGAAGTGAGCACACTCCTGTTCAATATCGATTAAATGTCAAATAAATCTACATTATATCACTTTACTGTAATTACTTTACTTCTAAGTTGAGCAGGAATTAGTTTAGTCTCATGTAAAATTAAAACTAAGAGTTTAGAAAGAAAAACTCAATGCAACAGAAGTTTGTTTCTAGCATCTCTTTGCTGAAGGGTTTGTGTTGAGCTGACAATCTTTTTAAAATACCTCAAAGGTGCTTCACTGGATTCAAGTCAGACGATGCTCTTGGCCAGGCCATCATTTCTGCTTTGTTTTTCTTTAGAAGCTCTTTTAGGGTTTTGGCAGTGTGGTTTGGATCATTATCATGCTGGAATATTCCTCTTCTGCCAAACTTCTGCAGACCTGTTGTGCAGCTGTGAATTAAAAAGCTCTTTACAGTCAGTAACATGTCAGGCAGTGATGTTACAGGGCCTATAAAATGTATTCACCCCTTTGGTTTTCAGCATTGAATAATGGGGGATTTAATTTGGCATTTTTGACAATAATTTACAAAACAACCCCCACAAAAAACGTAGTCGTGCCAAAATGAAAACTGATTTTTAGAGTGTAATGTCAAACAGTTAAGAAGCTGTAAGATCAGCGAACACATAGGCATCCACCCCCTTTAACCCTTTGATGCACAGTGTGGGTCATTTGTCATTGGATTTGGGTCACTTTCGACCCATTTTGTGCTTCAAAGGGTTAAATTGTCTTACCTAATTCAACACAGATGCAGCCAGTTGGTGCTAGAAGTCACATAATTTATGAAATAAAGACGATGCAAGTGATGTGAAAGCGTCTCAAGTGATGATAGCATAAAGACACCTGGATGTGATTCACATGTTATCTATAACTACACCTTGAGGACACAAGAACACTACAAGCAAAATGTTGACAAGATGACTGGGAGTGACCTTGTCGGCCAATGCAACCAAAAATATCATCTCCCAGCACCTTTTATGCTCATGCAGCCCCATATCCTTCCACTCTGACCTTTGTGCTTCACTGTCAGGACTATGCATTTACTGTGGTGGTCCTGACCAGGTTCTTACCAAACATGCTGGAGCTCTTCCAAAATTTAAATGGTCTCATCTGACTTTAGAATGTGTGTGCTCCCAATGTTCTTTAGGATTTTTTGAAAACTTCTTTCAACTTACAGCTTTGTTCCAAAAGAACAATTAAGCTTTGGGGTTTTTTTTGGACATAGTTGTGTTCTACAATGTTCTTTGCGCTGTCTGAGCCGTCACAGACATTTTGATTTCCATTGATAAATCTGAAGCACATTTCCATCTGTTTTTCAAACCTATATTGTGTAAATAGTGCTCTGTCCGTGGCGTTATTTTAGTTGGACAACCACTGCAGCCCGGATTAGTGGTACTGACTTATTCTATACCTCCTGATTACCACTGCAGCTGTGTTTCCACCATTTTTTTCTTTCTATATCCTTTTTCATCTTTGTGGAGCCATGATGTAGACATGCAGATAGACACAACCCATAGGTCCAAAACTGAGAAGGTTCTGGTGTTCGCAGCTCATTATATAAACATGTTCATGCAGTTAGAACACTTAGAAATCACAGGTGGACTCAATTTGAATCAATGATCACACGTATTTAAACTCGTGAGTCAGTGATCACAGGCGTATTCACTTTAGTTGCATTGATTTTCTACTTTGGGATCTGTATTTTCAATATAGACATTTGACTTTAAATGGTGTTGCACAGGGATTTACTCACTCCTGCTGCATACTGTACATGATTAACTTTGTCTCTGTTAGCAGCTCCATGTAACACAAGATGTGCGGCAACAGTATAAAGCACTCACTGTCTCCACAGAGACAATCAGAGAGGAATGTAGAATAACTAGTCACTATGGCAGGATATCAGGATCACTTACTCCTATTGTTCATTTACACAAGATGGTCTAATCTAGACTTTTATGCACCGTGTGTAGTTATTTGTTTAGTGTAACGAATGAAAATAGACAAGGGCAGAGTATTAAATCTAAAATATACACTACTGTTCAAAAGTTTGGTATCACCCATGTTTTCCATGAAAACTCACACTTTTATTCATGCGCTAACATAACTGCACAAGGGTTTTCTAATCATCAATTAGCCTTTCAACACCATTAGCTAACACAATGTAGCATTAGAACACAGGAGTGATGGTTGCTGGAAATGTTCCTCTGTACCCCTATGGAGATACTCCATTAATAATTTCCAGCTAGAAAAGTCATTTATGACATTAACAATGACTACACTGTATTTCTGACTCATTTAATGTTATCTTTACTGAAAAAAATACTTTTCTTTCAAAAATAAGGACATTTCTAAGTGACCCCAAACTTTTGAACCGTAGTGTATTTAATTTGATCTTAGTGAGTAGGATGTAACAGCATCAGAACACTAAGACAAAGCAGTTTCCCATATTATAACGCATAGGAAGGATGAAGTACTGGAAAAGGTTTAAATCAAATCAACCTTCAGCTGTACATGTAACTGTAGTTCAGGCAAAATGAGAGGGCGTTTCACCAGGAATCCAATAAAAAAAGAACACAATTTAAAACACACACACACCCCGGAGACAAAAATTGCAGCTAAAATAAAACTGAAATAGAACTTGTCTCTGTTTAACCCTCGTGTCGTCCTGCGGGTCAAAATTGACCCGTTTTAAAGTTTGAAAATGTTGAGAAAAAATAAATATTTTCACGCTGAAATTTCTGATGGCCACATTTTCAACATTTTAACCATCTATCGCCCCAGCAGAGTGTTTGTGTTTTTATGGGTTTTATGGTTTTATAATAATCCATAATTGCATTGTTTTGTTTTATTATGCTGTTTGGAAAGCACTTCAGTCTTCTGTTATGTTGCTGTAAAGTGCTCTACAAATAAACTTTGATTGACTGATTGATTGATTGAACATTTTTGGGAAATCTTTGAACATTTTTTGGTGGAAAGAAAGAAATGAAATCAACCAAGAAATCAACCAAAATCCAGCGAATTTCGCTGGATTTTGGTTGATTTTTATGTGAATGCTCTTAAAGAAAATATTACAAGTTTTACTGATATATATGGAATCACTTTAGATATTTTTAGGATTTTTTTGGAAGATTTTTACTCATTTTTTGAAAATATTTACTAGTATTTTCTTGCCAAATTTGGGGGATTTTTTAAACAAAACTTATGAGGGAAACTTTGAAGGAATTATTGGAATTCTTGAAGGTTTTGGAAGTTCTCGGAAATTTGGGGAATTTATTAGCTGAATTTTTGGATTTTTTTCAGACAAAGAAACAATATTTTTTGGTGCCCGTAAATGAAGACAACAGGAGGATTAAAATGATTCTGTGAATTCTAATTATTTCCAACTATAACTAAAACTAAGGTGCAGTGGTGTGCAAATTCCAAATTCAAGAACATTCTGTTACGTCTTCATTTTCAAAACTACGCTGCACCTTCCAGGACTAGTTCACCTGTCAGGTTCAGAGTGGTGCAGCGCGTCAATATCAGAGTGTGAGCTGTTATCAGAAACACACCCTGTCCGTTTACCGTACGGGAGTCAAGGTCTAATGTGAGGAATGCAAACTGCACCTGCTGCCAAAAAAATGCAAGAAAGAAAAACAGGCAAGACTGCAGAGCATGCACAGTATCTAACGTGTGTTTGTGTTAGAGCTGAACTTAAGTATGCGTGGTGTAGTGGGTGTAGTGGGTGTAGTGGGTGGTGGGAGTCCAAGCACCTCGGCTTGTGGGTTCGAACAATGCGGCTCCTTTACGCATCGGTGGAGGGAAAGTAGTTCACCGTGCTGCTCCGTCTCATGCTTGCAGCGGGTGTGCCCGACGCACACCCAGAGCAGTTACTCCTCAAACCCACACCCACATACCTGCAGGGGAGAGGGAGGGATTAGAGAGGTAGGAGGAAATGAGATGGCACTGGGAGGACAAGAAAGGTAACACAAGGCACGGGGTCATCGGGCCTGGCCGTGGCCTTTAGTCACTACTGGCACTTAACCCTCGTGTCGTCCCGCGGGTCAAAATTGACCCGTTCTGAAGTTTGAAAATGTGGAAAACAAATATATCTTCACAGTGAAACTTCTGATGTCCACATTTTCAACATTTTTGGGAAATCTTTGAACTTTTTTTGGTGGAAAAAAAAGAAATGTTAAAAATGTTTCTTAAGAACATTCACATAAAAATCAACCAAAATCCAGCGAATTTCGCTGGATTTTGGTTGATTTTTATGTGAATGTTCTTAAGAAAATATTAAAAGTTTTACTGATATATATGTAATCACTGTAGATATTTTTAGGGTTTTTTTGGAAGATTTTTACAAATTTTTGGAAAATATTTACATGAATTTTCTTGCCAAATTTGGGGGATTTTTTTTTTTTTTAAAATAAAACTTTTAAGGGAAACTTTTAAGGAATTATTGGAATTTTCTTCCTGAACGTTTTGCAAATTTTCAGAAATTTGGGGAATTTTTTTACTGAATTTTTGGATTTTTTTCAGACAAGGAAACAATATTTTTTGGTGTCCATAAATGAGGACAACAGGAGGGTTAAAGCTGTGACGTCTGAATTTTTTGCAACAGCAATGAAACGAATGACAACATGAAAACTTTGCACGTTTGCCTGGAGAGTCTCCACTTAAATTGCACCTCCTCTTGGAACTTTAAAGCAATTTCCACCTTGTTTTCAACATGCAGCTCTAAGGTTTGGGTCACTCATGGTGTCATTTTTGGATTTAAAAGAATAGAAGCTCTTCCAGATTGCACAAAACCTGCTCAGCACCAAACACCTGACACACACAGTTTAGCCCCAGCTGATGCTTGTAACCCTCAAGCCACATTTCCCTCATGGTAGAGGCCAAAAACAGCTAACAGGCAGGAAGTACTGGACTTACAGTGACAACTCCAGATGCATGCAAAACCGTCTGCATGTTTGCATGTGGGTAAATAAGCAACTGTTTGCCGACAGATTTGCCATATTTACTGTCGGTTCATTTGTTTCTGCTGCTGTTGATGAGCCCAAACTAAAAGTGTTTGCAGGTTTAGTAATCAACCCTATGAATATGCTTTTTTCTTTCGCTCCTGTTCCATTTATTCCTCACCGTGAGCTTGTTTATTATTGAAAATAAATTCCTACACCTCTATGAAAACAGCAGAAAAGTGGCTTGAAGGGGAAAAAAAGTCTGAATAATGTCATGAATCATAAAAAAAGAGCACAAAAATTGAAGTGGAATCAACATGTAGAACATTTTTCTACAAGTGTTACCAATATTAGAAAAAAATGGGGGTGCCACATGCTATACAGTCATGGATGAAATTATCGGCACTCCTGGAATTTTTCCAGAAAATACACCATTTCTCCCAGAAATTGTTGCAATTACAAATGTTTTTGGTATACATGTGTATATTTCCTTGATGTGCATTGGAAAAACACAAAAAAGCAGGAGAAAAAAGCCAAAATTGACATAATTTTACACAAAACTCAATAAATGGGCCAACAATGCAACAATTTCTGGGAGAAATGGTGTATTTTCTGGAAAAATTCCAGAGGTGCCAATACTTTCGTCCATGACTGTATATAGACATTTTACTTTCATATTTACCAACTCTGTGTTTTCTGCTCCACTCTGCAAACTCGAAAAGATATTTCCCCATGCTGAATGTATCTTCCAAGAACTTGAGGCCAACTTGCTCGTCTGCGTACTACTTTTGCTGCATTTATTTTATTTATTCAGTATGTTTTATTTCCCTGTCATCTCCTCTTTGCCCAATGTAAACACAGCCTGCAGTTCAGCCGAAAAATCTTGTGAATTTGAGTCACATGACTGTTGGATGCAACTGAGTCCATCACAACTTCACAGTTCTACTGAGCAGCACAGAATTTTTCACTTTTTACAGACTCAGGTGCAAACGCTTTAGATTTGGAGATTTTTTAAAGTGATTTTCATGTAATATCATTTTAAACTTAGACTTGACTGATTGTTTTCAAAGGAACACCACACATGGTTCAGTCGTGAATGTCAAAAAGCTGAAAATTCAACAATTCTGTTTTTATAGTTTCTGTCTCTAATAAATGGTGCTATATTGGAGATTTTTTTGGAACGTAGCATGCCCTTCAGGGGGCTGCACAGTGGTTTGGTGATTAGCAGTGTTGCCTTGCAGCTAGAAGATCCCCGGAATCTTTCTGCATGGAGTTTGCATGTTCCCCTTGTGAATGCACGGGTTTATTCCGGGTACTTCGGCTTCAGACAGTAGGATTCAGACACAGAGACACTCCAGAGACTCAGATGACTGGTTGAGAATAAGGTCTACTGATATCAGGAGAAGTGATGCAACAAGCAACACAGTGATGTGAACACTGGCAGCATCAATTCTGAGGATTCTCAGTTATATAATGTAGTTGGGAGAAGGACTGAGAAAGACTACAGACTAGTCTGCTTAGTCACGTCAGAAATAGACAATAGTTAACCTTGCCCATAGCAGAGAGTCCCAGCATATCGTCCTCCTACAGCGTCTGCCTGTCTGAGGGTAATTTAGGATGATGTCAGCAAACAGCCACGAGAAAATACCTCAGCAGGGGGAATGGGAGTCATTTTTCCTTCGCAAATCCCTTATTTTGGATCGTAAGAGCGTCAAAAAGCTGAAAATTCAACATTTATGTCCCTAACAAATGGTGTTATTTTGCTGATTTTTAAAAACATAAAATGCCCTTCAGGTTTCAGAGGTATTGATAGTTACATGAATGTCTCATTTACATTGAATCTTTTCTACTGAATGTTATGCAAAGTGTATGTTAAAATCCCTAAATGAGGAAGTATTGAAATGAATCAGCTAAACACCAGGTTAGTCTGGGGTGTGGAGAGTTTGGACAGAATAACATGAAGACTTGTGCCACTAATTGCTGATTGAAATTAAACTGACAGTTGCTTATTTTTGCCTGTGACACATTAATAAAAGCTGCAGTGGTTTCTCCATGTATACAGGTGTTGGTGTGTCCACAGTTGAACTCCAGTCAAGTCCAGCCCATGATGTGTTTAAACTCCACATTGTGCAATCCATCCAGATAATCGCCGTTCGTCCACATCTGATTAAACTCTGCAGCAGCTTATGAATAATCAGTATCAGTATGAGGTAGAATCTCTCCAGAACAAAGAAAAAGAAGCTCATACCAGCCCAACGTGTTTCTTTTTTGTTTTGTTTTGTTTTTTTTTTAAAGCAGAAGTTGCTGTCAGCAGCAGGGTGTGTCTGTCACCTATGAAAAAAAAAAAGAAAAAACTATTCTCTGACTCATAAAAGGCTCAGTAGTATTTGCACAGAGTGCGTTCCACACATACTTCCAGGCCATGGCTCTGTAAATATGTAGAAAGCAATTTAAATCAACCGCACCCACAGCCCACAGATCTAATCAGAATGACTCGGTTCTGACCTGTGACCAGCTTTCAGGCTGATTGGAAAGGAGGAGCTGTTTTACTGTCACACATGGGACTGAGGGGCCCAGATCCTCGCTTACTTCAGGTTATTACGAATACATCTCGATCACCATTTAACCAAGTTTACATGACTGACAGCAGAGCAGTTCTGAATTACGGTCAAAGTAAAATGGCCATAAATCAGTCCGTGGTTTCAAATTCAAGACTGGAGTGCATGTACTTCTTCTGCACTCATCTAAAAGTTGAACATTGGAGGAATATTTTCAACACAATCTGATGTGCACAGAGGAGTTAGAAACCACAACTTTAGACAACCTACATTCATCTAAGCCACTTAACAGGAGTTGTTTAACCCTCTAAAACCCAGTTACAGAAATACATCAGTTTTATTTTTTTAAATATTTTGTGTATATATATATATATATATACACACATATATATATATACACACAAAATATGCATATATATGCATATATATATATGCATATATATATATATATGCATATATATACATATGTATATACATATATATATATATACATATACATATATATATATATATATATATATATATATACATATACATATATATATATATATATATATATATATACATACACATACATACACACTGAATTCCTTAAACACCTCAAACCAAAGACTTTAGTGGTAGTGGTGAAACAGTGCTATTAAAAAGATGTGGTAAGACAGAAGACCAACAGGGTAAACAAGTTGCAGATCCCTGCCAACCTAGAGAGGAAGTGAATCACCTGCTGACATCTTTTCTGCTACATATGTTATGACAACATTAAGAGAAACATCACAACCCTGACCCATTATACTGATCACGAGGGGATCAGTTTGCTAAACACTGACACCTGCTGGACAGTAGCAGCACTACCCGAGTTATATCATGAGGACTGACTAGAATCTGCAGAATGCTTTCATTTTCAGAAATGACAAAACAAGTGGTTTTTGGAGGTTTTATTCGAAAGATCATGCAGTGCACTTCCAAGGTAGGAGCTTAACATCACTTTCAATGATACACATGAAAACCAATACACTGTAATTACCTAGTACAAAACTTAACTAAACATTACGGAGGAATGTAACAAATTAAATAATAGGAAAAACAAGTGCGCAACGCCACCATTGCTGCACTGCAGATCTTAAAAGGCTTGATAGAGGTTCAAGTTGTTGTAACCCTGTCGTGTAAATACAAAAAAATCTGGATTAAGTATAGAACTTAAAAGACCAAAAAAAAGCAATAAATTACTTCTTTCAAGTGTACGGTGTGTTTACTGAGAGAACTGAGGAGGCATGGGGTACGGCACCAGTGGAGGAGGGTGCTGCTGTGGAGCCTGTACCTGGGGGAAGGGGAACGGGGGATGAGTAGCACCGTTCTGTGTGACGGCCTTGTTGGGGGCGAACTGTTGGGCCTGGAAGTTGTTCTGGCCTCCAAAGGAGCCAGTTTGGTTAAAGTTGGACTGTCCATTACCGTTGTAGCTTCCTCCACTGAAGCCATTGCTGCTGCCGTTGTTACCCCCATAGCCTCCATTCTGTGAACCTGAAAAGTTCTTTCCTGGTCCATTGTCAAAGCCTCTATCATTATTCCTGTCCCTAAAACTGCCAAAATCACGCCTTCCGGAGGAATACCTATCCCGACGGTCATAGTCACCACCTCGGCCTCCCCTTGAACGACCTGGAAAAAAAAAAAAAAGGAAAAATAAAATAAAAATCTTACACGTAATGACCAATCACAACTTTTTGAAAGAAACTAACGTGAAAGTGTTTTTGAGATACCGTGAAAATCCCATTCACTTCTCAGAATAAAGAGTTGAGAGCAGCAGAGAAAGAGAGGCTGCGGTCCACAGCACAGTTTTTGTATCTCACCAATTAGATTTACCTCCTCTGTCTTCTGCCATCTGGAGGAGCTTGGGATTGATGGCCTGGTTGGCCTCCCGCAGCACAGAGATGAGGTCGCTGGCCTGTCTCATGTTGTTCGGAGTGAAGAAGGTATAGGCTGTGCCCGTCTTTTGGCTACGAGCCGTTCTGCCAATGCGGTGGATATAGTCTTCGGAGTTGTTGGGGTAGTCAAAGTTGATGACAAATTTCACGTCTTCAACATCTGTAAGATTACGTTGCAGTGTGGCATAACAGAGGACAGCACACAGAGTCGTGCACCGGTGCCACCACAACAACCAGATCAAAAACAAAAAAGCGCAGGTTAGTACAGTCGTGAGGCGGGATGGCTGGTTACCCCACAAGGCTGCGAAAGACTGGAATTAAACAAAACTGCAGATAAACTATTAATCCACGGGGAGACTACGGTGGGAAAAGAGAAACAATGCACACTCCAGTAGCGTCTAATCCAGTGAGGGAAAAAAAAAAAACCTCCCCTGTTGAGCCACTGCCAAACCAGCTTCAGAAATAATGGATCAGCAGTCTTACCATTTTTTGGAGTATGCATTCACTAGTCCATTCCCATTGCAGCACACGCCCCACTTATTGTCAAGTGACTCTCATGTCTCTACACTGTGCGCACACTACTGCCTCCTAGTGCGCTTGAGCTAGAACTTAACCAAGGTCCCTTTGTCACACACACATGAGATGCTGCCTATAAAGCCCACACTTGTGTCTCTTGCCAAGAAACTGTAGCTCTGAACTCATTTGCAGGATGTCTACACTGCACCCCGTTCTCAGCATGGCAAGTTTATTTCCAGACCCAGTGTTCACTTGATCATATTGTCTCTTGTTGGCAGGTCTCGACATGACTTTGAAACGCAGGCGAGGGAGGAGTGTGAGCTTGGATTTTGTCCAAGTGTGTCCAACTAGCATGTCCCACTGTCACCAAAAGCGCCAGTAGCCATGTCATTACAGAGGTGAAGGTATGACCGATCTGACAGACTGCTCTTCGGACAGAAGTTTAGGAAACTGCGATACTAACGCCACCCATGCTTTTACACAGTCTACACAACAGAAAGCTCCTTCTAAGTGACTCCAATGACTTGCAATGCGGTGCCCAAACATACATGCAAGACAATATGAGACAGTGTAGCTGGGCTTTGAGCTGGTACAGTTAGAGCCTGGGTGTGTGAAGCAGTCCAAACCATTGCCAGAGAACAGACGAGCATATTGGGGAGGAACTGTGGCCAGCCCTCAACTCTCCCCCTTTTTAGGCAGGCCAGCGCGTTATGCTGCACATGGGCCTGGTCACCTCTGTACATCTGCACGACTGGGAGACCCGTGCCTCGCCAGTCAGGACACCTCCAAGAATCCTCCTTCCCCCTCTGGATACCTGGGCTTGTCATGCCAAGGCCCTGCCACACAGACTGCTCCTTCAGGTCAGGGGAGAAACTCAGAAAGAAGCAGAAGAGTTAAAGAAAGCAAATACACTTTCTTTTAGAAATAATTAAGAGTGTAAACAGCTCAGCGAGGATACTGACCAAGACCCCTGGAGGCAACATCTGTAGCAATGAGAATTGGAGCCTTCCCATATTTGAACTCTGGAAAATGAAAAAAAAAAAAAAAAAAAAAAAAAGACAATTTGAATGAGATATGTTGTACATGTTCCACATCTCAGATTAACTATCGATTCATACTTACCATTGAGAACCCAGTCTCTTTCCTGCTGGCTTTTATCTCCATGGATACCCATAGCAGGCCACCTAAAAGAAATTTAAGGTTTCAGTGTCATTCTATGGAGGTAGCCCTAAACTTTAAAATCAGTACAACCTAGGTAGTCATGTTGTTTAACTTCACTACGTACCCATCCCTCCTCATCCTCCTGGTAAGGTCATCACACCGTCTCTTTGTCTCTACAAAGATGATGGTCTTGTTCTCTTTCTCACTCATAATTTCCTCAAGCAGACGAATGAGCCTACAACAAGTCAGTCAATCAGTAACTAAAGGTTCAAATGCTGTAAAGACTGCATTCATTTTGTCACTTTATTATCAATATTTGAGTTTACAGCCATGGACTAACTACTCACTTGTTCTCCTTCTCTCCATCATTACAAACATCCACTATCTGCAGAATGTTGTGGTTGGCACTCAGCTGCAGTGCCCCAATATTGATCTGCACATACTCCTTCAGGAAGTCCTCTGCCAGCTGGCGAACTTCTTTAGGCCAAGTAGCACTCCACATCAGAGTCTGTCGGTCAGGCTGCAAACAGTACAACGATTAGCAACAAATTCACATCTTTTTAGAAAGCATTTAGTTCCTGCATAGGGTTTCATAAAGCAACTCAAGAAAGAAATAAACATACTCTAATCTGGTCAACAATTTTCCGGATCTGCGGCTCAAAGCCCATGTCCAGCATTCTGTCAGCCTCATCCAGCACAAGGTAAGTGCATCGGCGAAGATTCGTCTTTCCTGCCTCAAGGAAGTCAATGAGCCTGCCTGGAGTGGCGATGCAGATCTCCACACCTTTAAAGAAAGAATTGAGTATTCAGTTCTCTAACCACAATTCTTTGGGTACTTGGACAAAAGGAAAAATCGACAATACCTCTTTCCAGGTCACGGATCTGAGGTCCCTTGGGTGCTCCTCCGTAGATACAGGTGGACTTGAGGCGAGAAGCTCTGCCATATTCTGCAGCCACCTGTTGCACCTGCTGTGCCAGCTCACGGGTTGGAGCAAGCACTAAACACTGCCAGGAGGATAATAACTGCTTTTAGACAATGGACAGGCAGCAAAACATTCAATTGCCTTGACCCTCCCTTCTTACTCATTTCCACTGTTGAAATAAGACTGTATTGCAACTTCAGAACACTAACTGCAGTGCATCATACAAAGATCAATTTAATTTCAATTAAAAGGATCAGTACTCGCCCTAGAATATATCTTGTAAATGAGTACCATAATGCACTAAACCCTCCCAGATAAAATGCAGGTTACAGTGAGTGATGACTACTTACAATTGGACCGTCTCCACGTTCCAAAAACGGCTGGTGGTTGATATGCACGATGGCAGGGAGCAGATACTGCAAAACAAACACAGCAGTCACTTCCATAAGTAAAATAAGCATAGGACTAGTCATGTAACACAAGTTCTCATTGATTTAATCTGCTCAGTACAGGTCAGTTGAAGGCTGCAATTAATTTCAAATAAGATGTGTAACTTACGGAAAGCGTTTTGCCAGAACCAGTCTGTGCAATGCCAACCATATCCTTGCCACTGAGAGCCAGAGGCCAGCCCTGAGCTTGGATTGGTGTTGGTTCAGTCCAGTTCTGTTTGTTGATCACATCCATCACATAAGCTGGGGGGAAAACGGGACAATTAACCACTGCGATCCACAAAACTCCAAGTGTGATCTTGTTTCATGAGTTGTTTAATACTTACATGGGAAGCTGGCTTCATGGAACTTTGCAATAGGGTTTGGGCAGTCTCTCCCCTTGAATGTAATGGTTTTGGACCTTCTGTACTGTTCAACTTCTTGCTGCAAGACAGTGGATGAAGAACATTGCGTTCAGTGGTCACAACCCATTGCGTAAGTGCAACACGTGCAGGAGGGAACACATGTGTTGAAGGGTTACGTAAGATTTCATACATACCGCGGACCTCCGGGCAACGTCGGGATGCTGCTGGTAAAAGTTTTTCTCAAACTTCGGGAGCTCGTCCAGGTTCCAGTGTTTCTTCCTCAGCCGTTCACCGGGATTCCCGAACTTTCCTCCGCCTCCGCCGCGGTTTCCACCAAACCGAGGTGGACCACCGCCATAGCTGCAATTGATTAAAGGCATTTTTTACAAAGTCAGATTGAGCACAGTCGCCTCAAACACCACCGTTTAATACAAATACAGTCCCGTCTTTAACTGCGTCATTCTGTGAAAATGTATAGCTGCCATATACTTTCCAGCCAGCAGAGGAACAATGGAAAAAACAGCCGGCATTTTGTATCCGCATTCAAGCTGCCACATGGCGAAAAGCCGACTAGCCAGCTGTATTAGCATCACTGACGACACACCGCATTAGCCAAAAAGTAAATACCCAGGGGGGGAAATGATTTTATCAACACAGAGATGTATGAAACAGCGTAGCAGAGCAATAAATATAGTCGATATTGTGAATAACGGTTACCGACAGCGGTAAAAAATGTCCGGCGCGGTGTCGGTAACGTTACCCTGAAGCTAACGATGAGCCGTTGTGCGGGGGCACGAGGCCGGACAAGGCCTTGACAACGGGTTCATTTCGCCGGCTTGGGCCTTGTGTGGAAAAAGAACACCGGCTACCGGCTAATTTTTAACCCGCTACGCTTTCATTTTAAACCCAAGTAAATTCAGTAATTTTCGTCTATCGAATAGTTCTACAATATTTCGCTTACCGGCTCGTTTTTTCTTTTTTTTTTTTTTTTGGTTTAAAATCTTGTCGGCCATTTCTACCGCTCGCACGAGAGGGAAGAAAAAAACGTTTATTCACGCAAGAAAATAGTACTTACCCTCTGTCTCTATCTCTATCCCTGCCGCGGTCTCTGTCGGAATATCCAGGCATATTGTAAACAAACGGTATAAATAAAAAAAAAAGATAAATACAACGTGGCTTTACTGCCGACTAAAAAATCCGACCGGCAGCGGTGAAATGCCGGTAATGTAGCAACAAGGCCCGGTTTATATCGCAGGAGGAAGTTCCCCTTTCGATGTATTCATCCGCAGCACGGGTTTCGACTTCAGCTATTCAAGACACGATAGACACAACAAAGCAGTAAATTTACTCAAACGTTTACAGTGTACACTAAAATTGGATTTAAATACTCTTCATAGACGTAAAATTCAATAACTCGGTTTTCCTTTGACAGTCTGCTCTATTTGATGCTTGCAACGCGTGTTGGCGGATGACTACGTAACAGACAGAAAGTGGTGATCGGGCCTGACAGAGCTTCCGATGTGTTACGGTAATTGACGTCATCAGGACCAACCCAAAAACATAAAGTACACAACTTTTCTCTTATTGTTCTGTAAAAGAAACCCTGTGTAACAAACCTTGACTCAACCTTAGTTTGAGTATAACTTATTACAGATTATTTTTGGTTCAAACCGGCATATTTAAATATATATAACTTTAATTGTGTCAGAAAGTAGTTCTCTGCTCCAAGAAAAGAATTCTGAGTAACAACAGCAACCAGAATATGTGGTCTTTCCATGATTGTTATAGTGTCTTTACCTGTACGTACATAAAACACATTAAAGAACATTTTGTATAAACTTTGAATGAATAATAACTAGCCAGAGGTCTTGTTAACATCGTGACACATTGGGTGTTTGGCCCAGCCCAGTGGTTTTTAGATTTGAACCTGATAAATGAGACTTTGTTCTGAAAGTAAAGTCATCCCACTTTATTCCTGTGCTTGGTCCATGTTCCACATTAATATCACAGTGAGAGAAGGGTAGCTAGAACAGTGGTTCTCAGTGTACTCATGATAATTTACAGCTATAATTATCTGTCAAGTTGTGCCTTGTGACAAAAACACTTGAGAGCCTCTGAGCTAGACCAGTTATAGCTACAGGCTGGAATGAGACTGGCATATCTTGTAGGTAATTAATACTCATTTCTATCTTAAAGCTAATTTAAAATCCTTTATATAACCCAGGAGCAGAGATGCAAGTCCTGGTGAACCCATTACTATAAATATATAATGAATAATTAGACCAAATCTGCTGTCTGTGTTGCTGATTAAAAGAATAAAAGGAAATTCTAGTCAAATTTAGTCTGATGGTAACTAGTGTGGATCCTGCTGCTGTCCGATGCTGCACTTGTTTAACAAACTCAGAGGAAAGACTCCTACGAACAGCTACAACAAGTGAAACTTCAGCTCCTGCTCCTTGGTATATCTTGTTAACCCTCCTCTTGTCCTCATTTACGGGCACCAAAAAATGTTGTTTCCTTGTCTGAAAAAAATCCAAAAAGCCAGCAAAAAAAAACAAAAACGCAAATTTCTGAAAATTTGCAAAACCTTCAGAAAGAAAATTCCAATAATTCCTTAAAAGTTTTATTTTTAAAAAATCCCCTAATTTGGCAAGAAAATTCTTGTAAATATTTTCAAAAAATGAGTAAAAATCTTCCAAAAAAATCCTAAAAATATCTAAAGTGATTACATATAAATCAGTAAAACTTGTAATATTTTCTTTAAGAACATTCACAAAAAATCAACCAAAATCCAGCGAAATTCGCTGGATTTTGGTTGTTTTTGTGAATGTTCTCAAGAAATATTTTTAACATTTTTTTTCCACCAAAAAAATGTTCAAAGATTTCCCAAAAATGTTGAAAATGTGGACATCAGAAGTTTCACTGTGAAATTATATTTCATTTACACATTTTCAAACTTTAAAACGGGTCAATTTTGACTCAGTAACTAGATTTAGTGTGTTTTGGGCTCTGTGTGATGTTTATGGAGCAGTGTTGGTTCTGTAATTTGGAAGAAGACTGATGTTCACACTTTGTCCAGAGTGTAGACAAAAAGAACAAAAATGCCTGATTGTTTTTTTGTGTGACAAGACGCATGTGTTTCGGTGATTCCATCAGTCATAGGAGACACTGGAAACTCAAGACAGCCATGATACACATGGTCTTTACAAGTGTATGTAAACTTTTGCTCACAAGTGAGCCGCTAGAATGGTTACATGAAGAAAATAGCTCACATTTCAGCTCTCTCCTTAGCAGTACTCAAGGCAAACGTTTACTGTGGGACATCTTTCTGAGTAAAATATACAAAAACATTATAATAACTTCCAAAACTGGAAGCAAAACAGATGGACAAGGAGTCTCCACACCCTCAGTCATTGCATGAAAGACAAAACAGTTACACTAAAAGCATGCCCTTATTGATATCCATCAATAAATAACTAATTACCCTAAAATATATAAATAGCCCTTTGCATTTTATACATACTGCATAACAAGTTTGGAATGGGGTATTATCCTAAATAAAGGGCTTTGATCAACAATATCTATTCATTTTCAGAGGCCACAATGCATGATTGGAATAAGAGGTCAGATTAAGAGATTATCCTTTGTTGAATATTGTTTTTGTTTCTAAAAAAAAGATCTGTTTTGTTACTGTAGAGATGCTTACTCTTGATACTATTCACAGATTCATTTGGAACAATGTCTGATTGACTCCCTAAGTCACATTGATTGGAGAAACATTCAGAGCTGTTAGAATAGAACTAAACTCCCATGCTTTTGCGTTATTAACATGACAAAGTGCCTTATTTCCTGTTTGTGTGGCAGTATAGTTTGACTTGTGCAGGTTCAAGAACAAAAACAACTGTACTTGACACCTTTTGTGCCCGGCAGCCTTGTTAATTGTCATTCTACGCTTTTACGCCCTCCTCTGAGCCTTCTGCCAGACGCTGTAATCCAGACTGATAGCTGTGAATACTCAGTGGGTGGTCGAGGACATGTGCAACCCCCACTCCACAATTACTCACACATCTCTGAAACTGATGCAATATAAATAATTCCAGTTTAAGCACACCGTTAACTTAAGCACCCATAGCAATAATTACGATCGAGCAGCTTTCTTCCTTATGATCTTGAAAAGAAAAGACAGGACATGTCTTTGTACAAGGCCTTACATTGTTAGACAAAGGCAAGTTTAATTAGAACTAATTACACACAAAAATAAAATACTCTTACAAAATGATAGTGTTAACATACATCAAATTGCATCAGTCAGCTATGAGAGATATAGTCCTGCTAGTGGATCATGCTATTAAAAAAAAAAAAAAGGAAAAAAAAAAGCGGCATCTCTCAACTTTGACTTGTTTAAAAAAAATAAAAAGTTCAGTTCAGTGGGAGGCAGCTATGGGGCTTTGCTGAGCGATGTAGTGTAGGAACAGACAGTAGGGCGATCAGCTTGTGCACTGGACTTCTTAAAGGTGAATGAATATCTGGTACAGAAGTCGCCATTAAATACACACGGCGACCTCCTTTTCGTCTGTGTGCAATTCCTCTTTTCAGTTCAAGAAAATGTTTTTTTTTTTCTACTTAAGTTAAAGATAAATTACAGTTTGTTTGATCCACATATATGAACAATATCTTATTACTGTACAAAGCACCATCTGAGGACACTTTTCACTTTGCATACACTTGTCTACGTGAAAGAAACTCGTCTTTTCTTTTTTTTTTTTTTTTTTTAGCATATGCAAACCTTAAGAACAGTCCACGGTCGTAGAGATTGCTAGACAGGCAGCATCTTTTAAAAACATTCAAGAATTTTCATTTCTAATTGTAGAAAACAACCCCCTCCCCGCCCCCTTTCTCGAAATAAAAACATCACCGATAGGACTGTAGAGCAGGCTAAAAAAACAGGAGTTCATTTCATTCAACCAAAAGCAGACATGGAGACATGCAACAGTATGTTAATGGTTCGCTGTGGGCACAATAATGCAAATAACAAGACTTTTAAAACCCCCTTAACATTCAGCAAATCAAGACAAACGGTCAGAATTAAGTTTTCAAATCAAACTGACGTTGCAAACTACACATGGTGTCTCCTGAGAATGTGGCAAAAGGTAGAGCTCTTGATTTCTTGGAAATGTTTTGTGGCAAGGTGTGAGCATGAGCAGTGTGTTGTGCACGTTAAGCAGTAGTACGTCAGTGAGCGCCAATATAAGACGAATGCTAATGCTGCTTAGCACCACATGGCTAGTAGGTAGTAGAGGTTTTTCTTTTTTGATCATGACATGGAGGCAGCACAAAGTAGATAGTGACAAACTTTGGACTCTTCCTAACAGAATACCATTAGAAATTAATGGTAGTGACACTAATACAGCCCAGCTACAAATGACTGTTAAAAAAACAGAGGAAACCACACGGGGGGAAACGTCGCACCACCACACGTAGCTCCAGGATAATCAGTAGAATTTAAAGGGTCAGCTCGATATTTGCAAAGATTCATTCATTCGAAAAGAATTATGGCACTCAGAGGACATTGTGTGTTTGAGATTTTTTGCCTTTAAGACCAACCTCTCCTCGTACACTTACAAGAGGTCACGTCGACAAACAAACCACAGCATTCTTTAGTGAAATTCAGTCAAGCTTAACTCTGCTTTTCACAAATTGTCTCGTATAATTTAAACAGTAACACTCAACATTTAAAAGATTTTATTTTTCGGAAACAATGGAAAGGGGTTTCTGAAATATAACAGCAATAAATTATATATATTATATAGAATTTTATTGTTTCTTTCTCAATTTTCCCTGTTATATAAAAATAACACATTTCAAGCTATTCATTCATTTACTCAATTTCACACACAGCTAGTCGTGAAACGTGCGACACAGGGTTTCTGGGAATGCAGCGCTAGTCGTTGGGCAGCGGGGGCCCTTCTGCTTTCTTTGGAGAAGGTTGTAAACAGTCGGTCGTAATTCAGTCTCTAGTCTCGCCTTCTCGTCCACACACATCCCAGTTTTCCATTCTTGGCATCACTGACGGCCCAAATGTGATCGCTCTGAGGCACCAAACAGCCCAAGTCGAGCACACTCTGCGTCCAAATTTAGTGTTTCCAAGTGGTCAACCAATCACAACCCTGTACTCTAGCAAACAAACCAGTCTTGCTAATGTGGCTATTGTTTCAGAGTGGACTGACCTTGTGTTCTGCTTGGTAAGATGGAGAATTGCTACATGGAATATGGTCTATTTTTTTTTTTAAATGCTAAAATGAACTTAGAAAAAAGGAAGAGCCGGCAAAAATTGCTGGTTCCACAAGTTAGTAAATAGTCTGAGTTATTAGCAGCTGAAGAGATCCTTTTCAACGATAAAAAAAAAAAAAAAAAAAAAAAAAAAAAGATATTAAGGAGGGCTGCAGGGTGTAAAAAAACAAAACAAAACAACAACCCAGAGTCAGGTGGCATTTTCTGGTCTTCTTCCTCCCTTAGCTTGGCCACATGTCCCCCAGGAAGTGAGAGGTTCCCTGGGTGAAGCAATCATCAATGACCCCCCGTCTGAATGGATTGATTTGCGGGCGGGGGCTCATCGTGGCCAAACCACGTTGCTTGTGGCTGTTGGTGAGCTCTGCCGGCATCGGTGACTCACTCCACCGCGAAGCCGCACGTCTCCTCAATGGCAGTGAGCAACTTGTCGTACAGTTTGTCGTAGTGCTCGTAGGGAGGAATGTCGATCCGGTTGAAACTGGAGGAAACAGAGAGATTTTAAAACCGTGCTTCGCTATCGGAAAGAATCATTTTTAAATTGTGACAGTTCAGTAGTTCTCTTCCAAGACTATGTCACATGATCAAAGCTTTAATAATGCTGACTGTTCCTCACCAGGTGTGGGCTTTGGGCAGGTTGTTGGTGCTGGCATCGATCTGGTGGATGGTGAAGAGTCGCGGGCCAGCAGCACCTGTGTGATAAAAACATAAGGAAGACAGACCTTCATACACCTGATCTGCACTGTCAGTGTTTGTACGTATTCTACAGATGAAACCAGCACAAATAAACATGTCTAGGTATTAGATATAGTGATATTTGCACTGGCAACTATTAAACCCTATGAGCTCAAAGCTATTTTCAGAGTAATTTCACTGCCTTTTTCTTGTGAAATGATGTTGATGGAATAGATATTAACTATAATATATTCAATGATGAATTCAGGAGTAATTCAAAGCAGAGTTATGGGTGCGGAAAAGGATACAGAGCCGTATGCAAGTTGCAACTATGATCAAATCTTAGTGTATATTCAAAATACATTTTTCTCATCTACAATTTGTTGCACAGACTAGTGTTGGAAAGGTCAATGATATATGATCAATATATACTATACCACAGTGCAATGAATACTTTGAGAGCAATACATCCAAGAGGAATGGATATGAACTTAGTTTGTTCGTCTGGCTCTAAAGGTTAAAGTTAAAGCTTAAAATAAGACAATGCTCTCTTGTGAATGTGCACATGAACACCAAGGACGTATTCCAACCATACAGCTCCCGTAGTTACGTTGCAGCACAAATACAAACTTTGGACTGCATGCATAATCAGATAACATAATCCATGCAGACTCTGACAGACTTGGCCACATGTTAAAATTTATATTGCTTGGACCTCTGCCATCCCTCACATGCTCCTAGACGCATAAAATAAAGCATTGGCCTTAAAAGGAATTGAAAACCTTCCTGAGAAAACATTCAGCTATATTTTCACATTATGTATTTTCATGTTTGTCCAGGTAAGTTGATTGATTTAGATGTACGAAGTGAATTTAAAATAGCTCCTCAAATTAAAGGGAAAAAAATCACATTAAAATATCTTAAAATCCAGTTTACAAAGGATAATCAATCATCTTCTGTTCTTCTCCACCAGGAATCCACAAAAGAAAAGTTAAGATTAGTAACAGGAAACCCAAAGATTTGAAAATCTCCATTTATGGGGAAAACATCTGTTGTTTTTTTTAATCACACAATGTAACATTATGTTCTGGAAATCTCAAAGAGGACAATTTATATCACATAATTCAGACAAGTAAAAGTAAAATGTGTCCATACGATAAATACAGTGGATTAAATGTGAGTATTCTGTATTCAGAGGAGGTTAAATTTCTTTCGAATTTCTTTATGCAATTCTAATTCAAACATCCCTTTTGCTTCTGTACATCAAGAAGTGTCAAAAATATGTGTAAAGGTAGTGATTGTTACAGATAGCAGTTAAAAAAAAAATCACTGCAGACTGTCCTGTCATTTGTAACACGTCTGTGATTCACAGACCCAACATGCTGCTGCAACTAGTGGACTGACCTCCATCCTGCTGTTTACTTTTTAACTACAAGTAAAGAAACTAAAAGCAACATTAGTGACTGACATGCTTTATTATAATACTGGAATCCCTCATTATTTTTGCAATTTTCTTGTTTATGCCTTCTGTTATTACAGACAAATCCATTTGTTTTGTTAAACATTCAGAGGGTTTAGTGTAGTAATTGGATGCCAGCAGTGATAAATACATTAAATTTGTCCCAACTGTAGCTTTGTGTTCATCCACGTTAAGTCGAGTTTTGTATGAGTCATTTTGGGACTTGTGCTGATGTTTTACCCAAGAAAGGACATCAATGTTGTATAAGGTGTGGTGGGGTGCTGTGTGTCTGTGGGTCACAGTGTACATTTTCATGCCTGGCTGCTCTGTCTCTGGGCAGCATTCTCTCCCAGGACGGACCCACTGAACTACACTCAGACTCAGGGTTCATGTCAGGTTGGAGAAACCCAGAGACTCCAGCACACATCATCAGTATTGCTGTCAAAGCCTGAGAGTGTAAAGTGCATGCACCAGAGGGACCAAGCACACCGCTGCTGATCTCATTAGCATTCCTTTCAAAACATGACCAGGCTGACATTCATTGTTTCGTCCTGGGTGTTATTACCTTGAAGGGCCTTGAAGCCTTGAAGGGGAACCCTGGAGGATCCGGTGACAAACTGCAGCAGCCGCGCTCTCCGCTCCTCATCAAAAGACTCCACAGCTTTCCAGAACCATTTAACGATGTTGCTGTCTGGAGTACAGTGCTTGAGCCGCGTGTTGGACTTCCAGTCGTTGATGTCAATCTTCCCCAGGCCACATACAATCAGCTGCAGGTAGAGAAATGATTTCAGCGTGTTGGATTAACTGTACTTTGTAGGTAAGTCGAGTAGTATGATGTCAACGTGTGAATTCGGAGACTTTAAAGTACCTCTAGCTCCTTCTCATCAAAAGCTTTGAGCAGGTGTTGGGGGATGACCTCATTGAAGCCCTTCTGCAGAGCCAAGAACTGGGCCTCTATTCCTCGCAGAAAACGCCAGTTGACGTAGAGTCGGACGTATTCTTTCTTGGTGTCCTGGGTGACGGGGATGCTTTTGCCGTTGGGCTTGAGTTCATGCTGGATGATCTCTCCATACGCGTTGTGTTCTACACAGAAGGTGTGGTCCAGCACACCTGTGATGTCATTGTCCCTGGAGGCAGATAAAGTTTGAAATGACTGTCAAAGAGCAAAAACAGACCAACGTGCAAACCATTTTCATATCCTATGGGACTGCCCACTTATTGGACAGGATTGGAATGATGTTCGTGGAGCACTGAAAGACATTTTTAAATGTGTAATTCCTTTTGGAATAAAAACTGTTTATCATGGATGTTTACCACAGGAATGGAGAAAAAAAGGCTAAATATTTATTGAGTGTTTTGTTGGTTGAAAGTAAGAAAAATATAACTAAGAAATGGTTATCATAAGGTATTCCCATTATGTCAGTATGTTTGGATTTAACACTGGATTTTTATAAAATGGAAGAGATGACAGCGTTTGTAAATCCAGAACAAGACTGGTTTGTAGCATGTTGGGAACTATGGGTTGCGTATATAACAATTAAAAAGCCCAATTTAATTTTGAGTCTGAAAATTTAAAGCCAATGTAATGGTCATTCCCAAATGTTCTTCAATGTACTAACGTACACACATGTACAATAGTCAGTATTCCAATGGACATGTATAGTATTTTTTTGCACCATGTACAACATTCTCTGCTTTTGCACTGTATCATGCAATTATCATTTGCACTACTGTCTTTATATATTACCTCCTAGCAGTAAATTTCTGTATATATTGAGTTATATTTAATTTTATTACTACTATTTTTTCCTCCCTGTTCCTCTTTCTATAGTTTCTGTATTTTTTATTATTCTTTTCTATATTCCTAGAGAAACACCAACAGCCGAAACCAAATTCCTTGTACATTGTGTACGTACTTGGCCATTAAAGCTGATTCTGATTAAAGATGTTCACGTTTCTGGTTATTTTATTTTTGTTTTTGATGGGAAACTGTTTTCTGGCAATAGAACAATCATAATATTGTGCACATGATGGCACGTGAATTGTACCCATTACTAAAAATTGTTAAAACTGATTCATGAAGAATTTTTAAAAAATTACAGAAGAGCAAAAACAGGCGGTTACACAGTTAATATTAGTTACTCAGACTTATAACCTCACTGCAGTACAACTCTGCCAACCAGTCAAGTTGCCCTTTACATCAACCTCTCCATCTGTTCCTCAGTTATGGTGTTAAATAAGGGCCAGAATGCTTTTTGAGAAACTTTCCTATCTTTAAGCAGGAGCATGGTCTTTCAATTTAAGAGCATTACTTTTTAATTTTAATTTTACACTTAGATTTTGTAATGCTTCCCCTGAAACCCTGTAGTCAAATGATCTCTTGCTTCGCTTTATTTCTCTGGGTGCAAATCTGTTTGTCTGCACTCAGGTGTACTGATGCTACACAAATGTTCTGTGCCTCGCTTTGACCACATCTCCTCACAATCAGACTGCTTCTGTGTAAAACATTTGCTCTCAAATGTGTATTTTCACTCTTATATCTTTGTGAAACACTCTGTCAGAAATCCCCAACTACCAGAACACCAGATGTGATGCCGACCAATGACATCTTCACTTTGTTTCTTCCTGTGTCCTTTACTATAATAACTAAACATGCTAGTAGCTGTATAGCACGCTTATGTCTTTTACAGCCTCCAGGTTCAGCAAATCACTTGCCAGCATTCAAATCAAAAACCTCAGGTAAGTATTATATTTTAATGGTGATATCATGTTCTTCAAATATATTTATTGAAGAAACGTGTGTCTTGGGAATACAATCAGGACAATATGCTCAGCTTTCAAGCGTAATGCAACACTGTTAGTAGTCAAAAACAACAAAATAGACGCAGACCTGTTTCTCTGTTATCTTCATTTCAGTGTTTATGAGCAGGAAAAGTACTAAGTAACAAGATAAAAAAGCAAAACGGTACAAAAATAACTCCTCTGAGCTGTGATATTTTTATAAAATCCAACTGGTGAAGTCATGTGTATAAATATAGTGTGTTACTGATGAAGCTGTGTCACAAATATTATTCCATTTTATTCCAGTCTTACCTAAAGCTACAGTGAGGTTACTGGACATAAAGATACAGCCGTGGCTGCTTATCACTGCTCTTGGTTTGTGTCAGATGAACCTCGGATTTCAGACTGAAAGCTGAACTCACTACATTGATTTCAGACAAATGCGCAATGATTTTTTAAAAATTAAACATATACCAAGATTTAAGCTTGGGCAGAGAAACAGATGTTTTTGTAGAACATTATGGTGTGACGGTGAAAACATGAGCACATGGTCTGAAAACATGTGCTCCAGAGACCGCTGTTGTAAAATTCAGACAATAACTCTGGGGGGCGCTGTCATCCAAGTAAGGACAGAGGAGTTTTTCCTTTAACAAATACAGATAATTAGGTTTTTCACTTGGAGTAATGACAATACTATAGTGGATAATGTGTGTGAGAAAGCCTTACAGACTCTTTTCCTTGTTATTTATTCAGAAAAGTCAGTAGTGTTTTGATACTGTATAAAATGTATCTTATACTTACAGGATCCAGACAAGGCTGTTGTGCAGGTCGGGGTCAACAGACTCCATGTCATCCAGGGTGATGGGTTTACCCAGCAGCTGTTTGTAGAAAGGTAAAGTGAAGCCCCCGTCTATGTAGTGACCGTGGAACACTGCCATCCCCATAATGCGGCCCACAAAGTGAAAGTATGACAAGTGCTCCTGCAGGGAGACAAAGCACTTTCAGTTTTCAAATGAGGAGACATCAGTGAGTTAATATGGGACTCAGATAAATGAGGTATCATAATGTTAAACTGCTTTATTCATGTCAACATCCTTCCACAAGATCATTCCCACCAACTGATGGGGTCACAGTTTAACAGTTTAAACAAACAGGGTGATGAAGTTGTAAAATAAGACTCACAGGATTGACAGCAGAGTCGGGGTTAATCTGCAGAGTGTAGATGTCGTCGCGGGAGTACTGGAACAGGCCGTAGTACGGGTTCAGCATCTCATGCGACAGCAGATACAGCCACTCCCTGTACAGAGAGCATCACACAGAGGAGAGATGGAGGGGGAGGAGAAAGACAAGGAGGAGGAGAGAGATCAGTCACACCATGCACATTGTAAGACGGAACATGAGCAGAGAATCACTTTTGCTGATTAAAAGAATAGGGGCTGCACAGTGGTTAGGTGGTTAGCACTTTCGCCTCGCGGCTACAAGATCCCCGGTTTGTGTCCTGGCCTGGCCCTGGGATCTTTCTGCATGGAGTTTTCACGTTCTCCCTGTACATGTGTGGGTTTTCTCCAGGTTCTCTGGATTCCTCCCACAGTCCAAAAACATGCTCAGGTTAACTGGTGATTCTAAATTGTCTGTAGGTGTGAATGTGAGAGTGAGTGTTTTTCTTTATATGTAGCCCTCTGATAGACTGGTGACCTGTCCAGGTGTCCCCTGCCTTTGCCCTAAGTCAGCTGGGATAGACTTCAACCCCCCTGTGACCCTAATGAGGATTAAAGGTACGTGTCCACTAGATCCGGCAATTACCCGCGTCCCATTCATTGTCTATGTGAAACACACCGTGTTGCATGCTGGTCCAGTTGCGGTGTGTTTCGAGCTGTGATCCGGTGCGTCTCCCTGGATTGAGCCGCAGCTGATTTGCATAAAGGAGACTCGACTTCTACTTTATACAAATTCGATGCAGCGGAGGTCCGACACATTGCGAAACGTTCGTCAAATGTGCAAACTAGCCATCGGTGAACTAAAACAAGGACAGTTTCAGCAAATGCACAGCTCATTTCTCGCTTCAAATGCTTTCAGAAATACTTTTCGCTGAACTCTCTTAGTAATAAAAGAGAAAGTTTGTGACCGAGTTGGTCCAGCTTGAAATCCAGGAGCAGACAGCTCCCAAGTCGATGCGTTTGTCCAGTCAGGGGCAGGATAGTTCAAGAAGATGGTCGGCAGGAGTTAAACACCGGCTGCTGGTGTTCAACTCCTGCCGACCATCTTCAATGACAATAAACGGTACACGCCCACCAAGTGGGTGATTTTCAGGTGTGGCGCGTTTATATGGGGGAAAAATGCATCTAGTGGACACGTAGCATAAGTGGTATATAGATAATTCATGGATGGATGATTAAAAAATACCCTAAAACCAATAAGTAAGTTGTGTGCTTTGGCTCCCCCCATAGTGGAATGATTTCCAAACTGTCCTCTTCACTATGGCTCCTTACCTGGCCACTCCTCCATAGTCAAGGCCCTCTTCACCTCTAAATTTCACCATTAGCCTTTTCCATAGGTCCTTCGGCCTCATCTTCATCACCTGTCGATAGGATTCCTGCAACACAGGCACAAACAACTCATCAAAGTCAGTAAAGTGTGCTCCCTGCTGGTGCCTCGACATCTGGTTCAAAATGGCACTGAGATGGAAAAGATGCTGCACAGTGTGCTAAAATATGACAGATGTATTTAAGAAGTGTGCAGGTAGTGATGGGGACAGTGGGTAAGAGACGCTGAGAGCAGCTACTTTGTCATGATTACTATGCTGTGAACTAAACTTGTTAAATGAACTAAATGTTTTTGACAACAGTATGTTTATATTCTGGACTCCATTTCCAGGGTTTAACCTTTTAGACTCATCAAAATGGTCCGCTGTAAATGGATAAAATGGTAAATGGTCCACACTTACATAGCGGTTCAATATAAACATGTATTTTTGATCATTTTCTTTCAGACCACTCAATTCTTTTTTGTGTTATAGCCTGTAAGGCATAAAAATAAATAGTTAAATGCTCTACAATCTACACAAGCAGGTGAACAAGGCTCTGAAGGGAAAGAATGTAGGAGGAGGGAGCAGAAACCAGCACAGATCCAATTCGAGGTGCACCATTGTTTGTTATTGTGTGACTGCCAAGTAAATTAGAGCACAATACATCATTTATGTAATTACAATAAACGGAATGAATCGCAAGTGTCTTGCAATATTTCAAAAACTAATTAAAAAAACAGCCTTTGAGTCACATTTGGTGTCAGTTGATCATTCAAGGAATTTGGTTTTGAATTTATGCTTTGTCAATTTAACACAGAGAGGAAAATCTTGAAAAATGAGTTTCATCATTTTATATTTTAGCCTGAGACTAGTTTGACAATCTCGCTTTGTCAGTTGGAGTTTGGTGAATAAAACTGAGGCCAATTGACAGAAAATTCCTGATCTGCTTTGTGTTGCCTGACTCTGGGGACACTGTCAAAAACCATGATTCTTCCTCTACCCTCCTGTTTTTCATGCCCATACAGTGCACTACAGCAGATATTGAACACAGCAGGAAAACTGATCTACCACAGGTTGACAGGTTGGAGCTAATACCTGAATAAAAACGAACTAATCTACTGTAGCAGTTTTGTGAGAAATGAGAAAGCTGCAGTGTGGCGTTACAGCAGTCACTTCCAAATGGTTCTCTGCTGCGAGGCCTGAGATCTCTCCGCCTCAATCAGCGTTCATCCCACGTGCACACGGCTCACAGCGTCAGGGGGAGGGCTCATTTAAAGTGGATTAGGGGCAGTTATAATAAACACAGCCGTAAGACTATAATAACACGGCCTCTTCTACTGCCAGGTTGCACTGTGCCCTCCAGACAGAGCAAGACAACTGAGGGGTGCTGTGGGAGGAACGGGAACGTCTTATCTATACCAAAAAGAACACATAAAGACAGCTCTGACAGTCCACCAGCTAACACTTGCCTATTCAGTCATAACTTAATGCTTCAGCTGGTCTGGAGAAGCTATGCAGTTATGTCTCGCTCAACCCCCCCCCCCCACCTCCATCCCATCCTCCACCCCCCCAACTCTCTCACTTTGAGATCAGCCAACAAAAATGTCTTCGTTCAGATTAACAGACGCGGCTGTTCCAGCACATTCCAATGCATATTTTATGAGGGTCATGCAGTCTGTTGCAGGTGTTGTTCTGATGAAGGCCCTGCACCTCCTGGATGCACAAAAAAACTCTGAGAAAATCTTCGTCTCAAACAAGAGGTCTGCTTTAGATTTTGAACAGACTACCTTCACACATGGTAGATAACCGTGTGTGTGTGTGTGTGTGTGTGTGTGTGTGTGTGTGTGTGTGTGTGTGTGTGTGTGTGTGTGTGTGTGTGTGTGTATGTGTGTGTGTGTGTGTGTGAGAGAGGAATCATTCTCACAGCCAGACTGCTTTGGGCAATGACCTTTATGGGGGTACTCAAGAAGAACAAGGGAGAAAACTACCTCTAGAGAATGTTCAAAATAACTTGGATGAGACTAGAAATAACTACAATTATAAGCAGATCTGCGAGTACAAAATAATTAAATACGATGCTGGATGCTTTATTTACAAACCATAAAATTTACTGGCATTATTTGGAAACTGAAGGTCAACACAGATTTTTGGTTGTTTACAGTTTGTAGGGCCAAATGTCAACGTGCTGGCTGGAGGTTTTTGGGAACAGTGGATCCAGTGGTTGTGCAATGGAGTAAATGTTCGATTATTTTCCTGTTTTTCTAACATTTTGACAAGCATTTTAAGCGGTTTTGCACATGCTCTGGCTGCGACATCTGAATTTCCCTCTGGGTTAAATTATGTACCAATTTCTGAGTATCTTTAATAATATGCACCCCTTGTGAGTTCTTTTCATACTCACCTCGAAGATCTCCTCCCGGGACACCTCAATGCGGCAGTGGCCCGCCTGGGGCTGTTGCTGGGACAGTTCCTGGCGAAGGATCTTGAGCTTCTGAACAAGGTCTCTCTTGTACTTGGGTACCGTGAGGCACTCTGCCTCCTCTGGGAGCTGACCGGGGGACACCAGAGCCTGCTGGACTTGATCCTTCAACTGGTTCTGACGGCTGAAGAAGCGATGGCAGAAGAAAGGGAGGAACAGGCCAAGAGAAAGAGACAGAAAGACAGAAGAAAGGCAAAAATGTTAAGTCTTTGGTGTACAAATATCAGTTACAAACACTCGTGAGAAAAAAGTAAGCAAGCGCTAGTGCAAAAACAAGAGCAAAGCCAAGAACTCAAAACACAGCGCTGTGAGAGTCAGAGTTCTTTCTCTGTCCTGTGCTGACTGCAGAGAACGAGGAGTAAACACACTGAGGTCATCTGGGAAGCACATCAAGTCAAACAGCTGCCTCAGCCCCTCACACACAGACAGACATAGGTGGAGGTGGGATTACTGGAGGTAAGACATCTCCCTTCTTCACTCACAGATAGACACATATCTTCCTCTCCTTCTGGTCTCTCACACAGGGACAGATTAACTAAAACAAGGTTTATATAGATGCTCTGTTGCTTTTGACTCATCATGTCCAACTGAGGAAATGCAAGGTCACGAAGGTCACTTCTCAGAGGTGGACTGGAACATTCAGGCAAGTCCAAAAGTTAGTTCCCAACATGAGAGACAGAAAATACTACAGGCTCCTGCCATGTTGAAAAGTTACAAAAAATTTAATATAATGCAAATTCGGCTTGTTTCCATACACTAAGGCTGTGTAATGTGGTCAGAAGGTGGTGGTATAGCCTGCATTAGACGTGGCTGGAATAAACTGAGTAGAAGAAGCCCAAAATAAAACCAGTTGTCTGACAACCCCAAAGAACCTTGAAGGAGAACAAACAAAACTTGTCCATCTATGAGAGAACAAAGGAGAGAAATCTTCTGGAATGGTTTTCAGTGAAGAAAGTTATAATTATTTCTTCAAGTCAGCTGGTATCAACCATGTTTCATGCTGTCTAGAGATGAAAACAACACATCAGTCATGCGAGTTAAATGTTTGCTATTGTCAGAACTAATTTAGACAAGATTTTTCCATCTTCTATTGTGCGCATTAAGTTTTTTCCCAAAAAATTCACAAGTCACTTCACTGGATGAACACTGTATGTACAGCAGTCACGCAGCACTATAAGACGGCTTTGTTTACATTTGCTGCCACATTGGATTATGCTACATTTGCTAACTTCATTATGGCTCCCAAGTGCAAGTCAGACTTACAATTTACATTTTTGCCGCTATCTTCTTACCAAGTTGTGTTTCAGTGTGAGCTAATGACTGTTCTCATTACTGTAGCTGTACAATTATGTAAATTGAGTGATATCGTGATGCATGTAACGGCTTGGTTTACATTGTCACTGGAGTTAGAATAGAATAGAATGTGCTTTATTGTCATTATACAGTGTACAACGAGATTGGAGAGCTTCTCCTTTTCAGTGCAAACATAGCAGAAGGTGCAAGATAAAAGTCTTTAAAATCTTAAAGGTAAGTCTATTTACAAATACACATGAATGGCACAAACAAAACATAGTGTGAATATTGAGGTAGTATAGAGCAGCAGCAGCAGAGACAGTGGTGTATATTGCACGTTTTACATTATATTGTTGGCTGGGTTGTTACATGTGAGAGTTCAGGGTAGTGATGGCTCTCGGAAAGAAGCTGTTTTTTAGTCTGTTCCGACATACGACGAAAATCGACTTACATCACACTGTAGGAACAGAACTCTGATGTAAGTCGAGGACCCCCGTACATGGTTTTGTCCAGACAACTGTCCAAAAAAAGTATGTAACATCTACATTTAGTCTGAGTTCTTACGTGCTTTGTAGGTTCAATTATCGGCCTTTGTAGAGCTGTCTAGGTTCAATGGAAAGGCATTTCATTTATTCAGTTTTCTTTGACACTTTTCAGCCTTTAAAATCATTTCTTTAAACAGTTTATGCACTCATTTAAGCATCAATAGTGAGACTGTTGGCATCATATGAGTTTCATGATGACAGAGGTCCTGATTCTGGTGCAGACCACCGGATGAAGAATACAACTTTTGAATTGGGTTTGGGAAGAAGGCCTCAGAGGGTGGTACAGTAGGGAGGGGGCACACAACACACACACACACACAAACACAGACACACACACAAACACACACAGAATCAAAAGAGCCTTTATGGGGCCGGCACTAGAGGATTATTTGCACAGTGGCCTTTTGCACTTCAGTGGGGGGTAGTAGGCATGCTCGACCCTGAGCAGGGTCATAAACACCAGACGCTAGAGTTGAGCCCAGAGGGTGGTAGAAGGATACACACATCAGTCTGCAGGCATGCAGTATGGATATGTAGGATGTAAGACTCAAAGTAACGCCAAGGTAAAATAATCACTTTTAACAGGTAATTACATCAAGCCAACAGTTTTCAACGGAGGAAAACAGGAAGAACAAACCCAAACTGTCAGTCAGCTCACTTCTCAGCAGAATACAGCTGTCAGGAGCTCATTTAGCTCGAGACTGCTGCTTTAAAAGTATCCACCCAACAGCCTGCATTCTCCTTCACCACAATGACAACTTCTCCTAACAAAGTGACTGAGTTTGGTTTCTGGTGTCTGCCCAGCAGAATCCACTTTGGCTTTTCAATCACTTCCTGCTATCCCAGAAAGCCACAGGGCCCCATGAATCCCTTTATTTCCTGCAGACTAGACTTAGAGGGAGGGAAGGCAAGCGAGGGAGAGAGGGGAGGCAGGAAGGGCACTCTTCTGACAGCACCCAAACACTGCAGACAACTCAGAGGGTGGGAGAGGAGGCATGGAGCATCTCTTCCTGCACTTTCACCCATAAATCAAATGTTCCTGCTCCGTCTCTGGCTCCTGCAGGCCTCGCAGCTCTCTGTTCTCCATCCAATTGCTTACCGATGAGCACGACTCTGGTGCATGCAACCTTTAGACGCTCACCGCAGAGACAAGTTGTCGCAATAAAAGAAATGTTTTGCTAAGCGACAAATCACAAACGTCTGGGAAACTACAGTCATTTCTCAAACAACTGTACAGATGGGCATTCCCGCAGCCAGGTCTTAAAACCAGACAAGGATTCAGTTACCTATTGGACAGTGACCTTGACCGGTCGAGGGGCTTCGATTTAGCAGAAGATTGCAACATCACAGGGGGAATTTAACCAAAACCATGCTCTCAATGCTCAGGCTGTGTCTTTAGCAAATAAAAAGGGCAATAAAGTATAACTTTGATGGACGTGTATATATCAAACATTTTTGTGGGATGACGGCACACGAGGGGTGAAAATTTCTAAAATCCCTGACCTGATAAAAGGCAGATGTCTTGATGGAAATCCATGAAGACTGATATCTTTTACAGACTTTTGTCATGAGCTAGAAAGTTACTCCAAATTTAGGACAGAAATCATACTAAAAAGGTAATAGATCATCAGTTACATGTAAATAGAATGGACAGACATGGGCTCAGGCTGAACCATAAGATGTCCAATGTCCATTTGTCTTTGTGTAACCAGGATTTAATATTTTATATCATGTCAAAATAACCCAAGAACCACACTAGATCAATAACGCTATTAGCTACATAGGTTTTTCCCATGACATTACTTTAAAAAGACACACACATACTTTCTAGCTAATTAGCCAACTCTAACATATACACAATCACAATTCTGCGTATGGGATTTTCACACATCTGGGCATAATCACGCTCATGACAAAACTCCTACATTAAAAACAAATGTGGCGTGCCAAGCTACATTTTTATAAGAGGGCCGTAGATGGAAAAAAAAGTGAAACGAATACAAAATCCCAAACACGTTCTTTGATCCATCAGAACAGGAAAAAAAAGAAACCTGATCTCTGTGTCGATGCATTCCGTTTCTCTCTGCATGGAGAAGGAATGAGGTCAGGAGAAGGAGGCCCACCAAGGCACCCGTACACTTCTCCACCTTCGTGAAGCAAGGGCCTATGGGTAATTCTATGGCTATTGCTGCACAGTATGTGTTTGAACAGCTGCAAAGGGGAAGAAATCCTGAGCATGTGCATCCATGCACGCAGGCATGTACCAAGCGCAGAAGCATGAACCCATACACATGAACTCGCGCAGATGGACGCACATACATACGGCTCATTCATTGACTTGGGTATAGAATTTATGCTCTGTTTCCTGGACGTAAGACGCTCCTCAGCCGCAGACACAGCAGCCTTGGTTTCCACTCCGCTATCTGATGTCTGGCCAAAGACAGCTTGTGACGGATTGTGTGCTAAAACGCCTTTATGATCAAAACCTCTGCAGGGCTGAGGAATTTGAAATGTTGTGTGGAAAGATAGACTGTGGGGGAGTACGCTGTGCATGTATTTCTGTGTGTGCGCTCGCAGACGTCTGCTCAGCAGAAGGACTACGCTGAGTGTTGAACCTCTACAGGTGGTGAACACACCTTGGCACAGGATCCTGGTGTAAAACACTGACTGAGGGGCAGACAAAGTAACCAAGTCTAAAATGATGTGTGTTTGTGTGTGTTCCTGTCTGTGTGTAGTGAGCTGTACTGGCAACGAGCCCAAGCCTTACCTGACGTTCTGACTTTCGATGCCTCCTCGAGAACCATTAGGGCTTGGACTGCAGTAACAGAATGAGAAAAAAATAAATGGCTGCTTTTATAGCCGTATTTATGAACTGTCTAATCTATTTCACGGTTACATTTTTCTGGTTCAAAAGGTGCTATGGTTCTTACTTTAGGACTAGATGCAGGTTAGCAGAGAGGCGTGGGTCTGTGAACTGAGTGGTTCGGTTATTGTGGTCGACAAAGTAAACCCTCCCGGTGGCGGTGTTCCGGATCTCCCATCCTGGCGGTAGAGGACCTAGCTCCTCACAGTTCACATTACTCAGATCTCTGAAGGCACGACAGAAGAGCAAACAACACACAACAAAGCATCAGTACACAAGAATTTCAGAAAGAAAAGAGAGGCTGAGCGCACACATTAAACTTTGGGTATCAAACATACCAAATGGCTGACTAACTGGACCAAAGTGGACAGCAAGATTCCGAGATGTCTGAGAAATCACTTTTATTGTATTTTATTCCTTCCTCCCATCAAAATGATTTACTGCTGCCCTGCAACCCCTTTCAGCTGGACTCCACGGAGACTAAAAGGTTCAGAAATTACAGCAAGCTTGCTATGCTGGCTAGCCTTTCTGTACGAGAGGGTTAAAGCCAAAGCGACTGCAGCCCAACAAGTGGTGAGAGCTTGGATGCTGATGTTGGAGCTGCCTGAGGAGCACTCAGTAAGGTGTGGCGTGATCAGCGGCCTTCTATCTAGAGCAATAAAAATGTCATTCATTGCTCATATACTGATAGAGTGCAGAAGAGAAGTAATCACAATTTCCTGAGGGAGCACACTGAAGCCTGTTTCTGCAAATGCACATGTAGATATTGTGCATATGCATTCTTCAGAAGTATAGAAATCAATAAGACGCACGTGCCTCAGAGAGTATTTCCTAACAGCCTCTGGTCGGGGCTGATTGAGACCTGTGTGCTGTCGGCCATGTGTCCCACACTGAGGCATTTCAGTGGTTGTGCCAGAGGACTGAATTGCTCTCAGAGCCCCGTGACATGGGTCTTCTCACAGCATGTCAGAGTCGTAATCAGCTGCAGGTTTACGGTGAACTACAAGGGAACTATGGGTAGTGTCAGTTATGTCGGTGTCAGTAAATTCAGGGGGGGGACTGTGAAGCACGAAGAAAGAATTAGAAAGGATTCTGTGGACAGCCAAAATCTTTTATCCATTGAAACATTCTTTTCTTGTTTACATTTTATAGTATAGATTATGTACAGTGATGATAAGCCATGATCATGTTGTGTTGTGTATCTGTAAGCACAGATGTCGTGGAGAACATACCTGGGTACTCTGGGGTCGTGCCACGTGCTAACACCTGTCTGAGTGTGGAGAAAGTATACTTGGCCTTGCTGCGTCGTCCTTTGCTCTGAAGGAAGACAAAAACAGGGGGTTAATCAAATGCTTGTTTATGCAATGTTGTGGATCAAATTAAAAGTGAGAAACAAGAGTACGGCATACGGCATTAAGTGTTCGTCAAATCATTGAAGTAAGCAGTACAGGGGGTCCTTGACTTACGTTGGAGTTCTGTTCCTATAGATTGATCTAAGTCGCTTTTCACCGTAAGTCCGGAGAAAATGCAAACAAAGCCGTTACATGCATCACAATATTGATCCGTTCTTCATAAAAGACATGAATACCAACGACTTTCATGCACGTATGAGTCATTTTACAAGAAGACAACAGAAAATGTTGCACTGCTTTTACAACTTGATCTAAAAATGCTGATGTTCATCTGTGTTTTGCCGTCCCGAGCGTTTTATTAAATCTAATTTCACTTCCATGGTGTGTTGCCCTTAAGGCAGAATTATCGATGTACTTTTATTGTAAAAAAGCCTTTATTTTGAAGTTGTTTGTTGACAGCTGTCATTTCCAAACTGCTATTTTGATGTTTAGCTTTATACCTGTACGTACTTTTCTGGATGCACGGCTCTCTACTTTGTAAACGCCACAGAGGCAAGGTCGTAAGTAAATAACTTCATTATTGGACAGACTGGTTAAATTAAAAGGATTTATTTACATGCATTTATGTTGTTTTATTCTGTTTTTGTTGCAGTTTTCACTCTGCTTGTAACGTATATCAAGAGCCACAGTAAAGAAGTCGTGTGCTACGACTCACGATTCATTCTGCAAGTACAAGTTTAATGAGTTGGATAGCTGCAGTTTTTACCATCACCATCTTCTTTGCCATCAGAAGAGTCTGACATGCTTGGGAGCCATAATGAAGGGCAAAAAGTTAGCAAATGTAGCACAATCCAAAGTGGAATACAACCGGAGAATGTATACAAAGCTGTCTTACAGGGCTTCGTGATGACGTATTCATCCGCTCCACTCGTCAACTAGTTCCACGTAACAACTTCTGACGAAACGCTGTAGGTCGAGGACGTCGTAAACTGAGAACCCCTTGTATTTCTAAATGAAATTGAGTTTAATTCACGCGCAATGTGTTGTCCGATTGTGCTTATAATCTGTCTGAGTGAGAGAGTGAACAGACAGATGGAGATAAAAGAACGGCCTGAGTCAGTGTGGATCCCACAAGGCAGCCAGGAAGAGGCAGAGGAGGGAGGAGGTGAGAGACAGGGTGAAGAACATTGGAGAGGAAAGGGAGGAGAGATGGGGGGTGGATGTCTGACTTTTCAGTTGGTGAGCTCATTCATCACAGCTTGACTGAGATATTTCCATGAAGCTGCCTGCCAGAGAGCCATTCGCCGGCATCCCTTTGGATCTACCACCCTGCTTCAACATGAATGTAAACATAACCTTCCAAACCCGCACTCAGTTGACGAACTCGCTATACACCCCCCACACAGGGTGACATCTCTTGGCTCGTGTAAGAATCAGAGCTGCAGACAGGTTTAACAAGCGCTGCCAAAGAATTAACAAAGTAAGGACAGATTAAAGCCCTTTTCAGCCACAAGACAAGTGAAATTGCTGCCTTTGTCAAGCTGTTAAAATGGCAGCGTTGCTTCATTCAGTAACGGGTGACGTTTACGTTAATACACCTGCCAGGGTTATTCAGATATGCCAGAACCAGTATGGAAGGAGCCATGACATGCAAGTGATATTTGGTGTCAACACATGCAACTAGAGGGTAAAGAATGTAAACTTACAGCCTGGTTATGTTTCCATTACACAGGCTGGTTACGTCATCTACAGTGCAAAGGAATAGGAGCTCTCTGATCCCAGTGACAGACTAAATTTCCAATAGTTTTATTTATTTATTTTTTAAAGTTATTTTTGGGCCTTTTGTTGGCTTTATTTGATAGGTTAGCAGAGAGGCAGACAGGAAAGTAGTGAGAAGAATGGGGGGATGACCTGCAGCGAAGCAAAGCAATTCCACAGTCAATCCTGCCATTCCCGAATGACGTCAGTACTTCAAAATGTTGTGCATGACAAATCCCTCAGTGTGACTGCATTCATTCACATATTCTATATTCAAAGTGACACAGCAGTGTGAATGCTGTGAACGTGTGAACGGTCACATCTAGGTTAAGCCATACATGCTGCATCTTGTTTTCTTCAGAAAAGTCTAGGTATCATGATCTTCCATCATTTGATAATACCTGCAGATATTTTATATATTAGCCTTTACATGAAGGAAAAAGCATTTACTGTAATGAACTTGTGATGTTTTTACATGTATTCAGCATTAAACAGTAGAGATATCTTTTCGTAATTGTGGAGAAGAGATCATTTGGAATCTGGTAATATCAGACCGATGATGGTAGAATACTATATGACTGAAAAATATTTTATTTCGTGAACTGTTCTCATACAGTAGCCTGCTTGCAGAGATGGAAAACCAGGCAAATTAAATGATTACATGTATAATAACATATTTAGGTATTAATATGTCCATGCGATGACGAGTTCATGAGCACCTCAAACAGGGGAAATGGGTGTGGACATGGATGCAGAGCTGTATCCAGACTGTAACTATGATTCAATTCAAATTCATTTTTTTGTCTTGGACACGTCGTCGTACAGACAAGTAACTAGCATTGTGGGAAAAGTCAAGTTGTGCAGCTTTATTTGATACGCGTTCTACCTCAGTGCAAAGAACACTTTCAGAGCAACTCAACCAAGAAGAAGGGATGTGAACTTTGTGTTGGACTCTAAAGGTTAATAGATCTCACCTCGTGAGATTGCCGTCATGACTTTTCTAAAAAAAAATAAACGGGGCTCTTATTCTGACATGAGACCAGCACATAGGCTGCTGTCAGATTACCAGAAAAGAGAGGGAGGCACAGAGATAGAGAGCAAGAGAAATAGAAAGAAAAGTGTTGTGAGACTTGGAGCCTCCTAATCTGAAGGACTGAGGGCAAAGCTGTGATACGCTTCTATGGCTCTGGCTCCCAAATCCTACAGAAGATTTTACTGTGAGGATAAACAAAAGTCCCTTGGGCTGTGTGGGGGATCTGTGTGTGTATGTGTTTGCTCTTACATGAATGCGTCTGATTGTTTGACTGTGCGCAGAATGGAGAGAAAGGAGAACAGAGGGGGGAGTGAATGGCTGCCGCCAGCTTTTAACAGCTAGATCAATTCAGTTAGATTGTCTAAAATGGAGCCAGTATTTCAGGCTCCTTGTGGGAAGCTGCAGCGTCATCAGAGCAGCGCTGGACTGAATGAGGACACAGATTAGCTGGGTTACTGAGCCCAGTGTTGAGCAGGCAGGAGGGCCGAGGTGAAGCAATTAACACAACAGCATTACAATGATGACACAGTTCACTGTCAACACAGAGGCAGAGTTCAGAGGATTAAAAAATAATGCACATTTTTTGTAATTAAAATATTAAATCTTTATCTGTATTGACATTAGAAAACTGGAGTCTTGTGCACTCGTTTTTTCCAGAGGTTTATCAATTACCAATAAAATAAAGGGGGATTTTTTTCCATGCAATTTAGCTGCAGGGTTTAGGGTTACTACAAAAAGCAACCCCATGGGTGCAAGTACTGCACTTGTAGAAATCAAAGGTGCAGCACTTGCAGTACTTCTTTCAATGCATTTTCAGTGGATGTGGGGGGACCTTGTGGTCTGATCTCAGTTAGCCGTTCCCTTTGAAATTCACCAGATCAAGCAGATGTTAATGGTTTATGATTTAAGACTTTATGCCAACATACACGACAGTACACACACTAGCGATCTCGTGCAATTATGATTGATTTGCAGCTGTGGTTCGAACACCGAGGCTATACAATAATTTTCCCAGCTATTCTTCCAGCTGCAAAGCCACCAGCAAAGTATATGTAAATGTAACACGTAATTTTGAACTCCATAAATAAAATACATGTCGAGTCTGCGGTGTCGGCTTCCCACTAACCATATCCCTCAGGAAGGTCCGGGGGCGTGTGCAGGTGGGTTCTGCTCATATAGTTGCGATGCCTCTGCGAACGGACCCGTCTCTCCTGGGCCCGCTGGTCGCCGTCAGTTGGCGGTAATGCTGTGGTGGGCGTGGCGCCGTTCGTGCTAATGGGTGTGTTCTCGTCCACAATGCAGCTGAGCGGCCGGCCAGGGCTGGAGTACTCCGATGCAGGCCTGAGAGGGGCAAAAAGAGTGGAGTATAATAGGTAATACAGGAACAACTGCCAAGAAGAAGAAAAGGTAAAATAAATTAGAATGGAAGAAAAAAGAAAATGAGAAAGACACAAACAGCAGCAAATCAATAGGCACAATAATCGTGTATTAATTAGGAAATCCATTCTAAACAGAACAAACATCTGAGGTAAAGCTGGTAAGAACTAAGCAGGAAATATGAACGTGCCTGATGATTAAAACAAATCAAAAGAAACACAAGTATTAAAGACAGACAGAGCAGGGCAGAGATGCTTCTATTTCTGCTAATGTCAGCTCTGTGACTTCTTCCACATCATTAAACCTCACTGGAGCAGTCTGTCTGACACCTTTTTTTTTTTTTTTTTGAGGAGCCCACTCTAGTTCTCCAGAGTTCCCCAGTTTGGGAGCACTGAGGTCAGAGATGAGGTCTTCCATCAGGCTGCTGCTGCTGTTTGATTGAAGAGGTCTGGGCTTGAGTTTCTGTGGGCTGCAGAGTGTACTCACCTGGTAGGCCTCTCCCACTGTGTGGTGCGTGTGATGTGGTTCAAGTACTGGATTCGTCCAGACGCGGTCCTTCTCTCCTCCCAGCTGGCAGCAGAAACATACACAGACCCAGCAGTGAGCGGACATAGTTGGGCACCCACAGAACCATCCAGTAGACCTGCTGCTCTGTTTTACCACATGCTAATATCATATTCTAACATGAATATCATATTAATATCTCTACTCCTGTTCTTAAAACAACCATTAATTGTTTAAGCTAAAAAACTCCTCCTGAAATGACAAGAGACTTCCCCCAAATCTCTCACTCACCCATCTGGAAGATCATTGTCAAACAGCCGGCTGCAGTCCACCACAGGACCTCCTGTGCCTATCCGGTCCCTCGACTGCAGGCTCACTGCAGCAACACATGGCACACAGATGCACGCACTAGTGTTACTAGACAGCAGATCACAGCGTAGGCACAGATTTTTCTTTTAAATCGAAGCACAAAATGGAGCTATATATCTTTATGAGTAGCAGGAAAAGGGTTCAGTTTCATCAGAGGTGTACTGGAAGGTCTGCTTCAACAAACCTGCATTTTCTCCCAGTTCTTAGTTTTACTTCTCCAGGAGGATCCGGAATTATGAAATCTGATCTGGTATTTTGCAGACTTTGCAGAACAATAATGGGCCAAATTTGGCAGACTACATAAGGCATTTGCATACGCATAATGACATTAACTCTTTGATGCACAACATGGGTCAAGAGATACCCATTTTCCATTGAATATGGGTCACTTTTTACCCATGTAGCTCATCAAAAGGTTAAAGAACACCCCTGAGCATATGCATGTACTATGCATTAATATGTGAGAAACAAAACAGAACATGAAGGATCATTACAAGCTCTGAAGATCAAAGCAAGCATTTTTATGGAAAATACAAAAATGGCTTTATACGTAATTTATATTGTGTCTAACATCAGGCAAGCAAACTACTCACCAACTATCTGGCCCCTGACCGTGTCACTGTCGTTGGGACTCAGCTTGTTCAAGTCTAGTCTCTGGTCTGTTCAGGACAGCAGAAAGAAGAAGTAGAGAGAGAGCAGAGGCAAAGGACAGGGGAAGACAAAGAGAGAATGAACACAATCAGACAGGCAGGAAATGAGAAGAAAGATGAAAGAAAGAGTAAAAATAGAAAAGAGGGAAGAAAGAGAACAACAGAAATGAAGATTTATCAATTTGAGAGAGATGCATGTAAACTAGCGTGAGTTTGGGCGCATTTTCCCTTCTTGGACGAGTCCCATTGCTCTGTATCATTTACATCACTCAGAGTCAATTCGTCTTCCCTCATTATCTGTCTCCTTTTCTTCTGTCTGCAGACCATAGCTTGGCTGTGCCCTGGAACAGATGGTCTGGTCTGTGGAGCAGCCACGGGCTGTAAAAATCTCACTGAGCATCGGTACAGAGCAGGCTTCAGTTCAAATGTAGGGGTCAAACATTTGACAAATTTCAGTACAAAGCCTGCACTATTCCGCTCAGTCTTAGCATGGACATGAACTTCAGCCAAAGTCTGGAAACTCTTTGTCTGAACTTCTTAAAGTCTGTGGAATTTGAGAGTGAGGGAGAAAGAGAGAGATCAGGCGGAAAGAAAAAAAAAACAGACCAAAAAAATGTCCAAGTTGCCTGCAGACATGAGAAATGCCACTATCTCCTCTCTGTTGTCTGGGTGTCATGCAGATCAGCTCAGGATGTCTGTCTAGACTAAGCAGGGACCAAAACAGGCAATGGTCAAACCGTTACAAGGCTGGCCGGAGGTCAGGAGCCACAGAGAAAACAGAAAATACACACACAGACAGTAAAACGTAGAGCTCTCACATGCTGCAATGCAGAAAAGGGCATACACGTAAATACTTGCACAGTCATATACACAAAGACAAGAAACAGAAATACTCTGCAATTATACATAAATGTTACAGTCAACCAAAGACGGTCTACAATTATACACAAATGCTGAAGTCAACTCGGTGCCCTCTCTGCAGCTTGTGGAGGGGACAAAATGGCAGCTGCTGGTAAATGCGCACAAAAAACAAAAGAATGACAAATACACACAAGGGGAAAGAGACCACAACAGAGAGAACGCTACAAATCTACACTTACACTTAAATAGCTGTACAATTATGCATGTCTGCGTAAAATGACCGGTTGTCTAGATCGGCAGACGGAGATAGAGGGAGGTTAGTCACAATGGCATTTTGTGTGTGTGTGTGTGTGTGTGTGTGTGTGTGTGTGTGTGTGTGTGTGTGTGTGTGTGTGTGTGTGTGTGTGTGTGTGTGTGTGTGTGTGTGTGTGTGTGTGTGTGTGTGTGTGTGTGTGTGTGTGTGTGTGTGCAGATGCTGCCAGTCTATGGAGGAGAGTGCAGGGAAACCACGGGGTGAGGAGAAGGCCAGCAGAAAAAGGAAATGCAGAGGCAAACCACTCACAGCTGTGGCACAAGGTTCAGGTTTCCTGTGTCGCTTCAGGAAAATAACAGTGTCAGGGGCTTCTAGGAAAACTGGTGGGATTGTTTCCCGTATCTGCCTCCAAGACTGCAGGGCCCACGGAGCAGGTACCAGCTCACCATTCAGAAAAAAAAACCCTGCACCGCTTAGCTGGAGCTACAACTGTCTGGCACTATTTGCTCGGAGCCATTTACTAAAGCTTCTGTCTCATTTATCTAGTTAGCTTCTGACATGAGACACCTTTACTGTAACTGTAGGGTGACACTGATTGACTCTTCTGCCCCCTCTCACACCCTGGTCTGGCCTCTGTCAGAACTAGTGAGTGAGACAGGACACTAAATAAAGCTTCTCTGTGTTGTAGTCACTTAACTTTGCTATTAACTACTTCTTCTTAGTCACACTATGCCTTGACGGACACAGCTTCATTAGCGCTGTGGAATTCTGATAACTGCAATTAATAATGTCATTGCTGCTCTCCTCTAGTAGAGAGTAAATCAAATAGCACCCAAGTGGCTCACAAAAATGAAACAAACAACACGAGCCGATCCTGAGGATTAGTATTAGGATGATCCAGGCATATTTTAAAGGATCAGTTCCAGCTAAAATAAACTTCACCACAGTCTGCTATTGCGAAGTTGCTCTCTTTTAGGATAGCCAGCCTCTACAGCGCAGCATTTTCTTAAAAAAAAAAAATGAGTGAAAATTATAGTGTACATAATGTACAGTCGTCGTGTGAACCAGTAAGAGCTCTGACACTCAAACAGGCAGAGTGCACTCTCTCTGTCTCATTAGCAAAGAGCAGCAATAGCAGCGTCTCATTTTTAGCTGACTGCGACTTTTTCCTGTTAACACAATTCTCTGGCGGCGAGTCAAACCAGCTGTTGCTATTAATTAATGTTAATTAATAGGATGACGTTAAAGTTGTATGTTTAAAGTGGTTTAAGTGCTCACTGGAAGCTGGTGTCTGCACATTTGAGAGAAGATCGTCCATCAGAAAACTGTGAGTGGACGTTATAGTCTAGACCAGGGGTGTCAAACATGCGGCCCGCGGGCCAAAACCGGCCCGCCAGAGGGTCTAATCCGGCCCGCGGGACGACTTTGTAAAGTGTAAAAAATTACAGAAGACATCAACTGCAATTTGTATATTTGTACAACTATAAATTTAAAATAATTTCTAGACCTTGACAAGTTGTTTTGATCATAAAATAAAATACTAGATTGCTCATTGTTCTGTTGTCATTTTTGTGATATTTTGTCCTGTTTTTGTTGTTTTTTTTGTCTTTTTTGTCCAGTTTTTGTCGTTTGTCTCATGTTTTTGTTGTTTTGTTTCCTTTTTGTCTCGCTTGTGTTTTTTGTCTTATTTTTGTCATTTTGTGTTTTGCTTTATCATTGTAACTTTTTGTCTAATTTTTGTCTCTTTTGCTGTTTTGTTTTGTGTCATTTGTCTCATTTTTTGTTATTTTGCTTCTCATTTTTGTCGCTTTGTGTCTCATTTTTGTAATATTTAGTCTTGTTTTTGTTATTTTTTGTCTTTTTTAAAATAAAATACTACATCACTGACTTCCAGATACCTGTGACTAAATGTTTTGTGCCTTTGTAGACACTCTGTGATCTGTAAGTTGTAATGTGTAAATGACAAACTGAGGCATCATGTTGTTGAAATTTTATTTATTTTCCATAACAAATTTCAGTTTGTTTATAATGTTTTGTGAAAAGATAGTTCCTCAAATGTGATTATCTTCAGAAAGTGCCTTTTTTTGCGTGAAAACAAAGGAAAATTTAAATTTGGAGTTGTGGTTATTTGTAGGTTATTATGCTCTGATTTTACTGGTCCGGCCCACTTGAGACCAAATTGGGCTGAATGTGGCCCCTGAACTAAGATGAGTTTGACACCCCTGGTCTAGACACTAGAAGATTGCAGTTTAAAACATGTCACAGCATATTGTATATCATGACATGACATGTGTTTTTTGTGTCATAATATATCATATCACCAATATCTTGTTGTATCAATAATTAAAGCTCATCATCTTAATAGTTTTTAACCAGTACCTTCAGCTTTTGGATCATGCAGATTGTGAAAAATAAGGTATGTCAAATTAGGTCATCTACATTTGGTATTCTAATGCCTTGGGCGAATATTAAATCAAGATTTAGCTAAATATAAGTATAACATTGGAATAATTGTTTCACCAATTTAAAAAAGTGTCCACAATGTCTCTGATTTTAAGATTAAACTATAAAATTGTAGGTTTTCTCATTTATTCCAACTCATGAAGTAAATCTGACCAGCATGGCCACTGACCCACTTGCAAAACACATACTAGTGGTTTCTTGAGGGGAAATAAAAATTTAAACAAAACTGATTTAACTCTTAGCTGTTCCAAAAGCGTGAGGCAGGGAGACCAGAACAAGAAAAAGGTCTGTGTATTATTAATGGCCACGGTCTGTTTATTACCAGTAGAATCACGTCTGTGAAAGTTTTTCTTAATTATATAAGCAATCATGTTAAGTTAGCCCACAGCTTTTTACAGTTTAACAATCACCATCTTTCTCTTGTAGACTTTTCCCTGATAGTGAAGCAGGATTCTACAGGAATTAATATTTTCACCGTGTAAAGTTTGACCAATCTGCTTGTATTTCTTGTTGTTACATGTAGTTTTAATTCTTCCCCTAGTGACCAAAGAGAGCTAAGAAACATCAAAACAATTACAATTACTCAAAAATGGGATTGTTTACATATGGGTAGCTACATTAAAGTAACACTGAGACTTACAGCCTGTGTCTTTAAGGCGGTTGATAGCGTTGGACAGAAGGCGGACACAGCCCAGGAACCCAGCCCCTTGCTTCTTATGAATCTTCTTGTGATTCCACACACTGATAGTGATGGAATCTGACTTTCCGATGTATCTGAGAGGGGAGAGAGAAGGAGATATAATTAAAATTTAAAAGGGTGCACGACTAGTTCAAACTATAGCAGCTAATTTGCTTTATGAACGTGACTCAGGATGTCGGCATCACTACAGGGGAGACACACATCCACTGCAGTCTACTCCTGAGTCTCCTCATCAAGGACACGCTGTAAGAAACAGTCGGGACGTGGAGGCGGAAGAGGAAGGAGGGGGGATTTTCCAGTCAGCGTATGTGAATGTGTAAATCTGACCCTGAGCGTCTGACAATGAGACAAAGCACCACAAACAGAGTGTGATCCTTTGAATCATGAATAATATCCACTGCAGCTCTCCTTAAATATCACTGAGATGACTGTGGGAAGAAAGACATTGCAGAGAGACAACAGACAGCAATAACAAAACAATTTTAACTCTGAAAATACTCTGAAAACCAACTAGTTGCTTTTAAGAATCTAAAAGCATGCCTATATTTTCCGATGAAACAGCTTTTTGTCAGTCTGTTCCCTTTTGGTTTCTACAATTTACATGACACTTTAAGAAACATTACCATCTTTCTCAATTTTATGAAAAGAAAAATCACCAGCTTGATTAAAGTGGCTTAATTAAAAATGCAATGAGCATAAACAGTAATCAATCATGCTGTCAAGTGTGGAGGTCTGCAATATTACTTATAGAATTTGAAGGTTGTTTGCCTCGGAGTAAACTATTTAGACTTTTATGAGTAAACTATTTATGCTAAGTTAAGGAGAAGTTCAGAACATAATGTGTAAACTCATTGTGAGCTGAAGACGTTGGCTAATGATTGCACTGAAGTGGTGAAAATCAAAAACATCACATGGTGCGAAGTGACAACACGCTACAATAAACCTCCAGATATAATGCTGATCACAGTAATAGTTTAGATAATGCTCCTTAATTAGGGTTTTTTCCTGCCTCAGAATAAACCTTTGGGGAGTAACAACACACGACGGTCAGATCAGTCTGCGTACTACAAAAGCAAAGAGGCAATGCGTGCATTTGTGACCATTTAATGACCAAAAATGACTATTATGCAAAAAAAATAAATTAAACCCTAATTAACATTTTTTTAAAAATTAAATGTACTCATAACTTTCCTTTGGTGCTGGGGAACACTACGTAGAGAAAAACCCTGAATTAGTACTCAACACAAAGCACACCTCAAGCTTATTGAACTGTCATTAGTTTTACAAATATTTGACCAAACACTGATAATGTGACCCGATGGTGACGCTAGACAGAAAGGAATTACCAAAGCCATTACAACTCATTCTGAGCAAAACATGAATGTGTACACCTAACCGAGACGTTTAACTACTAAAATACACAAAATTTCAATCTCATGTCGGCACAAAATTCTGTTGGCTTCATCCTCTGAGGACCAAGAATACGTGATAGATAAACTTTAAATAGGGCAAAACTGCACAAAGGTAGCACAAAAAGCAGTTAAAATATAGCAACCTATCCAAACCAATTCCCCAAGAAGGTCCAACATCTGACAATATTAGCACCCATTTCAATCACATTTGTCTTTTATATGTCAAAATTATGAGAAAACTGTCTCATAATTAAGATGAGATCAGGATCTTGTTATTGTCAGATTTTATTTAATTACTGTGAGAGCTTTACTTGTAATTATGAGATCCAGATTTCATAATTACAAGACATAAAGTCATAATAATGAAATACGGAAGTCATGATTTTGTATTTGTGAATGCAATATGCTTCCCAACAAAACAAACGTTACATAGGGCAAAACTGCACAAAAGTACCACAAAAAGTTGTTCAAATATAGCAACCCATTCAAACCAATTGTCACTGATCAGTTAAAGTAAAGAGGGTCCAAAATCTGACAATACTGGTTTTTGCATCTCAAAATTATGAGAAAACTATCTCATAATTGAGATCAGATCAGAATCGTGTTATTATCAGGTCTTATTTCATGACTGTGAGAGCTTTTCTTGTAATTATGAGATCCAGATATGGTAATTATGAGACATAAAGTCATAATAATGAAATATGGAAGTCATGGTTTTGTATTTGTGAATGCAATATGCTTCCAAACTGACGCTACTATCTGTAGAGTCATGCTGCTAGCACTGGCAAAAATTAATGTTAAAGGATCAACTGCTTCACCCATTATGCAAGTAACAAACATGATCTTGTAATTACATTGCAAACAGAGAACCAAAGATTTATTGCGAATGAGAGACATGTCTAGATAAAAGTCAGATCACTTCCTAACTGTCTGTGTCTGTCTCCTTAGGTGTCGGGCCGGGGTGTGATCAGATCTCTGCATGTGAACCTGCTGTGGCACATCTGCTCGGGTGGGCTCCCTCCTTCAGTCGAAAACTAATCATCTGCACGATTCGCAGAACTGCATCCCACTGTAATTATCATGCCGCTTACCAAAAGGGATATGAAACAATGGGGCTGTGAGTAAGACGTCTGGACATTTTGAGTCGATGCCAAATGCCTGTCTGGGGTGCGATGTGAGAGAGCCGCTATGTCAGACAGACGTGACGGGAGGGAAGTATTACAACCAAACCCCAGTCATCTGGATCACCCTCCATGTAATAAAACTCATTAGTCTGGCTAAGATTTTTAATACACTCATAGACAATAGCACACACGCAGCACAAAAGACAATGGGGAACTTGCAATAAATGGAAAAAAAGCAGCAGATCTGAAGAGTCAGATGTGCTTTCTAAACATATCCTTTAATTTAAGAGCCTGTGGTCATCAAAGAGGCATTTTTGGTATGTTTTTTGTTGGTTTTTTCTTCTGCACAAAGTTACTGCCAAGAACATACGATCAAAGCAAAAGAAAAACCCTGAAGCAACACTGAGATCACAATCTGAAATGCAAATGGAGCAAAACAGCACGTTCACCGCTAAGATTCACAGCTCGGGGCTTCAAACTGCCATCGCTTGAAACATCTCGTATTTGTGGACCTGCAACAGTAAATAGCTAATGCTGTTTTTATTATTTACCATTAAAAATTTAGGCAGTAACACTTTAGAGCAGCAGGCATTTTTATCCCACAGAACAGTTCTGCAGTTGCCAGTACTTGGAAAGACTGAAGTTAACTCTGCTAAATATATAAATAACAGCTAAATGAATGCACTTATTGAAACACACACAAAAAGTTAGTATTAAATATACAAGAAAACCAGCTTGCAAGTTAGTATAGTTAGCTGAATGTTGCTGATAAATAGCTGCATCAATGGATAATGGATAACAAAGCTTTTAGTAGCTGATAAGCAAGTGAAATAGCGTAAAATTATCAATAAATTGCCCAAATAATTAGGATAAACAATACAAGAGTAGTCTAAAGTACTGCACAAACAGTTGAAATAGCATAAAGTAAAGGAACAGCCATTGTTCTGTAATTAATAAGAGCATAATGTACTGTAAAATCCACTTTAAACGACATTTGTTGATGTGCAGGTGTCTGAGATCAGCTGACAGAGCTATGTAGTTGCACTAAGTGGTCCCATTCATCACATAACTTTTGTTTTTAAAAGAAAAGCAGCTGAAAATGAGTCAAGTATTGCTATATTTATTAAATGTGTCAAGACACATTTAATAAACGCAGACACATAAAGTCCCTCCACTGTCGTTCATTAAATTCCTATAAACTCATGTATCACAGTTTGATATTTAGCAGTGTTTTTACATGGAATTAATCCCTTCCTGCCTTTAAATTGTTTAGAAGTAAATCGCCATAAATCTACCTACTCACTGTCTTTAATGACCTGCCCCTCCAGCAGGCAGACTCAGACACTGTAAAGCTACTCTGTGCTACACTTAGCAATTTAAAATATTTGATTTATTCATTTGGAAACACTGATGAAGGATTATGGTACAGAAAGTACCTCCCTGCAAGATGAAAAGATTGGTTCCTAAGGTTTGTTACATGTGAAATCTAGAAGTTTGAATCCGTGTTTTTGAGTTCAGGATGTTTCTTCTAGCAAAGAAATAAACAACATATGGACACGATAGCAAAGTAAAAAACTTTAAACTCAAAAATATAGAGTGAAACTTGATACAGAGAGGGCAAAAAAAGCCGTCCCATTTTTTTTAACCAACCCACTGAAACAGATGATTTCACAAATAGTTAGGTATAAATACCCAGACAATCTCTTTTGCTATGTCTGTGTGGTGTTTTTTTTCCCTTCATTTTTCTTCATCCTAATTATATTACATAGCAATAAGGTTAATGATCTGATAAAGCCAGCTAGTAATTCTGTTTAATGGGATTCTTCCATAGAAATACAGCTCAGATTGTGGGTTGGAAATGGATGGATGAGTGGGCGTAAATAATTTGAGTCTAGACTGGGCACTTAACATTGCAAATGTATTATTTAATAATGCTGTATCTGAAGGCCTCGTAATTACCCAAATGTGATGCAGTGCAAACTGACAGGAGAGTTCGCAAATGCTGGAAAACACTTCACTAAAGATGAAGGTCGGACTAATCTTTTCATCACTAATAATGACCATGTCCCCGTCCTCTACTAAATGACAACAGGAGCTGCTGTTACGCTCATGTGTTCTTCATTTCAATCATATCCTGCTGTTGTTAGTGATCTGTTTTTTAAAACGTGGCTCAGGCAGAATGAGTATGAGAGCCAGACGGCCAAATAGACTGTGTCTACTATCCTTGGCATGCCGGCCACATCCTGCAACAATGCTGCAGGGTCACAGTTCATGGGCCAGTTTGCTGGCTGCGGCACACCAATGAAACCACAGCTCTGGACACACACACACATATACACATACACACTTAGACAGAATTTCTACACCCTCACATGAGCGCATACAACAAATGGAAAAAAAGAGTCACTGCCAACAGCTTTAATGCACTCGGCTGTATTGGGAACACCAGGTGTTGCAGGACCTATTTTAATAAGTGTGAGCCCGCCAGACAGCTAGCAAGGCTGCTCTCAGTCAATTAAAACCTCTCTCCTCCAACACACCACCTGAGAGTCCTTCTGCTGGCCATAAGAACAAACACTGAGACAGTAAAACAGGCTGCGGTGATGGTAAACTTATCACTGGAACAGAAAAATACAAGTCATTTTCACGTAAATTCCACTCAGCTGTATCTGCAGGCTCTGGGGACAAATTAGAGCAGAGACGTTCCACCGAGCCATGAGTCTGTGCTCTTCTCTCCATCAATTTCTCCCCAAGGTGTGCATACGTGCGCGTGACTTTTTCCCTCTTGTCAAATGTGACATGACTAGCTAATTTAATGGCCGTGTAGAGAGAGAGGGTCCTGTATCCCCAGCAACCAAACAAACGGAGACACATGCTTCCTCTCGCTGTTGGCTACGAGTGATGGTTTGGATAAACACCGGGCGAATACTGGAAACTTTCACTCTCACATTTTCGCTCACACGCTCTGTCTCTATTTTTTTTTTCCAGGTTACTTTCACAGTACACACCATCTTTGGGAAAAGGCAATCAGGGTACAACAAGACATGCACGTGTTTCAGTCAATGGAAGAAAATACTATTGAGACACCCCTCCTTCTCTGATTCCTTAAATACTGTTCCAAGGAACATTTTTAGACTGAAGTGTTATGTCATAACAGAGAGTCTAGATAAGTGAGAGGCCAGATTCAAGAGCTGTTTTCATCTGTTACTGTTTAGATCCTGTTAATGGCAAATCCTGCCACTTATCAAGGTTAAATAAAGAAAGACATGCAAACTGTGGGGCATTGTAACAGCTTAGACATGGTCTGAAACTACACTTTATAATCGGTTAAGTCTTTAGGTAGGTGAGAGGTATTCAAATCCATGAAAGCAGACGCATGAGAAGCGTCATAAAAATGCTCATGGACTTACAGATCATAGTGTTGGTTCCACTTTGGGTCAAGCGTGTTCCTCACAGTGTCTGTAGAGTGGCATTGTCCTGAACCGTCCACGACCACCTTGGCAAAGGGATCAGGGAGGCCTGCAGGGAGAGAGGAAAGCATCACCGCACTCATGCCAGGAATAAATAGTTTAGGAAGAGACAAACAACCACTTAACAGATGCTGTGGTATTGACAACACTTGTTTCTGCTCTGGTACTAATCCAGACTAGTCACATACTACTCATCATTCAAAAAACCTCTTGTATTTTGACGCCAATGGAGGTGACAAAAGTGCAGTGGAAAACGGTGTTAATTTTGTCAATATCAACTATAGCAAAACAATATTTGTTGACCACCTCTTGGATCTCCTTGGATGGAGGGTCACCATCCAACGAGAGCCACGAATCTGAGCAAACAGACGAGTCGGTGGGCTCAGTTCACTCACAGCTCGAAGTCAGTTCACCAAATCATACACAAACACAGTACTTCTATGTGAGGAAGTCTTTTCTACCAAGGCTCTCGTGAAGTAAAACAGATCAAAAACATGCAAAAATCTATACATGTCTAATATATGTTAGCCCACTAACAATATTACATAATGCTATCGGAGTGGCATCATCTATCATACCTACTCAATGCATTTTAAAACTAATTTTAGACAGATTTTAAGTAAATTCTGAAGGTTTGAGTCCTTTAGTACTATTTTTTGACTAGTTTCAGAGGATTTAAGTAGTTTTCAGCTCATTTTGGACAGGTTTTGAGTGATTCTGGGCAGTTTTGTGTCCTTGTGGACAATTTTTGAGTCATTTCGGGCAATTGTGTGTCCCGTTGGACAATTTTGAATCAGTTTGACACGTTTTCAGTCAAAAATTGACAACAATTTTTAAAAAGGTAATATTTCAAATGACATAATGTTACCCTTTTCATTGACAAATAAAAACTACATTTTAATGGGTAAATTAACTAGAATAATCTCTGGTTTAATCACTGTTCTGTGATCAACAGCATCTGTGGAATCACATCAAAGATTTCTGAGTTCAGTAGATTTATGAGTTTGACCCGTTGTACTGCTGGTAACTAAGAAGCTCCTTACATTCACTAAGAGTAATGTTATTGTTCTTGTAAGAAAACAGTCATCTACAAACTACAATGAGATGCGGCAACAAAGCAGCTGTGACAAACTGCAAACACGCAGGCAGCTGCTAACAATTATAAAAGGGTAAGCTAATGTTAATCTAACTGCTAATGCAACACATTTGATGTGGGTGAAATGTTGATGCTGCTTTCGGTAACATTTGACTCATTCAGAAGGTATGAGTCAGTTTCAGGATTAATGACGGCGCTCCATTTAAAGCTTCTTCTAAATGTTTATGAAATAACATTGGCTAACTGTATTCAGTGTCTCTTCTCAAGCTAAACCCCAGACAGTTCCTGATCCCAATCCTTGTTTTACATTTGCTGTCCTATATGTGTTGCAAATGTAAATAATTGATTTCATATATGAAGCATTATCAATCAATAATTAGATATAATAAAAAATGCTCTGAATTTTTGTACAATATTGGTGGTTTTCAGTTTATGTGGTGGTGTCATGTAAAAACAGACCACCTGGTAATTGCTAAATCCATCAACAGATGAATTACTTAATCTCAAGAAAGTCAAATAAGTGAGAATTTTAGTTATGTTAGGTGTAGAGACTTCACATTGACTCTTGACATTATTGATAACCAAAGACTTTTTATACGTATTTATTTATGTATGCTTCAAACAGTATTGTGAAAATAAATGATAATGCAAATTAACCTTACAGGTCTATAACTGTGTGACATTTTCCTAGCTGCTAATAATCTAGATGTGATTCTAGCATGCAGTCTAACCGCTAAGATCAATGACAATGACAAAAAACAGAAAAGATGCTTATAGTTCACAAATAAGGGCACAAAGAGATTTTTATCCATGTTCTCAGTGCCGCCGTCCACCACCTCCCTAACTGAATGTTTGCTGAGCTCCTGAGCATTGGAATGGCAGGAATGGGCACCACAGAAACCACCTGAGTGAGCAGAGGACCTTTACATGCTCATTCACCATGACAGCCTGACCCAAACACACCAAAACACTCCCAACACTCCAGGCACCTACACGAGGGATTACAGCTTTAGCAAGCAGTGGTTGCAGAAAAGTGACAATATATTCCCAGTATTCTAGTGATGTTTTACGATGAGGGATGAAATTTAAGTGTATGTCAGTAATTATTACAATAAGTCTTAGTTTGTGTTTTTTATTAATTCAATGGGGTACTATGTTGGCACCACTTCTGTCTGCACATCTGCTGAAATAGCTAAAAAAAAAAAAGTAGATCCTCTTGTGTTGCTGATGACGAACAGAAGGCATTTTATCAGCCAAAAGTGACCCAAGTTTCTCAAGTTCAAGAGGTATTTGCAGTGAATCATCATATCATATTACATAAATCCAAAAGGGAACACCAAAGAGTTACCAAAGGAAACATAGGTTTATCATAAAAAGCTGATACTTACGGAAGAAGTCCTTCTTCACCAGGTTTTTGGCACAGAGGACTGAAAAAGAAGAGAAAAAGCCAAGCATTACATCAAAGAAACACTAATCTTACAAATCGCAAAGCATTCTTGCTAATAAGCATAGTTTTGTACTATGAATTTCACAACAAAGGGGCAAAATCCTGTAGCGTGATTTTTTTTTAAAGCCACTACAAATGTCAAATTCATCTGCTTATATGAATTTTTTTTTTTTTTTAAATGAGTCCAGTGTTTTTGTTAGAACAATAGGTTAGAAAGTGGCAGAAATGCAAGAATGTGCATGGGTAGGCAGCAGTAAATGATTGTCTACTAGAGGATTCAAGAAGGAAAACATTGTGTTGAGAACAACTGCATAACAGCCACGAGCCAAATACAGGCGAACGTTGGAAAAGATTACACAAATCTTTTCTCCCCTTTGATTAGACAGCGTATTTATAGCTCAGAATGCTGGCAATGTGTCAAGACACCTTGTCAGCAACACCACAGGGAGCCACTCCCTCGCTGGAGGTTTAATACAGAAGCTTTACAGCAATTAACAGTTATTGTGTCATTAGAATAAAAACACTTCAATATGTAAATGTCACATTCGAACATCTTGACTTCAAGCAGTTGGAGCGGATGTTTAGTCTCTGTTTCAAACAAGTCTGTCTGCATCGGAGAGGCTGGTTCTGCTGATCTACTTTGAGAGCCATGGAGGCCGTTGCTGAGGTGATGAGGTCGAGCCACTTACACCCTCCTGTGCGAGTGTGGATGGATGAGGAAACTCAGTAACCACCTGGGTGTCTGGAGTTCACAGCTGCAGCCAGTGAGTCAGGCGCACGGAAACAGCTTTGTGTTTTTCTAAAGTAAGGTCCTTTTGGGGAAGAGCCACTAATTGGTCTGGATATTGAAGTGGCTGATTCATTGGTTTGAAGAGAAATGATCCATTATAACAGAAGTGATACAGCTTTAAAAAATGACAGGGTAGTTTACATTATTAGTAGTAAGTGAAACCAAGTGTTCCAAAGGACTTCTGTACTTCGGTATTCTGAAGAAACTGTACCGAAAGCAGCAGCTGATGCAGTTAAAGTTGTAACATCTGCTCAGATACACTTGGAGCTACAACTGGAATAACTTAAGGCAAGATCTCAAAGGGACACAGTGTTAATGATATCATCGCTGCCATTTTCTTTGTTATGTTCTATATGGCTTATTGCACAGGCTGCTGCTTTGCCTGCTGGCTACCTCCTCAGCTGCAAAAAGCTGTGCACATGGCAGCAAAGTGCAGTCTCTCCTCACTGTGATAATGCTGTAAATTAGGACTATTTAAAGTCTCAAACATGTGTTCTGCTTTTTTTTTTTGGGATGTTTGTGTTTCCCTTCACTCTGCACAACGATGTACAGCAGGTCCTTGACTTACGTCAGAGTTCCGTTCCTACAGATTGATGTAAGTCGATTTTTGCCGTCATGATAACAATGACTTTCATGCATGTATGAGTCATTTTATAAGAAGATAACAGAATATGTTGCACTGTTTTTACAACTTGATCTAAAAATGCCGATGTTTGTCGGTGTTTCGTCCTGGTCCGAGTGTTTTATTAAATCTAATTTCACTTTCAAGGTGTGTTGCCCTTTGTTTTGAAGTTGTCTGTTGACAGATGTCACTTCCTGTCTGCTATTTTGATGTTTAGTTTTGCACATGCGCGTGCTTTTCTGGATGCAAGGCTCTCTACTTTGTAAACACCACAGAGGCAATGTCATAAGTAATTAACTTCATTTTTGGACTTACTGCTTAAGTTAAAAGGATTTATTTCTATGTACTGATGTTGTTTTATTATTTTTTTGTTGCAGTTTTCACTCTGTAATGTGTATCCAGAGCCACAGTGAAGACTCACAACTCATTTTGCAAAAACGAGTTTAACTAGTTGGATAGCTGCAGCTTTCACCATCACCATTTTCTTTGCCATCAGAAGAGTCGGACTTAAACTTGGGAGCCATAATGAAGGGTAAAAAGTTAGTGAATGTAGCACAATCCAAGGTGGCGCACAACCGGAGAATGCAAACATAGTCGTCTTATAGCACCGCGTGACAACATATTCGACCGTTCCACTCGGAAACTAGTTCCACATAACCAGCTCCAATGCAACAAAAAAACGCCGCAGGTTGGGGACAAAGTAAACCGAGGACCCCCTGTATAAGCAAGACCCTTTTTACCATTCACGTTTCTCTACGCTAATCTCAAATTTGAATTCTCACAATTAATTTAGACAATTGTATGAAATATATATAGGATATATTGCATAGGAAATAGTTGATAAATTAAAGGACAAGCCAACAAAAGCTGTCATAGTAAGATGTAAGGCAACAAGGTGCTCATATTAACACCTCTTGTTGGTTACTTATAGAGATAAATTGACAAATCTATTCATCAATTGGCAAAAATATAAGCACCAACAGAGAAATGGTTTTTCTTCGACCTGTCCCCTCATGTAAGAGTGCTCAGACTTGACGGTCACAAAAGAACAAAAGACACACCCATAGTAGCAGACGGCAGCTTAAGCCATTCATTTCTTTTCCTCTGGCCCTCCATTCCATGCCACACATACTCAGACACACACCAAGTCAAATATCACTCTGAATCACTTTCGGTTGGAGATGAAACAATTTTGCCCACCAGGAAACGGAGGGAGGACGGCATACCTTCTGCATGAACAAAATTAAACACACAAATCACTAGCTTCACACACACAGTAATGCATGGTGTTTATACACACACACACACACAAGGGGCACATGCGATTGAAAAGAAGGAGAGAGGAGCACAAACAGTCAACTAAGCTGGATGCATATCCGTCGTGGGGTGAGGGGGGCGCAGAACATGCTCGACAGATGAGGAAGAATTTCTTTCCGCAAACATCCCTGGGAATGTGTTACGTTCCAGTGAAACCCACCTCATTTCTAAAACATCTGGTACGCATCACTTTCAGTCGCATTCTTCAAGAACACAGTGGCGAGCATGTGTGCGCGCGCGCGCGCGCGCGCACACACACACACACACACACACACACACACACACACACACACACACACACACACACACACACACACACACACACACACACACACACACACACACACACACACACACACACACACACAGGCTCCTGAGACACCTCACTCTCCACTCCAACTCAGTGATCTAATTAATTAACAGGAACAGAGGAAGGTACGTATGCGTGTGTGTGTGTGTGTGTGTGTGTGTGTGTGTGTGTGTGTGTGTGTGTGTGTGTGTGTGTGTGTGTGTGTGTGTGTGTGTGTGTGTGTGTAGGTGTGTGTGCACACTTCGAGTCTCTCAGGGAGGTGAAAAAGCTGGACTCAGTTAGCAGGTGACAGTTTCTGTTTCCACAATGCTTCTGCCCATATGCCGCAGACAGTATACACAGCACAGTGCAAAGGATTCAGGCATTTTGGATGTTTAGACTATCCATCTAGCAACCATCCGGTGGGCGTCTCATTGGTCCCAAATCCATTCTGCAGAATGATAATGACCCCAAACAGTCATGAAAAACTCTGGTATGGACAGCACAGAGCATCGCAGAGTCAGTTTGGGATTACGTGAGGAGACAGAAGAAACTGAGCACATTGAATTAAGTTAAATGACAAATAGAACTGGTTCACGTCATTATTTTTAAAAGCAAAAATCACTTCACTTTAAGTGCTTAAAATTTTCACACAGCCATGTATTTAATGTTTTAAAAAAAGCTTGACATTGATTTGATGGAGTTTCCAGGCGGGGACATCAAACATCAAACACTCAGTCTAGAAGTCCCAAAGCAATAAATCCACATGAGGTAAAGAGAAAGAATAGTGAACAACTGGGAAATATGACTCTAAAGCAAGGTAAGGCGGTGGCAACAAAACCTGCATTCAACATCCAGGCACAAAGAAAAGACAAAACAAAAATTAGACCAACTGCAGAGAAGGGCAAGGCATGGCCCACACAACAGCCAGTTTAAACTTAAAGCAGGCTAAGCCCAGGAAAACCTGCAGACCCTCCTATGACTGCACAAGCAGTCCTTGGCTGGCCACACAGCAGGAAGGCAACACTACAATTATACCTATATAGGCTCCTTATGAAAACATACAAGGGGCCAAATTCCTGCTGAAAGCAGAAAACAGAGAGAAAACCGCTGGAATGGTAGACGCACAGAGACAATAGTAGCAAGGAAGCCAATTAGGAGTCTGAGGCTGCAGAGTAGTGAGGGGGAGAGTACAAGGACAGCAATCAGGAGGCAGTGGAATCCAACCATCAGATTACAGTTCTCATTCTCCACTGATGAAACAGAGTCATTATAGAGTGTAAAGATGATTTACATGAGCTTAAATTAAACTGCCTTTTACAGTTGTGCATTAGAGCAAAGAAGTGTATTTTGCAAATGGAATAGTTAAATGTAATTTGAAAAACAAACTGCAGACACTAAACAGTAGAAAGAGCTCAAATCTGTAATCATGGACACATAGCAGCGTGAAACAATCTAAAACTGCAAGTGTGACATGCATGAGGTTTGCACTGATATATACTGATTCCAGGAAATACCCATTATGCATGCGCTCTACCATCAGACATTCAATTCAATTCAATTTTATTTATATAGCGCCAATTACAGCCAAATTGTCTCGAGACGCTTTACAGAACCCATATGCCTGACCCCCAGAGCAAGCATGACAAAAGCTTTTGCTTTCTTTGCTTTTATATGTTCCCAAATGAACTGCAAGCCACTGAGTACACTACTTCCTTTAGTTGACCCAAGGGCTTCACTGAGAGGATCAGCAAAACATCCCTGTCTCTCTGAGGTAGAGTGACTGATGCTGCAAGTGCTTAGGACTCTATGTGTTCTCAGAACACTGGCATAGAGGACTGGCATAAAGGGCGAGCTGGGTTTTGGAAGACTTGGTTTGAGCTGCCTGTCACCCTTCATGGCAGGATTGGCCTCATTTATGTTTGATGAGTCTTCTCTGAGGGTTTCTCCCTGCTTCACTCTGACAGTCCTTGTTGATTAAAATCCGAATTTTACCATCCCCAGCTTGTAAAATCTCTCTAATGATGTTGTTTTGACTTCAACTGTCATGCACTAAATCCATTCTGAAGCTAAATCTAATAAACAAATAGAAAGATGAGTGGGGTTCTTTGTTAAGGTGGCACAACCCTTTACATGAACGACCTTGTAATCAGCTCTTTCAGCCAATCTTTAACTACATATTAACTCTAGTTCTATGAGCATGCAGGAAACAGATCAATACAGGTTTGTTATGTTAATCTATATGGTTAATTTTATGTTAAAGATTACAAAGTTTTAGTGGAGAACACTGATAGGGCAGAAAAATGGTGCTTGTTGTCCTTGTCAGAGTTGAACCAATCAGCATTTGTATTCTACAAGTTTAGCCAATCAGTGCCAAGACCTGCACAGCAGTTTTTTAGGTCCAGAAATACCTACTATCTGTCACGCGAAAACAGCAAAAACAGCACCGAAAGGGGATCTACAGAGGTAGTTACTGGGCACCCTCAAGTCCCTGCAGCAGAAAACTGTCCAACATATGGCAAGCAGAGGAATAGAAACGTAGAAAAGAAAACAATGAAAGAAACTTTATGTTGTGAAAAATTATATGGAGATTAAATTCAAAAATATGCAAATACCGTCATGATATTATTTTGAGCCACTTTGGGCAATGCTTGCAGATTTAAGCAGACCCCTTGCTGAGGTATATCATCAGTAGCTACATGACCCAACATACACAATATTATTAATTTCTCTTTCTTGATGCAGAAGCTTTACATAATGTCATTAAGTCAAAAGGAAATGCCTCTTTACTGACCAGAGCACAGAAATCCCCCAAAATTTATGTCATAATGGGAAACAGGGTGCTGATGACAGAAGCCTTTTCTAAGTAAAGGAAGTGGGCGAGCTTGCACCTACAGGGCAGTATCGTAAATCTGATGTTTTATTGGTCACCCTGGACGGGCTTTCTCATGCTCACACACTGACAAATATAATTATCTGCTCTCTCTCCTTCTACATAAAGTTGGAAGAGAAGCCCACGTCACTGTTCACACACATTCAGTCCTGCATACACATGATGGACACACATGTGATTCTAAAAAATTACGGAAAAAGCAGAAACTCTCATTTCCCTCATGTCAGATGCCAGCTAGAATCACATCATTCTGTTCCATGGCTGCACTTCACTGTTTTCAGGGAGTGGCATTTTTAGCACAACCAAATTATTTAGCTGTTGCTGGCGTGAATATGGGCTGAGGACGACTTCAGACGCAGAATTAACTTTTTTATTAACTTCTGAAGGTGTGGTGGTTCAGCGGGGATGCTATCCTCTCCCCAAAAATAAAACCCAGCCAGTAAATATTTATGGCAGCCTTCCTTTAGAGAGACAGTCTCAGGGGAGCAACAACATAGTACGGCGCAATATTTCACAATACAAAAATGTGACACTATGCATCATGAACTGGACTGCTATCAAAGCTAAATCTTGCAGATTTTGACAGTTATGTCCTTGCCCTCGGTGGGAAATAAAAAAGCAGTCTTTCTGAATATGTTTCACATGAGGTTTAGGAAAGTTGGGTCAATGCATAATTGAGGGACTTTTGAAGTCCATGGGAAATATCACGCATACATTTTTATTTAAAGTTAAAAAAAAAAATGTTTTTTATGTTCATTATAATCATGTCTTTACAAATTCCTTAATTATTTTTTATGGAAACAATCACTTATTAATAAAAAATGACTGGATATCACTAAAATGTCAACAAAATAACTGTTCATATTTAATAACAACCACCTAATTAGCTAAACAATAATAAAATGAGCTTATTCAAAAATTGTTTTGATTGTGTTCTTTTTATTAAGTTGAGACAATCATGACAGATGTTTCTTTTTTGCCAATATATCAAATTTGATTTGGAAAATAACAAATTGTATGTGTCCCAGGAATCACTTTCAACTAAGTTCCCCATTACAAAACCACCTCTCAAGGAAATGTGTTGATTCCAGATCACATGACCTGCTCCACATGATGTCATTTCCTTAATTCAGTTCAGTTTTCAATAGTCTTTACTGGCATGCATATCATGTAAACAATATTGCAAAAGCATCACGGATAGTGTAATTAAAAAAAACAGAAATCAAAAATATATAATTTATTAAGCAGGATAAAGAAAATGAGGATAAATAATGATTGCCAGACCTCCAGTTATTTTCAAATCTGATTAATCCTTCATAATTATTCATAAAACATATTGAAAAATTCCCTTTGTAATTTACCAGACTAAGCTGGCATATTCAAATTCCTCATGTTACTGCAAAAATCTATTACTATCGCATATACATGACAGAGACGAGTTGCAAATTATTAAGAAAATTGCCAATGTTCCAGCAACTGACTAATCGATAAATAGCAGCACTAATGTATTGTCTTTCGCTTTGCAAATTGGACTTGGCTGATGTATAGTTCGAGTGATTCATTGTTTGCACTTTGATTCAAAATGTGCAACAAAAAAGTAACATAAATACTTGTTTTCTGTCTCTAATAATCTTAGAGACAGAAATAAGGAATCTTGTGCTGTCATTGTGTGTCCTATGAGTCTGCATCGTACATTGTGCTGAACCATGAAACGACTGTATCATTACGCTCCTCGACGGCTTTCAACTTTCTCTTCGTCCGTCACATGAACACACAGAACTCAGTCCGGAAAAGCATCACATAGCCCCCCCATGCATCTCGGCCCATCTGAAATCCTCTGTCGTCATAGCGACTGCGAGTATCGAGGCGAAGCTAAGAGAAGGGTTTCTCTGTGTTGCCTGTGTTTCTCATTCCGGTCGCAGCGCCTCACACAGCCAGGGACTGCAGCGCTGACTGATGGGGATGAGGGAGGGGAGGGGAGAGACGCTACCGCAGAGAGACAGACAGGATGAGCACCACTGAGACATTCAAGAGACCGGCACAGACATTTAAAATAACAATAAGAGAAAGCAGCACTACTTAAAGCCATCATTTATAACCATTTAACCATCATTTGATTTTTGACAGGAAGTCAGCATATAGTTTTTTTGCAGTCAGTCCAATACCAGAATTTGTCACTTGTCATCATATTTCAGCTCCACTTCAAGTCCATCTTTCCATCACTGGTGCCTCCTTGCAATAATTTCAAGGGGACCACATACAATTCCTTCCATCTGATAAATGACCAAAACCTTTTAGGCTCAGAGCACTTTCACTGAGTATTCTCAGGCCTAATAGACCATAGGAGACAGGAAAGGAATTTAAGGATGTGATTGCAGGCAGACAGGCTCACCCACGCAAAAGGCTAAAACACATTAAAACACTGTTGAAATGCAACATTGTGTTATAAGCACCTGCAGCCGTACACACTGCGACAGGCAAAAACAAACACAAACTGTCAGTGGAAATTTAACGTGGGGGTGTCGTGTGTGTGCGCGCTCGTTGGCTGCTTGGCTCACTGCAACTTATTAGTCACATAATGGCTTTTCACATTACGGCCCAAACAGGGCTGCTTCCCCGAGGACAGCTGGGAAAGCTAAACAAACACCACATACAACTGATTATCAGCCAGCGTGCACTTAGCTCCTTCCTCTGCCAGCCTGTCTCTTAATAAAAATCAATTCCTCTGAGTGGCAACAGCAGCTCCATGCAGGCAGAGACCGAGACCTTGGGGGTGAAGTTAAAGTCCCACCTGTGGGGAGAGGATGGGCAGAGTTTCTCACAGGCTGGCACACAAAGAGCTCTACTGTGCAGGCGAATCAATGAAGTCCACCAGACGCAAGCCAAACACCTGGGGAGGGAGTGGTCACATGATGTCTTGGGGAGGGAGGGAGGGTAGGGGGCGTCGCCATGGTAGCAACCACTAGTCAGGACAAGATGGAAGTGGGAAATCTACTTACATCTGCTGCGAACCAAACATATAGAGTCACTTTAACGCAGCATGGGAACGGAGCAGCACACCGTGGGGAAAAGAGGGTTCACACTGCCTCAAGTCGCTGCTTTGTGGTTAACCATTACACTGGAGCCTATGAGTTGAAGGAAATGGGGGTGTGGGAACAGAGACCACCGCCTGGTAATATTCCACCATTCCCATCGACGTCCTAAGTCAAAACTGTCTGGAAACACAGCCTAATAGGAAGACGGAGAGGAAGAGGCATTTCAGAATATCAGGCGATCGTCTGGTCGCATGAAATCGTAACTATGTGTGAACCTAAACAAATCTCTTCTAGCTCAGGTTGACCGCATTCTGAACCTCGCTTCCTGTCCACCTGGTTCCTCCAGTCCAGTGCACTGACCCATCCCCGCCAGACAGCCAGACACATCTTCAGGGAACAGTACTCCCCCACCTCCTCCCCATTCTTCTTCCAGCTCCCCAACCTTTCCTCTGCCTGTCTGCCTGTTTGTCTGTCTACCCTGTTTTGACTCCAGGCCCAGGACCGTACACTCTCATGCGTAGCATTGTTCTTCTATAAACAAAAGGCTTCCTCTTCCCCTCTCTGCTACTCCCTAACCTTTGTGGGACTAGAAAACAAAGATGACGAATTCGGAGTTGTCATTGATGATTGCGCAAGTCAACCTGTTCTTTGTCACATGCTAATCTCGGAGACGTCTCCTAATCTGTCTCCAGTGACAGCACGGTAGGTATTGTTTGGGCTTCACTGTCTCTGTAGGCTCATATTAACTGGGTGCCACAGCGTCCATGCACGGCAACTTGACAGACATACAGCTATTCAGCCTGACACAGGAAGGAAGAAAAAGCACAGTTCATCTGGAATAAGTCCAAGTTCAGTATAAACTGAACTGACACAGTGACTGACCAATAGCCCCTTTGACTAAAAAGTTCCAGGAACTATGTAGCAACTAAACTGAATCTGAAGAACCTCGACAATTAGACCAATGATTGATTAAAAATCAATGACACTGAAATCAATTTCCACACACATGAAAAGCAAGACTAAAAGTAGTTTGTATTTGTTGTGGTATGATGTTTTAGTGAATATGTTTTTAAAAACTGCTCCTTCCCTTACTGCTTTCACAATCCCATCTACTACAGGAAACAACAACGTCTACAGGCTGAAGATTTGAAGCATCGAAGGTAGCGCTGCTTGGCTCTTTTGGTGAATTCCATCACCAAAAGACTTGTGATCATCCCCCCTTGCGTGCAAATGTGAGAACAAAAGAATTCCCTGTCACTGTTTTGCAGGGGCATTGTTGCTACATCATGGGCTTAATGCCACCTAAGACAAATGTGATTGGTTTAATGAAACACAAACAACCCAGACTGCTTCTTTCTTTTCTAGCAGAACGAGATGCAGGCAGCATCAACACAGTGTGGTGGAGATGTGAGATTACTCCAGTTTTAGCCCATAGTTACTTGTAAGGCTCAGCAAAAAAAAATTATTAATGAGACAAAAGTTCCAACTGATTTATTATCTATTTCAATATTCTGATGCATGTGAAATGTAACAAACAAGTGGAACTGCAGCAAAACCCTACGGTCAATATATAATTGCAGGACTTTGGTTGTCAGGTATCATAGTTGACATTTTCACTGTTTTCAGGCCTAAAATCAACATGGCCGCCTATAACCAAATACCACATGGTATTTTTACAGAAAGATTCTTCTAAATATTATATATATAATTGAGTAAAATTGAAATTGAAAGTTATAAAAGTTTATAAAGATATTGTAATAAACATGTTGACATGCCATAAATCCACACTTGACTCACACACTACTTTATATTAAATAACTCAGAAAGCCTTGGAGTCTGGCCAGACTTTTCTTCAGGAGGAAATGACATCATATGGAGCAGGTCATGTGATCTGGAATTAAAACAATTCCTTGAGAGGTGTTTTTGTAATGGGTAACTTAGTTGAAAGTGATTTCTGGGACACAGATACAATTTATTTTCCATATCAAATTTGATATATTGCCAAAAAAATATCTGTCATGATTGTCTCAATTTAAAAAAAAGAACACAATCAAAACTATTTTTGATTAAGCTCATTGTATTATTGTTTAGTTAATTAGAAGGTGGTTGTTATTAAATTCGGACGGTTACTTAGTTGACATTTTAGTGATATCCAGTCATTTTTTTTTTTAAATTAATAAGTTAATGTTTCCATAAAAATAATTGAGGAATTTGTAAACAAATGATCAGAATGAACATAAAAAACATTGCAAGACATATCCCACGGACTTCAAAAGTCCCTCAATTATATATTGACTCCCTAATTATCTCTCAAAGGCTGATACAAGATAACTGAACTCTAAAAAAGGCCTGGTTTTATGGGGTAGTCTTGTGCATTTGCGACAGAGGTAACCACAATGCCCATTTACTGAGTGCATTCAGAGCTTCCCTGTTCATAGCAAAAGTGGGTTACTTTATAAAGACCTGGCTGCACCACTTAACTTTAGCCCTTAAACGGCAGTCAGGCAGAATGGAGTGGGGAAGCAGGGTAGAATTTCAAGGACCCAATCCAGTTCCTCATGGGGTACATACAGGCTAACTGTGGAAATGTGGTTAAGGCAACTTGACTTGTAGGCACTGGGAAATATCTAAGCTTTGACGGGTTTTTAGATCTTTGCAAAGCCACTTACATAATATGCAAATCTGATAAGACTTCTTCGGGTCACAGAAGACAGATACTAGAGCCATTGGTTGCAGAGTGGAACTGCTAACTGCCAGGAAAATCTTCTAATACCTCTAAACAGACCAGTAATTTCCAAGATTTACAAAATTAGGAAGGAAAAAGAGTAACATAATCTCCCAGTGCATCACTTTACACTGAGAGGAAAACAGAAAGGAACACTTCAAAAAAGCAAAATGAGACCTTGATCACCTCTTTCCAAGTACCAAAAATTGCACAGACATTCAAAAGACACGCTCCATCTCCTTCTCACACGTGCCTTGACTGAGGAAAGGAAAGAGGAATCTTGTCAACTATTGAAGCGGAGAGGGAACCAGACATAAAACATACTAAAGGAGCTCATAATGTCTGTGACGTCCATTAAATACCACAAAGAAAGGACAAGGAAACCTAGAATCCCAGTACTGCCGCTGAACGTCTGGGGACATCTGTTGTACCAAATCACTGTGACCAGAAGCGTAAAAAAATTTCGGAATTAGAGGAAAGAAAAGACAGAAGACATAATGTATCTCCCAACAGCTTCTTTTCATAAAGGGATAAAAGGCCGTGACTAGGAGAAGCCATATATCATTATTCATCACACTCAGCACCTGCTGGAAAAGTGATGAGGGATCTCGTGAAACGCAGCGAGACACGCAGAGGAAGCAGAGACCTGTTCTGCCAGGTGGTGCTAAAAAATAGATGACGTGCGACGGGTAGAAAATGATGTCGCATTAAAGCTCAGTAATTACTAGACATTGTTAATGTTTGGGCAATCAGCCAAGATAAATAACTGGGCAGGAAGTTAACCTTATTTTGGATGTTTTTTAGGTGCCATGATACATAGTGATGGCAGCTGAAACCAATGGAATAATGGACAGATGTTAAATAGAGTGACCAAAACACTGGATATTCAGACAACAGCTGACTTTATATTTTTGTTTGCATCTTGAAGCTTCACATCAGAAAAGGTTAATGGAGACGGCAAAATACACAAAAAGTTTTCGCAAAAAGGTTTTTACGCTCTTTTTGACAGTTTAAAAAAATTGTTGATGCACATAGTGGGAGATGGACTTAACTCTTGAACTCACGTGACTGTTTCGTTCTTTTGCCCTTGCCTCTGGAATGCATGAAACAAGGCCAATACCAGCTGTCATGAATGAATAATTAAACCTGTCCTGACTGAAAATAATTGCAGAAGACTGGTCTCCATCTTTCCCTTGTAGAAAAAACAAACAAGTTTTTTCTTATTCAATGTATTTTTGAGCTAGTGGCAAAAAATGTTTTGTTTCTAGTTTCTTCTACTCTGTTAATTACAATTATACATAATACAGTCCCCTTTATTCACTTTAAAGCAGTTAATGAAAACAAACTTAATTGGCTTTTCAGTCTGCTTTCAAAGTAAACTGAAGTTTGGACTGATATAGTTTTCACAACTGCCACTGACACCGATTATTAGTAATCAAGCAGGATGATAACCAGTATTTGGAACTAGAACTATGGACAGCTCTGTGCTGGCAAGCCTTGGAGCATTGTGGAGGCTTAGCTAGCAATGGGCCACCACGACAAGGACTTCTGTGATGCCTAGTGGTTTCCAATATAGGTATGACAAGCTAGTATCTCCTCGGACAGTGTTTCTACAACCCAGTGATATATTGGTATTGTAGCTAATGTAACATGTCCATCGACAAAACAGCAATGTCAGCATATAGAATGATTTTTCTTGTATTCAGTTTGCGTAATTAATTTAATATGGATTGATGATGCTGCCAACTATCCAATAAGAACATTGCTCAAAATCTGCATCCCTATTTGGAACCAACATACATTTGCAGTAACAATGAAAATCAGTGTCAAAATTTAGAATTAAACAAACTATACAGGCACTAAAATGTGGTAAAATGCTGAACATCAAATTTGATATTTGACTAAACCGATCTGGTTGACCCTACTTTTAACTGTTGGTCTGAAAAAACAAGATATTTCAGGATGTCACCTTCACATGTGGGAATTTATGATGGATTAAAAAAACATTTAAAGATAAAACTATTAAAGAAGTAAGAATAAAACTTTATTATTAAAAATGACTTACTAAATGTCACAACCATAGTTAACCTGTGAGAAACACTACTGCTAAACTAACATTGCATGCTAACCAAACCGGTCTTTAAACAAAGACAAAACGCAGACACAAAGACGCACAACTGCAACAAATCCATGAACTGAGAGAAAAGCTTATCTTCCATTGCAAAAAAACCTGTTTGACGACATGGGGAAACTAACCACACACTTCCACACGTGAGAGGAAAGAGGCTGGCAACATTCTTAGTGTGAGAACATTTCATCCATCTCACGTCACCTTTTCCCTCCGTGATACAGTCCACTGTAATTGCATAATAGAAGAGTCCACCCCTCCTATTTTCAGCTCCAAATAGTGGGAAACCATGCCACAATGGCAATTTTTAGCGGCATTCCTGTTACCCCTGCATAGTACATCACTCTCTCTTTCCACTCTGTGTGATGCAGCGTGCCTAACAGAGAGTCATCCAGGCGAGTAAAGTCTTCCACAGTACCATCATCGCTAAGTGAGAAGTCAAAACAGTGAGCAGAGCAGAGGCACAGCTCAGGCTTCTGCAAGCTTGCACCACTGTTGGCCGGGACCCGAGCTGTTTTGAGTGGCTGCGTGGCTTTCCTAGCTTCTTGGCTCCTATGTCGGCTCTGATGTAATGGAGGAGAGTAGAGGAAAGGCCTGGATCAAGCTGCAGCAGAGGGGGGAATAGTACCACCCTGTTTAACAGAAGTTGAGGACCAACACACTTCTGCGTTAATTGCCAAAAATATTGCTACTTCACTTCTCCCCTCCTCCAAGTTTCCTTGGGAGTTTTAGTTTCTGAGAATGATTTCACAGCTTCATCTGGGAGTAGTGTTACATCATTACCACCCAGCCATATTTTCCCTTCTCTTACTATCTACCTTGCCAATGAATGTGTTAGACTGAGAGGACCCTTAGCTGTTTTTGAAAATCTGGATAATCATGTCGTAATCATAGATGAAAGCGCCACACAATGATCTACTCATGTCCTTCCTTCTTCTCCTTTGTGATGTAAGGTGTTTATTAATAGCAATGGGTCAACATTAACTAGTCCCAATGATTCACTGAGATGCAGTGGTGGTCCCTACATCAAAAGCCATGATCGAATGCCGCCGTGTGCAGGTGCATGCCATAAACAGCTTTTACAATGCACTTCAAGTCATGCTTAAAGTAGCGGGCGCGTGTCTGCGGGACATGTGTCGTCATGTCTGACCCAAATTTAGGCGTGCATCGATGAAAGCATTTGTCAGAACCTGGGCTGTCCAATCAAGCCATAGTTTAAGGCTTCTGCCACGCAGCTAGACAACCGCTATTCAAACCTGTGGAATGCCGCAAAGTAAAAGGATGTGTAAATGTTAAGAAAATGCTACACCCAGCCAAATTTTATAACTTGTGTTTCATAACTAGAATTATTCAGTTGTGAGAAACCAAAGTGTAAATAAAAACTAGGTTCACTTACAAAAAGCCATTCTCATAGTCTCAAGGTTTGGATGCTAAATTTACACATCAAGTGCTTCCATTATGAATAGTGATCAAAAAGTTCTGATAGTCAAACTGGAGCAGAGAGTCTGGAATGACATGCTTCATGCATCGTCTCCACAACCCGACCGCAGATAAGCGGAAGAAAATGGATGGCTGGATGTTGCTTGATATGTTTAAATACCAGGACTTATGCTTTCCAGGGTGTGCTACAAGAATTGTAGAACTACTAGGATTACTGTATCACAGCACAAGTAGACTACTTTGATGGTTGTTTTACGGCTCTTATCCAGGTTGCTTGCTCTTACTACATCCTTGCTTGTGTTGTATCTACTCTCAGATGTATGTCGCTTTGGATAAAAGCGTCTGCTAAATGAAACTGTATAATTGTAGAAATTGTGGATGTAGATGGTAGCAATACTTCAATCAGATACAGTCTCTGAATTTTCTGATCACCCCTCAAACATGTGGCCATTACACAACCTAATATCTGAACTTATTGAAAACACAAACAGTGAAAGTAACATCTGGGTTGATTTACAAAAAGTCATCATTTCTCAACAACTATTTAAGCCTCAAGCTCTGAACACTTAATTTGTACACAGAATGCTTTGACTATAATAATAAGGTTTATAAAAGTAAATATTGGGCCACATCTCAGAACATGTCTTCTACAGTGTCTACAGCATCTGCCCTCAAGCTGAATCATCCGACACTCCCAGTTTTGGTTGGATTTCAAAGTTATCTTCATAACTGACTTCCTGCGAAGCAAACCACAGCTCTTATCAGCCAGACAGTTACACATCGTCAGAGCCAACCTCAAGCGTCATTAAGAGCAAGCAACGGATACTGACTAACTATGAGTCCATGCACATATTTAAGATTCTTCTAAATCTAAGGCAAGACTGTTATTGAGGAAAAAAAAACATTTTTGAAATATCAGATTTGCTTCTCTGTGTATGTGCAGTGTGATTTTTTTTTTACTACACAGGAATCCTGTGGTGTATTTGTTCAACTTCAGCAGAGATGCCATTTGAAATGTGATCTGGTGTGAATATAAACATCTCTTTTCTGATCCCGTCTCCTCTGAGAACTGAAGGGGCTCAAGCGTCAGGCCGAGGCACGGACAGACGTCTCCAGTCAGCTGTTGGCGTCTTGTGGCTTTTGCACCAACACCCCCCCCACCACCACCCGTCAGCCGGTAACAGTGGAGACTTGAGAGACCCCCATCTGCTTGAGGTTAGTTAGAGTTAATCGTATCAACCCGTGTCCATCCAGGTTTAAAGCAGAGCCAGCACGTCGAAGAATTAATCTCAGGTTACCCTCCTCCATCAGACAGCTGGGCAGGAACACTCTGGCCACGGTACCTCCACCTCTGTTTCTAGGGAAAATGAAATGACTCTTGCATGTGTGGATGTTTATCAGGACTAATGAGACTTTGTGCAAACTTGCTGAGTGATCTCACCTGGGCACAGCGCTGAGAGAGGATAATAATCTCAGACACCCCTACAAACAAACGAAGGAGGAAGCAAGCTTAATGCCACAGCTTCAATCACAGATCGAAAGTGGAATGTGACAGGGGAGGCCTTTCAACACACACTGCTCCGCAACCTCAAGACCTCAGCCGTCCAGAGAGGTGGATAACATGGACCAGTGTAATTATAAAACGACTCTGTGGTGCTAGCACGCCACTGTAAGCTAGGCACAGATCCACCACACTTCTTACCAATAGGAAACCCAATGAAGAAATTTAATTCTTTTCTGTAAAGACATACAACTACATAAACAAAAACTAAAACTAAGATTCTGTTTCTAAAAAACTGCACTTTAAAAATTGCAAACATTTCGCACAGGGGTACAGAAAGTCATTAACTCCTAAATAGGTAATGTGCTTCTAATCTAGTTTCCTAATGATTAGGCCTAGAGGTGGGTGATTTAGCAATCTTAAATCATGAATTATCTTAATTTGGCATAGAATCAGCTTTTCCGAGAAACAGTACAGAATGCAACACGTAGAGTGCAATATGTAAAAATGTTTTCCTAAATTTTAATCGCTGCTAAACAGCTAGTCCCTGCACAATGTTGTGGTCCTCAATGTCATCCAGCTCCCTTGCCAACAAGTCTCTCATCCCAGCAAATGGACTCCAACTCCACCATCTTAGACTGCAGCTTCATCGGACACATTTTTAGAAACACCAGACCACAAGGCGGACAAAGAAAAGGTCGACAGACATTCTGAAAGAAATGTCAAAGCTGCAATATAAATCAGAAATTTTCTGAACAAAACTCGAGAGAAAACAAGATGCAAATATTTGAGAGTTGTCCGTTTCACTTGAAGTGACTAGTTTTGTACAACTCGTGATCATAAGGGTTAAACTAAATCTGACGAGAAAATTGCGATTTAGATCATTGCTTTTGATCTTCATCGCCATCAAATGATCTTTTGGCCTGTTCGCCCACCCAGTTAGGACCTTTGTTACCAAAAAGGGTAGAGTAACACCCTGTCTTCACTTCATCTGGTTCGCTGAGACCGTGTGTGTGTGTGTGTGTGTGTGTGTGTGTGTGTGTGTGTGTGTGTGTGTGTGTGTGTGTGTGTGTGTGTGTGTGTGTGTGTGTGTGCGTGAGCAGCCAACGGTAAAACCTGACACAGGAAGCAAACAAGAGCAGAGAAGCATGGTGACCAGAAATGAAAGCAAAACGTATCTCAGCATCTTTTTTTCTGCTCAGCTGGTTCAGACACTGAGCCCACATCTTATTATGGTAGAGAAAACCCTGCTGTTTATTCTGGCATCCTATTGGCTAACATGTTGGTGACATTAATATGAGTAACTATACTTAAAAATAAATATGACTGAACTGTCAATGTGACACATTAATGATCTCTACAAGTCACCTGTCTCACTGCACCAGTGTCATAAGGCTCAGCTATACGGTAAAATAAGACACGGTTAAAATACCTGATGCCAAGTATACTTTACTTCAGTATAGACTGTCTGCAGACAAGTAAGGGCATCCAAAGTCAAACGGGGTTCTAGACTGACATTGGATATGCATGCTACCATCTCTGATAGAAAAAATAGCCCCAAGTAGAGTTTCTAACTTCAAAGAGAGCAGTAGTTTGGGAAATAGGCAAGAAATAGGGGGGTTAGGGTGGTGGGAGGGCCAGCATGTAGAACAGCAAGGCAGCAGTGATAGGAAAAGAGCCTGCAGGCAAGAAACTGTTTAGTTCTCACTGGAGCTTCTCTCCCTCACATTCAGCCTTAATCCAATTCTGACCCATTAACCATCACAGCCAGGTTAACAGAGCAGGCCTTTGAAGAAGGTCTTTCCCAAACCACCCAGGAGGATTAGCACTTCTCCAAGGCCAAAGAGATGTTCTCACTCTATGCACTCTTTCCCTCTGACAGGGCGGCTTCAGGCACACAACCAGTGTGAGCTTGTAATATGGTACAAGTGTATAGATGCTGATCTGACTCATCCTGGACCTGGTTCTACTGAGCACTAATTTAAATTCTTTATGAACTGTAATTAACTATGGCTTCCAGCAGGCCGACTACATAAAATACAGAAATAGAGATCGTGTCTGCTTTCAGGTATGAGAGCAGGGGTGATCATTCTTCACTACACAGAGGGTGGAAAGCCACAGAATGATAAACTGAGAGAAGAGCATCTGCATGTGTTTGAGCATTAAATAGGTCAGAGGATAACTTGCTGCCCAGTCAGTACAACTGATATGTGAAGGATATCACACGCGTTTGAGAATACTGCTGCAGCCAGTAACACTTTAACACAGCAGACATGTATGACGCAAACCTAGTTAAGCGCGTATAGCCAATGCCGGACATTTTCATATAGAAAAACATGACACTGTTGAAGCCCTGAATGTTGCCTTTTTCACAAAATATGCATTTCTTCATATGTTATTGCCCAGCCAGGGTTCCCATCTGGACATGATTTGTCCTTTAAGGAATGAACATGTTGGGTCAGTCAATGATTTATTCATTAGGATTAATCGCATGACCACCTTATGAAACAATTACTGCATCAAGTAAGGTGTTTAGTGTATTGATAGGAAGGGTTTATGTTAAACTCACACTGCCCACAACGCAACCAATCTGATTCCTGAATATAAACAAGTGTGCCTGACATTAAAGCAGGTCTGTCTGTATGTCTCTGGGCAGCCCACCCAGTTAGATAGAAATGACTTGGTTTCATCATTGGTAGATGTGATATTAGAAAATCACGACTCAGTTTAGGTCATTTTCCATTACAATTGAGTACCGTCTCATCGTGGGTGGGGTCGTCATAGCACGACGGCCCGACCAGTGAGGCGATGGTGTACCTGCTGCTCGGTCTATGGCTTTTCGTCAGATTCAAAGTTTTTTTTTTTTTTTAGATTCAAAGTAAAAGAAGAGAGTCAGAGAAAGCTGAGAGCAACGAGTCCAAACACTCAGGAGACACACAGGAGAGTTTGGGAGGCGATGCAGCAGTATCAAGCCGAAGACAAGAGGATGTGAACTAGACGACATGTGAGGGTGAGCTAATGCTAGTTCGCTACAGTTATCGTGTATCAGTCCCGTGTACAACCCTGTAATGGCTGCAATTTATTGCTATTGGGTATTAAAATATGTATGCTGAGTAGTGTTATCACCCACTAAAATGACGTAATTTGTCCGCACAGGTGGCAAGCACACAAGCTTTATACTCTAAATTGTCTCTGCATGCAAGCTTTTATTAATTTCATTACTTAGAATACAGCTCATCCTTATAAAAGAGAACACAACATTCATCTGTATTTTTATTCCTGTTTAATATCAGTTGCATGATATGTTAATAAATGACCAATGTGTATAAACTAGCACTTATTATGTATTATTCAGCACCATAAAAGCACAGTCTATAATTGTGGGTACAACTAAATTATGTGCACCTAAACAATAAAGTTTAAAGCAGCAAACAGTTACTCTGGCAAACTTCAAAAAAATCAGCACCACTCTTTACATGTACCAAACAACAAACTACAGAAGTGAACCCCTGGATGTGCATTACAGCTAGAGTACACTTGAAAATAAACACCGATCATGCGGGTGAACTTCTCTGTTCTTTGCGACACCAAATAAAACGGTGTGTGGACAGAGGAAATATTGTTTGTAGTTATATTAATAATACAAAGCAGCCATTATGAAGTGTTGATGCTCTACTCAGCAGGAACAGCCAGTCTCCCCAAAACCACACATGCCGCCCACTAATCAAAGCCACAGCACTCTGTTATAACACAGCGACAGGATGAAGCTGTAAGCCACCCAGCCATGCACGCAACACACAAGACGCCTCAAGTCCTGCTGAGTAATATGACTGCAATTCTTCGCTGTATTATCATAAGGGAACCTCAAAAGGGGGGATTCTGGACTGTTCTGCTCCCCACCTGTCAGGGGTGACGTTTGGACAAGTGTTCGGGGTCTGGGGAGCACTTCCTCTCTGAGAAGCTGCCCACTCTCTCTCTCTTTCTTTCTCCCCTCCTGCTACATCTGGTCTCCTCCGGGCCGTTGCTGGCGGCGGTTGAGGGCAGAGCGACCGCAGAAGGCTTTGTCCTCATTGAGGAGCAGCTGAACCAACAGGAAAGCCAACTCCAGCCAGTCAATTAATTGATGGAACAATTTAAAATTATGGGGAGGCTCTCAGCAGGGGGAAGGAAAATGTTTACAAATGATGTGCCATAATTGCTCGTTACGTTCCTGTTTTGATTCGCTCTGCCTTGTTTCTTTCTTTTTTTTTGCTGCTGCTGCTATTATTTTGTTTTCTTTCACAACTTGTCAAAGCAAAATGTGGAAATGTTTGCAGAAAATACATGCCTGTGACGGGCCAGCAGAGTCAACAGTTCACCACATGCAGCTAATCACTGTGTATTTACAATGTATCCTGTCTGAACACCCAGATGAACCCAAATCGCTTCCATACAGCCGCTCTGTAAAAAACGGCTCCGACTGAGACCACATGAATGTACCAAGCGCCAGCTCAGACCACATTAAAACTGTCTTGATCATCGGACCCTGTGCCTCCGCAGCCCCATCTGTGCCCAGCTGTGGGGGTTTCGTCTGCAATTAAGCAACATCCAAAGACCCCCATCTGTAGACAACAGTCAGACCAAGCAGCATTGAAAAGACCTAAGCCTTTCACTCCACGCCACACAGTAGGGCAGTGTGAAACCCCAGAGCCTTTGTTGCACCTTTAAAATAAGTCTGTTTCATTCTCAAGAGGCATCTGTGTCCATTCAACCATCATTCTGCGAAGGGAAAGAACATTTTGAAGCTATTTCATCGAAAATAATAGCGCTGAATACTTCTGTTTGCCGAAGCAGCTGCAACACCATCGCAGCCTGATCAAATAAAAAGAAAAGGACACAAAACCACCAACAGAGTGCATCAGACAGAAAGAGAGTCACGGAGTGCGGAGGAAGCTCAGTCAGTACGGGTGGGAGTGAAATGTGCTTTGGACTCGGTCTGAGAGGGAAGAAGCGTACAGTCGGAAAGAACAGGAGTGACTCAGAGAGGAAGAGGTGGGAATGCGAATGGAGAATTCAAGGGAATCCCACTGAGATAGCTCTCCTTGCTGGTCTGCACCGCGCCAAAGAATTCAGACGAGCAAACCATATGCTTAACAAGTCACATGTAAACTTTAAGCGAAGACAAAACAGCGATAAACGTCAGGAATCTGAAAATCAAAGAAGCATCAGTTTGCTTATTATTCCGGTGCACATCTTTCTGGACAGACGAGCCATTCAGAGGGCATCGCTGGCCGTCTGATCCTGACTATCTCTGGGTTTTATGGGTCTGATTTGTGGCAGACGTGTTCTCTCCTCTGCAAAATCATTACAGAAGACGCTCTGTGACTTCGCATTCAGCCGCATGTCATCGGAAAGTGGTCCAAATGATGCCAAGAGCGACGTCTGCGTGACGGAATTCAAGAACGACCAGACGAGGCAATGAAGCGTGCAGCAATGATGTAATTTATGACTCGTGTTACGCCACTAGCCGTGTTTGCGTCTGACATAATTTAGCAGAGATCAGCTGTAGTGAATAATGGAAACCCGTCTCGTGTAGTCAAGGGACAATTCTCACCCCAAGTGTTGGTTTTACCAGCTTGCTTGCGATATTTTTCCAGTTTAATAGCTGGCACACATCTGCAACATCTGGTTCGTATGGACAGGGGGGGTTTGTCAGCAAGGAGAAGACGCCTACAACACAAACAGCTATGGGCCTGTTTGAATGCAGCATCATTCACAACCTGCCTGGGAAGGAAGTAGTCGGCAGCTATGTGTTAAAAATCAGCTAAAAACGACAACATGCAGCTACGATGTTGCAATGATGCTCTCTGGGTCCATCGCTCCTTATGCAGCAATCTAATCAGGATAGTATACACAGCTGTGCAGGGCTAAACAAAGACACGCATAATGAGAGTGTGCAGAGAAGCTCCTCCACTAAAAGTAAAGATTCGGACTGCCTTCCTATAGAGAAGAGGTGCCAAACATGCAGCCCGCGGGCCAAAAGCGGCCCACCAGAGGCTCCAATCCGGCCCTCAAAGTGTAGAAATCTCACTTTTGTTGTTATACGTCATTTTTGTAATATTTTGTCTTGTTTCTGTTGTTTTTTGTCTTTTTTAAAGGAAAATACTATATCATTCAGTTCAAGATACCTGTGACTAAATGTTTTGTTCCTTTGTAGACAATCTCTGACCTGGAAGTTGTAATGTGTAAATGATAAACTGAGGCATAATGTTGTTGAAATTGAATTAGTTTTTCTTAACAAATTTCAGGTTGTTCATAATGTTTTTAAAAAAAAGACTGTTCCTTAAATGTGAACATTTTCAGAATGTACGTTTTTGCACTAAAACAAAGGAAAAACTTGGAGTTGTGGTTATTTATAGGTAATTATGTTATGATTTTACTGGTCCGGTCCGGCTGTATGTGGCCCCTGAACTAAAATGAGTTTGACACCCCTGCTATAGAGCTTCCTCTCCTGCTCAGAACTCTGCTTTGGAATTTGAGAACAACAGTAAAGGAACTCAGTCAGCTGATCTACAGGACAGGACTGACTACACGGACTACATGACATGATATTAAATAATTTTAAAAGAAAGTTTCCATAATGAGGGGTTGTTGGTGGTACTGGGGAAATATCAAGCACATTGAATAATAAATGGAAGTATGAGTGCTGGATTTCTGTTGTTCTTTAACAGGAAAAATGAGTCTTGAGAGGTGTATATTATCACTCAGCATCAAGAGGAGAGGTGGTCTGCGAGGTCCTGCTCTCGCCATTTTTCACAGTAGACTCGCATTCTTTGCATTCCACCAGGAGACCACTGCAGTTCATCTCAAACTGCGGAGACAAACTAATTCACAACCTGACAGACTCATGTGGCTTTCAGCATGAAAGTTGTGTACAAAGAAATAAGACATTTCAAGACAAAGGACAAACCAAGCACGGCCAAACCCATGAAAATACTGTCAAACATGACATATAAATGTGGATAAAGCAACGACACAATTGTTCTGGAAGCAAAGCAGCTATAACATGCTTGTTTCAATCTTACACTGCACAATTTTCAGAATGCCGAGTACCCTATATTCTTATTTAAAATAAGGCTGCACAATATATTGTTTCAGCATTGACTCTGCAGTGTTTGCATCACAGGAAGTAGGACTGAACCAAGGCAAATCAACTGAAAAACATGAGAAAACTATCACGGTTCTCATATTCCATGCATAATCTACGAGAGAAGCTCCTCAGATACCATATCATTTACTCAGATTTAAGCTTTTTTTTTTGCTATTGTCACTACACATGACTAACTTGTCTGACATTTTAAGTCAGCATTACAAAGCTCTGTATGATGAGTGCAAAGCCAAATCTGAGCACCATCCAAAGTAAAAAAATATTTTGGATAGTCCATAAATCATTTTTTATCATCATTGCAGATGCACTCCCCGATAAAAAAAAAAAATCACACACATTACTCTAGAACAGGGGTGTCAAACATGCGGCCTGCGGGCCAAAACCGGCCCACCAGAAGGTCCAATTCGGCCCACAAGACGACGTTGTAAAGTGTAAAAATTACAGAGAAGACATTAAACTGCAAATTGTAAATTTGTCAAACTATAAATTTTAAATAATTTATAGACAAGTTGTTTTGATCATAAAGTAAATTACTAGATTGCTCATTGTTCTTTTGTCATTTTGTGTCTCATTTTTGTAATATTTTGTCTTGTTTTTGTTGTTTTTGTCTGACTTTCATCGTTTGTCTCGTGTATTTGACGTTTTGTCTCATTTTTGTCGTATGTTTCCTTTTTGTCTCGCTTGTGTTGTCTATTTTTTTGTTTTTTGTTTCTTGCTTTTGTCATTTGTTGTCTAGTTTTTGTCATTTGTCCATTTTTTTTGTCATTTTCTAACTTTTTTGTCAAATTGTCTCTTTTTTGCTTCGTTTCACGTCGTTTATCTCACTTTTTGTCATTTTGTGTCTCATTTTTGTAATATTTCGACTTGTCTGTCATTTGTCTCATTTTGTTTCCCTTTTGTCTCACTTGTGTCATTTGTCTATTTTTTGTCATTTCTCACTTTTCTCATTTTATCTCGTTTGTCCATTTTCTGTCGCTTTCTAACTTTTTTGTCTATTTTGTTGTGTTTCGTGTCTTTTGTCTCATTTTTTGTCTGACTTTAGTCATTTTGAACATACTTTTTTGCTCTAAAACAAAGGGAAGAGTTGGAGTTGTGGTTATTTCTAGGTTATTATACTGTGATTTTACTGGTCCGACACGCTTGAGAAAAAATTCGGCAGAATGTGGCCCCTGAACTAAGATGAGTTTGACACCCCTGCTCTAGAATGTTTAATTCATGTTTAACGTCCTTTTTCACCCCAATATCGTGCAGCTCTTCTTCAAACACCTTCTTATTACGCAGTGATACACCATAAACTTGTCATTAAAAGCTTGCTGTCATTGGCCATCTAGTATCTCCAGTTCATTTAATCTGCCTCAGTAAGATCCCTGCTTGTTGTCTGCGCTTATTCCAATCAGAAACAGCCCCAGCTTCAATATTTGATTTGGCTCTCCCTGATGGAATATCAGGTAAGATCCTGGACATGCACCAAAAAAAGGGCAACTGTCTGACCCTTCTCCCAGTCAAAACAACGTGCTGCTCTCATGCAAACCTTTTCTTGCCGTTTGTGATGAAAAAGGCACAACTGAGGGAGACAAGGAGAGAAGGAGTTGTTCAAACACTGCATGCAACAAACTGCTTCATCTGCAAAAAGCCACGTTTAACAGAATGTAGAAGTAATCGGGGGTCAGCGGTTCAGGCGGGACTGTTGCTGCAATACAACTAAACGGTGACCTGTTTAAACTACAACAAACAAAAGGGAGGCAGCTGGCTATCGGGGGACAGTTATGGGACGCTGCTCGCTGTTCGGTCGCTCACTCTGGTGACCTGTGGAGCCGCCTGTCATCCCAGCCGAGGCTCGCTCTGGCCGGAGACCGGAGCTAACTGCCGGGCTAAGCTAACGTCAGCTAGCCAACTTTAAGTGAGCCCGTCAGTCAGCAGAGCAGGGTCGTGTAGCGCTGCTGAGCCGAAAATACTCACAGGTTATTTAGAAATTCAAGTTATTACCTCACGTTTCGTCCAATTCTACCGCACGACAGCGTAACTACCCCGCTCCGGAACCCGTGTTATAGCTGGCGGTGGTAGGCTGAGACTACTTCCAAGAACAATAATGTCCAAATTCAGCGTTACCTCCACGCTCACCGAGCCGGTTTCCCCACATAAAGCAACACTGTGAGAAACAACTAATATTTACATTCATGTCTACGTGTGTTTTTACACTCAGAAAATCGTGGAAATGACAGGAGAGAGAACCGGCGCTAAGCCAACTCTATGGCCCATGGGAACTGTTCCCGTCCAGCAAATACACGGCGCCTTCCTAGCTAGTGTGTGGGAATATTGGGGATTTAAAAGCGTCGCTAGCTACCTGTTAATCGCAGCTTCACAGGGCCATTCCGCCGGACTCCTTGGTTAGACATGTCCTCTTGATCCCAGCCTTCACTGCACGGAATATAGATGTGTGGTTAAACGTGAAAAACTGCAAGGTTTATCAACCTCTCCGCCAGTTTTTAGACAATAATGGAGTCAAAGCATTGTGGCCCGGATGTGGACTGAACTGCCATAGCGAGAGCTCACAAATGCGAAAAATTAAAAAAAAAAAAAAAAGAAAGAAAACGGCGAGTGTAGTAGCGCTACTGCTGCAAACTGCATTTACTAGGAAGGACTTTCCGCCTGGTCTGGAGCGTGTGAAGGAGCCGCCGTGGAAGTCGCTGCTAGCGCGGTGTTTATCTTCACATCTTCGGAGGGGGAGAGCCTCTGCCTCGGACTGGAGTCCTCCTCTCTGCTCGGCGAGAGTGGAAGTGCGGAGCCTCCGGGGGAGATCCGCTTCAGGAGGCGGCGGCTGCTGGGAGCTCACCGCTGACGACAGCACTCTCTGGGGGAGTGAAACATTTCAGGAACATGTGGCACATAGCTGGGAAGCAACAACACAGGTCCCAGTGTTGTGCTGCAGCTGATGATGAGCAGCCCAGATCACCGGGTTGCACTTTGATGGCAGGAGTAAACACGGCTCCCATTTACAACGATTTATGACTTTTTTTTTTTCTACCAGGGGCGTAGCTGCTATCTATGGGGGCTCTCACCTCTAACCCGGGTAGGGAACATTACTCAGGCTGGGAATGTACAATCTCTTACTTTTTTATGTTCATTTTTTTTGCTTTATTCAGTTCAATGCAATTTTATTGACACTACCGTTCAAAAGTTTGGGGTCACCCAGGTAATTTCATGTTTTCCATTAAAATTCACACTTTTATTCATGTGCTAACATAATTGGCTCCCCGAGACCAGGAGTGTCACACTCATCTTCGTTCAGGGGCCACATTCAGCCCAATGTGATCTCAAGTGGGCTGGATTGGTTAAATTACAACGTAATTACCTATAAATAACCACAACTCCAAATATTTTCTTTGTCTTAATGCAAAAAGGTACGTTTTGAAAATGTTCACATTGAAGGAATTATCTTTTTACAAAACATCCTGAACAACCTGAAGTTTCTGAAGGAAAATAAGTTCAACAACATTATGCCTCAGTTTAACATTTACACATTACAACTTCCAGATCACAGTGTCTACAAAGGAATAAAACATTTAGTCACAGGTATCTGGAACTGAACGATACAGTATCTTACTTTTAAAAAGACAAAAAAATAACAGAAACAAGGCACAATAGTACACAATTAGACAGAAAATGACAAAAACGAGACACAAAACAACCAAAAAATGAGACAAACGACACAAATCAAAACAAGAGACAAAAAAATTGAAAAAAGTTAGAAAGCAACAAAAAATAGACAAGTAAGACAAAAAATGACAAAAAGGAACAAAACGTCAAAAATAGCCAAAAAAACCACAAATGAGACAAAAAGGAAACACAAAACGACAAAAGTCAGACAAAAACCAACAAAAACAAGACACAATAAAGCAAAATACGACACTGGAAACAGATGTAGTGAGCGGAGAATAAAAACTGTGACAGATAAAAACATCAGCGTGGACGCCGTGGCTTTCAGTTTAATACATGAAATAAACCAGATTTCCATCACGTTTTCTACAGCTGTTTTCCACAGCTGGAGGTTTGACTGATGCTCCTCTTGTTGTGTCCTCTTCTTCCATAACAGAGGAACTTCATCCAGCAGGAGAATTGGCGCCACCAGCTGTTTATCTCAATGAATTCTGATTTGCGTAACAGTAAAGATGGAAATGCACGAGTAAAGCTTTCGGAAAGTTGTTAAAAAATAAAAAAAATAATAATTCAGATGGAAATTTGGCTATTTGGATGTATTATAGTGAGGAGAAGGAGTATTAATAACCAACAATGGTCCTGTTATGTTCAAGGGTTTCAGTGCAGCAGTCATTGGAAGAAGTATTGAGATCCTTTACTTCAGTAAAAATACCAATACAGAAAAAAAAAAAGTTGCACACTCTAATAGTGTGTTGGACCACCTTTAGCTCTGGCACTCATTCACTGTGGTAACATACTGAATTGACCAGGTCTTTCCATCAGTGGAGTTTTTCTTCCCTGATGGTCATGGACATGTTCCAAGATGATGATGCCAGGATTCATGGGGTCACATTGAGAATGAGTGGATCAGGGAGCATGAGATGGATTGTCCTCCACAGAGTCCAGACCCCAGCCCCATTGAGAATCTTTGGGATGTTCTGGAGAAGACTTTGCACAGTAGTCTGACTCTCCCATCATCAATATGAGATCTTGGTGAAAAATTAATGCAGCTCTGGACAGAAATATATGCTGTGACATTGCAGAAGCTTATTGAAATGACGCCACACTCAAAGCTAAAGGCAGTCCAACAAAATATTTGTGTGTCTCTTTTTTGGGGGGTGTAAAGTAGCAGAAAATGGACACACTCAAGTAAAGTACATCACTTGAGTAAATGTACTTAGTTACTTTCCACCACTGGAGCCACTAAAACCAATACCAGTCTCTCATCTATGTATTTAGAACTTGTGAAACAAAACAGTGAGCAGTAGTTATTAACATATTTCACAACTCTACAGAGGTATTGCAGCCATAACTCTAAACAGTAAAATAACACCATAAATTATGAATGTATGACCTCACTCACCGGTAGCAAGTTGAAAAGAGTCCACATTTGGGTCAATGTATCTGCTTGATTTAGTTTTGGGAGAGTGGATTTGGGTCAAACTGTGCTGGGAATCAGCTCCACTCAGACTCACTGACCCACTGTCAACACGTAGAACTGAATCTCTCAACTCAAGCATCATTATTTTTAAGCCTGAAAACCCAAATTTAGATTAAAATTATATTTAAAACTACCTAAATGCATCGTTACATTTCCTGCATGAATCCACACATACACTGATTTAAGAACAGTGTAAACTTAATATACTAGATGGTGATAAATTAAACCTTCACACATAATCCAACAACTTTATTTACAAACTTGTTTCACCAGTCATGTTAAAACAGTATGTACAACACATACAAAAACAGCACATGAACAAAAGGACAAACAGTAGCGATGAGGGAAGAGTACAGTTCACAGTAGAGGTAGAAAATCATCTAGAAATTGAAAGTGCTCTGGGTTTCACTGATCTGGAACGCGTAACCGTCATCGGTTGCTTCTGGGGCCACACACTGCACCTCCTCCTCCTTTAAAAAAAACAAAAAACAAACAAACAGTACAGTAAAACTTGGATCCATACAGAAAAATCAGTTAAAGCATCTTACACCTACCTCTTCTGAGAAATATTTCTCGATCAGATTGAGGGCAGCTCTGTAGATCGTCTCGTTCTCATGAGCCTGCAGCGCCTCAATCTTGTCCAGTCCACCGCATTCTTCAATCATCAGACTCAGCTTGTCTGATTCTCCAATTTTATCCCCGGCCTGACGACAGAACACATGACAACGATCCAGCCACCTGTTAATGAACTGATCAGACGTGTTTCACAGACGTTCCTAATATGGGCTGACAATCCACTCACCAGGAAGATGTTGGTAATTGCATCCAAGATGACGAGGACAGTTTTACTGTCCTTAGAGGAGAGCAGATTCAGAAGAGGCTCGATCACGTTGGCCTGCACCAGGTAGACCACCTGCTGAACGGTGCCCCCACTGGTGAAGTTTGTAATAGCCCACACGGCCTCTTTCTGAGTTTTATAGTCGCCCTGCAGCGAAAACAGATGAGGAGGATGAGTTACATAGACCTGAATGTTGAAGAACATCTTGAACAGCTGCATCTCCAGTTTCCTCCCACAGTCCAAAAATATGCTGATGTTAATTGATTGTTCTAAATTTGCCCGTAGGTGTGAGTGTGATTATTTGTCCTGTTTTAAATTACTGTAGTGTTTTTAAGTTATTTTCTTGTTTATTTACTGTGAAGCACTTTGGTCACCCTTTGGGTTGTTGTAAAGGGCTATAGAAATAAGCTTTGATTTATTTATTGATTGATAAAAATAAAAGTATATTCCCTACAAGTGAAACAAAAACCAGCAAGCCATACCCTCACTAGCACTTCAATCATGTACGGAACGAGGCCTGCGTTGATGACCTCCTGGATTTGGGTGTCCTTCCCTGCTGTGATGTTGGACAGAGTCCAGGCTGCCTCCTTCTGAATGTTGGCCTTCTTGTGGCGCAGCAGTTTGGGGAACATGCCCAGGGCTCCAGCATCCAGCACCGCCTGGGTCTGCTCATCTGTACCGGTCACAATGTTGCCGATGGCACGCAGCGCAGGAGTCTGAAGGAAAAGTCAAAGTGTCAGCGGAATAACACAACGTACAGCTGAGCATCACTCTTCCATCAAAACACGAAATGAGACTTCATACGTACAACCACAGGCAGCTCCTCGAAGCCGAGCAGCTTCACCAGGCGAGGGATCAGACCAGTCTGCACCACCACCTCGATGCGGTCGTTAGGACCATCTGTCAGGTAGGAAACGGCCCAACACGCGTCCGCCAACACCTCCAGGTCGTCATGGTGCAGCAGACGGATGAGAGCAGGGAGGATCTGCTGGATCGCACCGATAGGAGGGGAGGGGTTCTTGTTGCGGCAGAGGTTTGAGAGCGTCCACGTCACATTTCGCAGGTAGCCGGCCTGCAAAGACACCAAACATGAGAGAGGGGTAGGTAGGTTTGACATGGAGGGACAGTTAGTTGAGCCAGGACTCCACCTAGTGGCCAGTAAGGTGAATGACTGATCAAAAGACACACAAAAAACAATAAAAGAAAACTTACACTAAATACAGTGAGGTCAGGGACAGCCAGCAGACTGAGCAGAGGGGTCACAGCTCCATTCTTGATCACCCTGTCTCTCAGAGCCGATCCATCACCTGCATTGAAGAAAAACCAAACATTCATAAAAATTAACCTTTCCTACAGTCAAAAGTCCTTTGGCTGACCGGGCCTTCTCTGAGGAGATGAGGCTCGCCCAATCAGTAAATTCTTTTAAATCCCTTCTTAAAACCCACTTTCCAGTAAAGTTCTCCTTTGTCACTATGTTCTACCTGTCAAAGCACTTTGTGAATGTTCTTCTGAAAGGTGCTATATAAGTAAAGTTATTATTATAATACAAGTGAATATAAACTTGAACATATTGGATCAATTACCAGCAATATTTCCCAGGGCCCACACTGCTTGCTCGCTGATGTGCTGGTGTGGGGAGGTGATCAGGCTGATGAAGGCAGGGATGGCCCCGCCCTCCACGACAGCAGCCGTCTGATCAGACGTCCCGGAGGCGATGTTGGTCAGAGCCCAGGACGCCTCAAACTGGATTGGAGGACAATCTGCCAGCCCCAGGAAGGAGACAAACTTGGGGATGAGCCCAGCGCTGATCATCTGGTCGATGGGGGGATGTTTGTCGCGGGACAGCAGCTTCCTGCATTCAGGACGGTAATCAAACAATCAAAATCATTAAGGCTGCAAGGAGTCGCTTTAAAACGTGCAGTGAAGCTCCGTTCTCGATGCTCTTTAATAAACAGTTATTACCGTGCAGCCTGTGTGGCCTGGAGCTGGGACTCAGTGGTTCCGCTGTTCAGTCCTGCGACGATCTCTTCGACCGTCCACTGTCTGAACGCCTGCAAACAGTCACAGGAAGAAAGAATAGAATTTATACTTTATTGATCCTTACTAGGAAATTATTTGTAACGGCAGCATTTGACACACAGACAACCCACAAACCAGACAGAACACCAACATTAATAGTCTAATAATGATCTAACTAATAGTCATATCTATAGAAATCGGGAAAAAAAGAGCAGTAAATCAAGGGAAAGACAGGAGATTGGCACAAAGGGCTGCACAGAATTTGCAAACAAGTGAAATATGCTGTCTTTATGAGTGTACAAAGACCTCTTTTTTGAGACGAGTATTTTTTTTATTGTTCATATGGTGCTTTTTAATAGATAGGAGGATGCTGAAAAAGCTTTTGTTGGTGTACAGAGGCCATACTAGTTTATGTTATACCTAAATATTGATTTTATGAATGGAAATTACACAAAGTCCATTCTAAACATGAAGAAAAAAAACTGATTCTGTATTGTGTCAATGCGAGGACAAGCATTTCAAGTACAATCTGGGTGAATAAACTCACTAAGTTTATTTTTAATTTTCAACCATAAGGTCTTCGATAGAAAATTATTTGCATATCATGTTTGTAATATCTTAGAAAAGTAGGAATTGAGTTTTGAGAACTTTAAAAACTTTAATTTTGCTTGCTTGATCTACAAGGTGGGCTCGCCTCACTCCCCATGTCTGACTTTCTTAACTTTCATATCGTCCTGCAGGTCAAAATTGACCCGGTTTAAAGTTTGAAAATGTGGAGAAAAAAAATATTTTCAGTGAAACTTCTGATGTCCACATTTTTGGGAAATCTTTGAACATTTTTTGGTGGAAAAAAGAAATGTTGAAAATGTTTAAGAACATTCACAAAAAAAAGAAAATCAACCAAAATCCAGTGAATTTCGCTGGATTTTGGTTGATTTTTTATGTGAATGTTCTTAAAGAAAATATTAGAAGTTTTAATGATATATATGGAATCACTTTAGATGTTTTTAGGATTTTTTTGGAAGATTTTTACTCATTTTTTGAAAATATTTACAAGAATTTTCTTGCCAAATTTGGGGGATTTTTAAAAAAAAAAAAAAATAAAGCTTTTAAAGAATTATTGGAAGTTTCTTCCTGAAGGTTTTGCAAATTTTCAGAAATTTGGGGAATATTTTTGCTGAATTTTTGGATTTTTTTCAGACAAGGAAACAATATTTTTTAGTGTCCATAAATGAGGACCACAGGAGGGTTAACCCTTTGATGCACAACTCGGGTCAAGAGATACCCATACTCCATTGAATGGGTATCTTTTGACCCATTTTGTGCATCAAATGGCTAAAAGTAGGGCTCACAACGGCCTCACGACCAGGGCCTCCTCTACACAGAAAAACAGCCTTTAGACAAAATGCCGTTTCTGTGAAGGCCAGTAAGATCTGGAACAGTTCTCCACTCTCCATAAGGGAGTGTCCCACGTTAGCAACCCTCAAAACTCACCGTGTGGCTGAAAGTTAATCAGTCTTGCAACCATTGACCTTTAACTTCTTTATGTATTCTTTGTGCTTTTATTGTCACCTATTGTCCTATGTTTCACTGTAGAAATAAAAGATAATACTACATAGATTGCAGCAGGATCGTTGTTAATGAGTGTTCCATTGGATATAAATAGCATTTAAACGGATCAACACCAATACAGTGACCGTTACCTCCATTTATAAGCTGGATTTAAAGTCTTACCTGGCAGTTCTGGTTTCTTTCTTGAAGGGGAGAAGTGGCCTCTTCAGGAAACGCAGCCACATTTCTCCTTTTGAACATCTGGTCATCTTTCTTGGCCTTGCGGAGCTCCACGTTCACCTCCACCCTCCTGCGGCGAAGCTCCTGCATTGATTCCACATGAAACCAGGTCAAACATCTACATCCGTTTAGCTAACGGAGCTGGACGATGCTAATTTAGTAGGGATATAAAACTCACATTAGTGTCTTTGCCTTTGTTCTTGAACTTGTTCAGACGGGCGCCGTTCTCAGACATTTTTCAAGTGACACAGGAGCTCAGCAGCAGTGACACAAAAAGTAAACTTGGTGTTGTTTTATTTTCCTGCAAAGAGATTCAAATAATATTAGCTTAACTTTGAGCTGCCTCGTGATTCTGTAGAGACAGAAACGATAAACAAGTAAAGCTAAGCAGATTTGATATTTGACAGGAAATGCAGTAACTACCACACATAAAATATGTAAAGCTGCATTTTAAAATTAAAAAATTCAAATGACATTGGTTTTAAAGCGCTACATAAACTTCTAACGTGCTTACCTCTTTCCCGAACAGAAATTTTGGTGTGTTGAGAAAACGCCGCTGACCTTTAAATTCCTGCTACAAACTCCTCTGATTGGACAGTTCGAGCTGGAGCGTCCAGCCGCCTGCGATGATTGGACGGTTCGAAAAAAATCACATCGCGCAGAGGAAATAGCGTCACTGAGGGAAAACATCGCGAGATCTCCACAGCAGGATGGATTTATTTGAATCTGAACGTGAGTCAGTGCCGTACCGTATTTTTTTATTTTTCTACGTCAAGGCTGGAAGAGAAGAACTGTTCCCAGACCAGTGGATTTTAGTTCTAAGAGGAATGATTTACCATGCCTCAAATATACTTTAATAAAGCATTTTAATTAATATCCATTCTAAAATCAAGACGAACAAATCTGTCTGTCTGTCTGTCTATGTATGTTACATTTAATGATTTAATGTCTGTATACGTTATGTATGGAAATGGCAAATGTGGCAGATGTACTTTCTATCAGTCTGCTCGTTGGCTAATCATCTGAATTGGAAAAGGATTCTTTAATCCATTATTGTTTGTTTTTTATGGTGAAACGCTTGGTTATTTTCGCTGTCGATTAATCTGTTGATTGTTTTGCTGATTAATCAGTTAGTTGTTAGGTCTATAAAATGTCAGAAAAACTCCAATCTGTGTGTCCAGAAACTAAAGATGGCAGATAGTTTTGTCCACAATACAAAGTATACTGACAGAAATCTGAAAATATTCACGTTTAAGAAGGTGGAATAAAAACTTTTTGTGTCAGGGTGACTAATCAGTTGCAAAATAGTAAATTTAAGATCTGACAAATAATCAATTCATAATTGCAGCATTATTTTTATACCACTCCTGCATTATATTTTAGTTGTTGATTAAACCCCAAAAACATTTCTGAAAAACTACAAAACTGCGACTTTCCATCTGAAATATATAAAATATTTAGAACAATTTCTGCACAACCTTGTTTAATTTGCCTGAGAATTTTATAGTGTGAAATATAGATATTAATAAATACATCTGTGAGTTTTTTGTTTAATATATCAAATGCTTACTTTTTTGAAATTATCCCACTTTCACCACAATTTTTACACATTGAAATCCGAGGCATGTTTGATCACCTGAAAGCCTGAAATTTCAGTTATTTCTCATCACACTGTTGATTTAAAATGGAATACTGGACATGTAGATCAAATAATCTCTGATTATTTGTGAATTCAAAAATGAAAAAAAAAAGGAGCGGTCATGAAAAGTGCCATCCTTAAGCACACATTAAAAAACAAAATGATGACAGAAGTCAAGGAACAATATGTTCTGAGCCAAGTAGCTGCATGTCACAATAATACAAAACATATGCAATATTTTTAAATGTGAAAGATTTGGTCACAAGAATGAAAAAGTTTTTCTTGTTGAAACTCTGTAACAAATTCAGCAGATATGACAAGCTTTTCCAGGAAAACAAAAATACTGGTAGATAGCTTAAATTCAAGTAGAAAAAGGTTTCTGAAGTTTCAAAATGGTTCTCCAAATACAACTAAGAAAAAAAAATCTTCTGTATGTGCGCATTTTTCTCCTTTTAGGACCCCACTTCATAGGCATAATGCTTGGTTTGGAGGAGACTTGACATGTAGTTTTATGTAATTTCATTGGAAAATATCACTGCACTAAGTAATTATAATGGCATTAGCATAATTATGTAGATCTGTTGGGATAGTGGGATTATTCTAGTGTGAAATTTTCATGTCTAGCCATGTTTATTTCACTCAATGCATCAGCATATATAAATAATAAAAAAAGAACATCATATGGGCATTTTAACAAGATAAAAAAAACAAAACGTGATTTTACCAAAAGAAGCGTTTTAAAGTTGGATAAAAATGTCTCTGATGTGTCCATCAAAAATACATAAGAGGAAGAAATCAGTCTTTTGAATTTTATTAAGTTCCATATACATCAATATTTCTTCAGCTGTAATACAAAAGAACGGAAAAGAAATCAAGTCAAAATCTGACTAATTTTTTTACAAACAGGGCAGGAACCTTCCGACACATGGTTTTAACCTTCCCAGCCACTCACTACTACAAAGCGATTGATTTCCAATAGCTTATTACTGTACTTTCAGTAGAATATGTCCAGATATCCAGAAGTTTAACTGTGTCTCATGCCGCTTCAGACTAAACAATGGAAATGGAGAGAAGAACATCGTTCCACTGTGATCTCTGAATTTAGACACAAAACTCTTGATACATGATGCTCAGTAAAACTCAGCCGTTGTGTGTCGGCGTTCAGCTTCCTATTTCACCGGACATGATGACCAACGAGGATGGCCTGAGGGATTCTCTTTTGCTTTTTTTTTTTTTAACCAAGTAAGAAAAAAATAAAAAGGCTGAGATCAAAAATAAAGTACATGGAAATATGAGAGCTCCGTAAGAGTCTTTTCTCCGAGGTAAACTTTCTTCTGAAATGCCTCAAGTTGTTGTCGCTCCTCTGATGAAGACGGGTCCAAAAAAAGGTCCTGAAACGGGCAGAGGGCAGCTCTGCCTCGACGAGTGCCGGCCGGTCGCTTCTGGACGCGGAAGTCAGAGGTGCAAAATCCCAAAACACGGTGCGAGGCAGAGTCCGTCACAGAGTTACAGTTCAGAAAAGCCATATTTGTGGCAAGTGCATTTTGTTTGCGCAATGTGCGACGCTTTCTAAGAGGCTGAAGAAGACTGAAGCTTGTTGTTATGAGACCTACAGAATGCGGAGAAAGGGGAGAGTTGAGAGCCCTTTGCATCGTTTTCTTTCTGTTCTCAACAACGATCAAACAGACACAGGAGGATGCAGAGGGGTCGGCATAGCAACCAGCAGCCATGTTGGATGTAATTAACCGGGAATGCCTTTATAAGCGAGGAAATTTTCCACAACTACAAAACTGAGGTTACTTCGTGAAGCGAGGAACGAGGAGTTCCTCCATGTGTTAGTCCCGTAAAATAATCTAAAAGGATTTTTTTCATTATTACTTAAAACGATCAGATATATCAACAACAACTGTACATGATAAAATTTATGTACATTCAAGACGACAACCTATCAAGCTGAACCGAGGGCAGGAAACATACAAGAACACCTCATAAATATCTCTCTATAATAAAATAGGCAGCTTTCTCTCAACAGATCCAACCCGAAGAAGCAGAATAGAAATAAATACAAGTTTGTAACTAAAATGTACTTAAAACCCAACTGAACAGAACCTAGCTAGCATGATTGATTGTTCATAAAGGCCAATATTGAGATCTGGGATGAGAACGAAGCAGTCCCCTCAATTACATTATGAACGTGTCAACATGGCTGCTATTTCATTATTAGTGAAAACTGTGAAAGCACATTTGGTGTTTGTGTGTGTGTGTGTGTGATTCTGTTTTGGTTTTTTTCATAATTCTTTTTGCTGGTATGGGAACACAAAGTTTGAATGTCAGTATTACTAGAGACCCCAGCATCCAGTCCAGACTCCAGCTAGACTGGCCCACTTAAGAATCTGACAATCTGTAAGAAAGAAGAAAATGGGATGGCATAAATCAAAGGCATGCAGCAAAAGGTGAACAGACACAAGTGCAGGATGGTACACAGTACAGATGTAACACGGCACTAAAGGGCTGATAAGACATTACGCATGTCTTAATGTCTGGCAGCTCTGTTGAATTTTCAGCAGCACCAAGTGACAAATAACCCTCTGAACCCCAAAATCCACCGGCTGTTTGAAAGGTGTGTTATGTTTAAAACAAAACAATTCCTGGATTTTTAACCTTTAAATGGTCCTTGTGTGACGTGCCGTTCTGTTGGAAAACTTATCCAATTTAATCCTAATATTGCATTTTAATCACTTTACTCTACGTGTCTCATTTAAAAATGCACCAAAAAGAAAAATCACTTGCAGAAATTAGAAAAAGTTTGCACTAATGACTCAGCTGTGACCCACAGTCATGTGACAAAAATTCAGGAACTATTTGGATGAAGTGCAGACTTTGTTTACACAGAGCAGAGAGGAGGCAATCGTGGAAACTAGGGATCGACAGGAAAATAAAATATAACCTGGCTCAAAATAGGTATACAGAGGAGCGAATTGTGTGAAGATACATTCAGCACGGTGAAATATCTGAGCGAACCCGAACATTCGGATATTCGTCATTAATATTCGTGATTAATATTGCTTTATATGGCCACAATATTTATTTTTTATTTTATTTATAAGCACATTTCTTCTTATTTTTTAAAATAATTGTATTTATTTGTCTTTATATTTCTTCATATTCCTTTTATTTGCTTATTCTTTTATCGATCTTTTCTTTTTTTAATTTGGCACTCTCACTACTCCATAGAAAATGCTTTTTTTACCGCAAAAATGATGAAAATAATATACAAAAATAATTATATACTGCAAAATCCTGTGATAGAGCAAAAAACCCGCGATACCAAATGCAATTTTGGTTGTACTGTTTCTATAAAGGTGCAGGACTTTATCATGGAGTGAAAAATGAATCCACACGGAGTAAAACAGAAGCAAATAAACACTCAGAAACTGCTCCGCGGTTCAGAGGGTTAAAAAACATTTAACAGCAACTCTAGTCTACAAGTACAGCGCATTCTACTGCTCATTTCTACACACATGCTAGTGGTACAAAGAATAAAGAAAGTGAAATGCAGCCATAAATGCACAAACTAAAAAAAGATCGAATGAAACCAACAGGACAGGATTTCTGAATAAGCCGGTGAGGATGGCCAAGGCTGAACGGCAAATGAACAAGCATGGAGGTCGAGGACGAAAACTTGGAAACCTTGAGAGTCATTAGGTGTAAAAGTACTTCATCTCACCTGCTCGCTTTGAAACCTTTAAGCTTCTGTACAAAGAAGGCTTCGAGCACCTCGGCACACTGAAAGAAGGGCGTATCGTTGGGGTTGTAATAGCGGCAGTTGTCGAATATTTTGGTCACGTCTGCCACAAACTCCGTGAGCTTGTGGTAATGTCGCTTCTGCAAACGAGTTTCCATCGTGGAGAAGTCTGTGAGGGAAAGAGAAATATGTGAAGCAAAGAGGATAATATACACACACCAGGGCTGCAGCTATCAGTTATTTTAGTAATCGAGTATGCTGTCGATTATTCTGGCCATTAATCAAGTAATCGGATTCTGTGCTTGGCGTTACAGCATCAAAAGAGGAAGTGAGGGCGCTGTGCAACAGAAATAACCGTCCTGGGGGAACACGGGTTGACATCTATGGTGTATTCTAAATATATAGTATAGTACAGGGGTATTGTACATATATATAGTATAGTACAGGTGTATTGTACATATTATCTAAAACTGAAAAATCAGAGGAGCAACACTCTGTTTAAATGTATATTCATGCAGTCTGGCTACAGTCAGTCTGGTAACAGTTTGCTCCAACAGGAGGGCAGCTGCCCCAAACGTCTGTGCAATGCTTGAATAAACAATTTAATGGAACTTTTGAAGAAAATAACCATAATCACTTCACTCTCATTTAGTCTTACCCATTGGCTCCTTTATCACACGATAATAATCAGGAGCGTCATGAGGATCCACTGGTTCGAGGAAAGGCCAGGCCATTTTGTGAGACTGAAAAAAGCAAAATAATTATACATTTTACAAATGATGCCAAACTCACCAAATGACCACAGGTAAAAATATCATTTGATAAGTTAAATATTAGCAATAAATTTACAACAGTTGAGAAAAGGCCAAACGACAATAATCATATTATCGGTGTTGTTTAGATGACTGAAGTTATCCAGATTGTGACTCATTTTTAAGTGAAATTAAAGCCCAGGTGTGTAGAACATTGCTGTTTTTCTGGATTTTTTTTCGTACAATTTCTCTTATTTTCCAGGGGCAGATTTCAAAAATGTCCAAATTTTGCAGGACACAGATAAAGCCAGAGAGCTAAATCTTTCACACTGTTCTTTCTACAATAATTTCAACCCACAGAAACAAACTGACCCCCACTGGGTCAGAGGAGTTTTAGCAGCATAAAGGGGACCAACACAATATTAGGCAGGTGGTCATAATGTTGTTCCTGATTGGTGTTTAGTCCCACAGGTGTTTACCTGTAACGAGCGTAATATTCTTTTCAACCCCTCATAGTCTTTGTCAGTGAGCGGCGTGAGGACCGTCATGGCGTCTTCTGTCGACTGACACTGCGGACACACGTACACGTCGATGTGATTGGCTTCGCTCTGCAGGATGCCCACACAGCGCCCGTGGTACCAGTTCTGACAGCGATCACAGCCGATGTAAAACCTGAGTGAAAATCGAAAACGTTCTGGTTAGCACACCGAAGAATGAACCAACAGAGATTCATGCATAAATACCACTCTGCATTTCAGAGACTGTAGCTACCAGAACAGATCTGACAATGCTAACGGTTACACTTAAAGCTGAAGACAGTTGTGTAATGTTTAAGGAGCCCTACTGCGATTCGTCATATGGCGTCCGGCAAATGCAGTACAGCTCCTCAGTGCTTCCTCCCTCTTGACCACGTTTACAGTCGTTACACACAAAGTCCTCCAACTTCTTGGCCTCCTTCTCTGTGATGCCAACACATGCACCATGAAACCAGTTGGAACACAGGTCACACCCGATATAGAACCTGGGAGAGAAGAATCATTTCAGTGGCAGTGATGTAGCTGACTCAACATTAAATTAAAACGTTTTTGAAATGAGGTAGCGCTCACTTTGACTCGTCGTAGGGAGTTTTGCAGATACAGTACAGTTTGGTGTCCTTCTTGTGATCCTTTGAGGTAGAAGAGAGCTTCTTCTTCTTCTTGTGTTTTGAAGAGCTGGAATCTCTTTCTTTGTCTCTGTCCCTATCTCGGTCCTTGTCTCGGTCCCTTGTCTCGATGTCTGTCCCGCTCTCGGTCTCTCTCCTTGTCTCGATCCCGGTCTCGGTCCTTATCTCTGTATCGGTCTCTGTCCTTGTCTCTGTCCCGTTTCTTGTCCTTGTCGTGATGCCTGTCCCTATCTCGGTTTCTGTCTTTGTCTCTCTCGTCTTCCTTCTTGCGTTTATGGGACGAGGAGGATGAGGTCACTGTGTGGGGGCTGTGAGAGGAATTTGTAGAGTGAGAAAGATGGGAGGCATGGGAAGAGTGGGAGGAGGCTGCCTTTACGGTAGCTGCAGCGGCCTGGGTGATAGCAGCTCGGGCTTTTTCCTTTTCTCTCTGTAGCCTGGCGATGTCCCGCTTCAGCTCCTCCTGATGGACAGACATGACATGGAATGGAATGTACTATATCCTGCAATATGTCTAAACATGTTGCCTGTTAATGCTGCAGTAAATTGCACTGTGGACTTTGCTGCTATTTGAACTGTTTGATCTGATCAGTAAAAAGCCCTGTGATTGGCTAAAAATGCACTTCATGGTCACAAAGCTAGGAGGATGTTCTGAAGTCTAATTTCCTCTCTTGAACTACAATATGCTAAAAGGTTAGTTGGAAATTTTGGCCCAATGATGCAAGAAAAACGCAGCCTACTGCCTGAAAGAATGACTTTCTAACTTCTATACAAAACCATGTTGGTGAAGGCTGAATGTGTGCTGACCTGTACTTGCAGCTGCAGCTCCTTGTCCAGCAGGGCTCTCTTCTTAAGGATTTCCGCCTTCAGCTGCTCTTTGTGCTTATACAGCAGTGCAGTCAGCTTTGTGGCATTCTGCTTGGAGCGTTTCTGCTCCACCACTTCTTCCTTCTTTCGTTTCTTAGCTGCCTGCTTCTCATCCTTCTCGATCTTGTCGAGGATGAACTTCATCACCTGGTTGCACACAATCATTCTGGAGACAGAACAGTCGTTTTGTTTGGTTTAGCTGGTGGGGTAAAATCTCATATCAGAGTGCATCAACAGTTGCCAGTTTAAAGGGTTCAAGGTAAATTATATTGAACATTTCTGTGAGTTTAAGATCCAAACCTCTGGTTCTCCTCTCGTTCAGCAGCAGCCAGAGTCTTCCTCTGTTTCAGCTGATCTGCTGTGGTATTCTGCTTCACCACCGCCTGACAATTGCAAAACTTTCTGTTACTATGTACAATATCTTGACAGTTCATGTATAAATGGTGCCAGACATCAGTTAATTTGTTGTTCTTTGGAGTCTCACCTGCTTTTGGACACCATCCCCTGCGCTCACAACTTGCAGATTCTGATCTTTCTGTTCCCTTTTAGCCTCGTGGTGTTTCTTTTTCTTTGGTTGTTGTTGGTGTTGCTGCTGTTGTTGCTGCTGCTGTTGTTGATGCTGCTGCTGCTGCATCCTCTGAAGCTGCTCCTGGACGCTTGCTGGCGCCTGTATAGTGACCATGTTCTGGATCTGATGGGCCTGAATTTGTCCCCCAGTTTGCTGGATCTGGATAGGCAGCTGCAGTTTGATCTGTTGGGGAACGGCGCCACCCTGCTGCTGTGCCTGCGCCTGGATCTGGGCTTGGATCTGAGCTGCAACATGGGGCGGCAGGGCAGAGAGGAGCTGGACTGGCTGTTGGAGGCCCGGGACAGTGATGAGTTGATGCCTGATAGGAGACTGGACCTGAAGCTGAGGCTGCGACTGAACTTGGGTTTGGTTCTGAGGTTGGAACTGGACTTGGAGCTTCGCTTGGACTTGAGGTTGGGCTTGGACCTGAAGCTGTTGCGGGACTTGGGTCTGTTGCGTCGACTGGACTTGAAACTGGGGTTGGGATTGGACTTGAGCTTGAACCGGTGATTGAATGTGGACCTGGGGTTGCTGTGAGGCCTGAGGTTGAATCTGGTTTTGCTGCTGGAACTGGACCTGAACCTGGGGATGGAGTTGGGTTTGGATCTGGGGCTGCGGTTGAAGCTGTGTTTGGGCCTGAGACTGAACCTGAGGCTGTGACTGAACCTGGAGTTGTGGTTGGACCTGAGGCTGTTGCTGAGCCTGAGGTTGGGTTTGCGGCTGTGTTTGAAAAGACGCGTGTACCTGCTGGTACTGAGGTTGGACCCTTGGTTGGAGCTGGGCCTGGGGCAACGTTTTGGTTTGGGACTGAAACTGCACCTGAGGTTGAATCTGAGGAAGGGACTGTACTTGTGTTTGTGGTGGTTGCTGAACCTGTGGCTGAATTTGCGCTCGAGGCTGAAACTGAACTCTGACTTGCGGGTGAAGTTGAGCATGTGCTTGGAGATGCGCTTGCCCCTGAATGTGTGACATTTGTTGGACTTGGCCACAAGGCTGGACCTGAACCTGTGCACGGATTTGGGCTTGAGCTTGGGGCTGAAGCTGTGTGTGGGTTTGGGGCTGGAGGTGAGGCTGTGTGGGTCTCACAGCGGTTACAACAGAGGAGACGGGTAATCCCTTCATATGAACCTGCACTGATGAGACTGGAATTTGAGACATCTGCTGCACGGACACGACGGCAGGGTGCTGGACTTGTGCTTGAGACTGAGGAGTCAGAGATGCCTGAGGCAGAGGGGTGATGGGGGAGTGTGTGGAGATGGGTGCAGGGGCAGAGGCAGGTACAGTGGCCAGAGCAGGTGGCTGAACTGGAACTGCAGCCTGTTGAGCCGGCTGAACTGGAGTCAGGGCTTGAGATGAGGCTGGAGCCCATCCTTGAGGCGGAGCTGCCCTCTGCTCTGTTAGAGCTACAACCAGAAAGAGGAACAAAGTATTAAATTCAACTAATTCTGAAGTCACCTGACAGGAAAGGAAACCATTGTATGTAGACTGCAAGAGGACAGTGTTGATGTTTGCATGGGGTTTCTTACCTGGCACTGAAGGTGTTGTAGATGTGGCTGTGACTGGTGTGACAACAGCATTTGCCACACCAGCATGAAGGGGAACAGGAGCAATAGCTTGGATTTGAGGTGGAGCTTTGGCTATGGACGGGACAGCAATGTGGGTGGACACAACAGCTATGACAGGAGCAGAAACAGGTGCGAGAGCAGGGGTTGGAGCTTGGACAGGTGAAGGAAGAGAGGCAGAAACGGGCATTTGGGCCGAATTAATGTCGGCTGCTGCAGCAGCAACTTGGTTAACTGCCTTGACTGATATGTGGGATAAAGCAGGAGCAGTAACATGCGTCTGGCCAGGGGTTGATGTTAAGCCTGTCACAGGACTGAAGGCACGTGCCTGGATTTGAGGTTGGGACGCAACATGTGTTGGGACAGGGAGCGAACCTGCAGGTTGGGTTGAAGGTGGTGTAAGGTTGGAGACTTGAGTCTGGACCACGGCTTGGAGTTCAGCTTGGTTTTGTGGAGGGGCTGTGACTGAGGTGAAGATCTGTTTGTGTGTCATAGTTACGCCTGCATTTTGTGTTGCAGAAGGTAAAGATCTTGCCACTTGGGACTGTGAAGCAACTGAGGCTGGTGTGGAAGACAGAACATGCATGGAGGACTGGGCTGCAACTTGTGGCAAAGCAGGCATAGGAGCAGATATTTGTGACTGTGTGGGGACGTATGACGGGGTAGCAGCTGATACTTGTGTTTGGGCTACAGCTTGTGGTGGAGCAGACACAGGGGCTGTGACTGGGGTCTGCAGAGGGACTGAGGCTGGGGCTAAGCTTGGCATTTGTGTTGAACCTGCAACATGTGTTGGGGCAGGCAGAGGGGCTGTCATTTGTGTTTGGGCTAAGGCTGAGGGAGTTGTCTGGACTTGTGCAAGGGCTCTCGCTTGGGTTGGTGTGGACATTTGGGTTTGAGTAATCTGGGCTGGGGCAGGTTTTGTAGGGGTAGCAGCGGTGGGAACTGAAGTTGAGGCTGATGAGGATGGAGGCATAGGAGTGAAGAGGAATCGTTGGACCTGGCCACTGGGGGGCATGGCTGCCTGCATTAGCTGCTGGCCAGGGCCTGGGATGACTGTTACACCCTGGGGGATGATTTGGAGCTGTCCCTGGGTCTGGCCTTGACCCTGGATCACCACCGTCAGACCTGGGTTTCCTCCCTGCAGAGTTACAGACAAAGGAATCACATTCAGCTACAAGTGACCTAATCTGTTCTAATACAGTGCCTTTAAAAACAATGGTATAAAATATTTTTAAAAGAAAATAAAAAGATTTAATGAAGAGGTATAAAGACAACAAACTGTGAATGCATGGAGTTTCCACTTTGTTTTGTAAATAAGCAGAAAAAAAAGGACGATAGCAAAAATGTGCCTTACCTGTGCACCCTGTGTGAGCTGCATGAGCTGCGCCATAGTGAGTTTGACTTGACCCTGCTGTGGTCTTTGAGGCTGAGACGAAGCTACAGGGGACTGTCCAGGAGCTGTGGTGGCTGCACAAGGTGATGCTGCAGGACCTCTTTGAGCTGCAGCTCCCTGCACAGGAGTAGAACCAGGTACAGCTGCAGGCTGACCACGGCCCATCGGGGTTGCAGCCTGCTGAACCTGGCCTGGAGGGAAAGATGATTTATTATTTATTGATATTTGTAATATTCGGGTTACAAAGGTAGCATTCATTTGAGAATATAATTATCAGTTGGACAGAACACCTTGTTGAGCCAATGTTGGACTTCTGATCATTGTTGTGCCCACAGAGGTAGATGGAGAAAGTGTTTGGTTCATCGTCATGCCAGGCTGTGTTTGGCCTCCTGCTGTGGTGGCCTAGACAACAAAGACAAGAGGAAAAAGCATCAGCAATTATATTCAGTATCTTTAGGTAAAATGAAAAGTCTTCTGTGAAAGACAGAGGACCTGCTGTTGGGTAGCTGAGGCAGAGGTTGTGGCTCTGAGGTTGACCTTGCCAGTTGTGGGATGTAGTGTGCTGTATGTTCTGAGGTTCGCAGGAGGCCCAGAGGGGAAAATGCCCAGGACTTTCTGTTGAACTACACCTGTTGATAAGAACAATTAGGTAAGGTAGGAAATAAATATGCTCACAAAGAGATACATGTCAAGGATGCATAGAAGCAGCAAAATGTGCACTGTGTGTGTAATTGTGGAAAAGATTTTTGCATTGTCTTGGTAAAAAAAAGAAACAAAACAAAAAACAAGACTGAACTATCTTCCTCCCTCAGTTTATAGGAAAACAGTTATTTATACAACGCAAGAAACAGAAATGATTTTAAAACTGTTGCACACAACGTTAACAAAAAGTAAGCTCAGCTTTCGGCCAGAGAACCTAATCTGGAAAAAAAAAATAAATAAATAAATAAAAAAGAAAAAGACACTGGTGGCATCACTCATGCTCAGTGTAAATACTTCATCACATGGCAATTTTTGCCTCTCACGCCACACTCTTCCATCAATTTTGGCGAATGTGAGCCAAAAACCAGCAGAAATGGATGACACTCGTGCTCCCTACCTCCTTGAGTAGTGGGCATGTTGAGCGTGACAATCTTGCTGTTAGCAGGGAGGGGCAGTTTGGCGGTGAGGACTTGGCCAGCCACAGTCACTGGGCTGCCAGCAATCTGGAAGGTTTGCTCTGTGGTGGTGATGCTGCTAGCCACAGTGGCCACCGAGCCAGTGGAGGCTGCAAGACACACCATGCCACCTGCAGTCACGTGTACCCACAAGGGCCACCACAACAGCCAGTCTACAGCTGTGGTGTCCACTGTCCGGATCCAGTCAACGAAGGGGCTGATACTTTGAAAATTTGCTATTAAAATGTTTCATATTCTGATGATACACAGGCTTACGTGTATTTCTCTTGGATATACAGAATTCAGAATTTTCATGAGATTCAAAGTGGACACCACGAGCCGCAAAGCCATTTATATTTGCCAATGTGGAAAACTGACACGAAAAAAAAAGTCATGCTGATGATTCCCTTTTAATATGGCTGTCAAACGATACTAAAAAAGAAAAAAAAGTTAAAAAATGAAATGAACAACCGGATAAAGTCTCGTAGGTTCGTATGATGAATTCCTTTGAATGTCCTCCTGCCTGATGATGATGGATGGAAAGGAACATAACTGAAGACCACTCTTTGTCTTCCACCTGCTCACCTGAGCTGCTGTTGTTGTTGTTCTGACCCTGCTTGACCCAGGAGGCAAAAGATTGATGGAAGTTCTTGTCTTGCTGGAACGGAACTGGAGAGCCCAGTTTGGAGGCCAGGACCATCTTGGTTCCAGATGTTGCTTGACCCATCCTCTGGCCTGTGGACACTGGGGTGCTGGGAATGCTGGCTGAGGTGGTGGTTGTGGAAGCCGTGGCAGGAGTACCTGGTCTCTGCTGCTCAAGACGTTTCTAAAACAAACATGTTACAATGTTTTACGTATGTAGAGAGTTAGCCCACCTCCAAGCCTCACACTGTTGAAAACACCTGTTTGGATGCAATGCGCTGCAGTTCCTACCTGCTGGGCAGCCAGTCTGGCCTGCTTCAGCTGATTCTCCAAATGGGCCTTGACTTCCTCCGCTGTCTTCAGAGTCGCCCCGGTCTTGGAGGGATCTAAACCCTGAGACTTCTCTCTCTCCAGTCTGTAACACCAAAGAAAGAGTTGGTGAATTATTTCTATCAGAACAATGAAGTGTTCCCTAAAATAACAATGAGGAGAGGTGGTTTGTTGTGTGTTTCTTACCTCTCTGCAAAGGCTCTGATCTCCCACAACTCCAGGTCCTCCTCAGGTACCCATGTCTCCACGGCGATAGGCCCAGTCAGCTTGGCTGGTTCCTGCTTCTTGGGTCTCAAGGCGCTTGAGCGAAGGCCTTTCCTCTGTGGAGTCGGGGTTTCTACTCATGGAAAGTCAAACAGTCACCATTAAGTTTGCACATAAAATGTTGACAGAACTCCAGCACTGTATCTTGGTTAAGACTACACAACCAGTCCAAGTATTAATCACAACTTTGGATTCTCACAATTATTGTAGCATTAACTGTGATACAACAGCCAATGTAGATAAAGCGGCATGGTTTCAACTTGGGTGACATTAGAATGCTTTATTTTACTCTCTTTAAAGTGATTTTTAGTCACACATCTGCCTGAGTTTTTACACTGTAGGGACTGGAGGTTTCCCTGTGGACGGCTCACTGGTCATAAGTGGTTCTGATCTCAATATTCATCCAAGTAATAGTGATTATCGTTTTTGTGCAGCTCTAATCAGGATCATTCTTTAACTATGCATTTTTTTTTTTAATTCTAGTTAATTTCTGAAGAACTTCTGTCTTACCTTTGGGAGTGTCTCTGTTTCCAAGGGGACAGATGATCTTCCTGATGCAGTATTCTGAACGGATGCCATAAGGCCCAGCGTCTCTTCTTTTTATAATCTCTGTCGTGATGATGTCTGTGTCCGTGGTTTCTTGGGTGGAAATCAAATATAATTCTACATTGTTATTGAGAATGGCTTTTCCTTACCTTCATATTTGAACAGTAATGCAGACTAAATATCCATAAAGCATTTTCTTTTTGAGCGCAAGCTTCTGTTTTGAATTGTTCCTAATGAGGAAAGAGCATATGGTGTCACATGTAGCCGAAAAGTACTGTATCAAACGTGTTTTTTTTTAGTGCTCTTCCTTTTTTGGGTGATTGCTCTGTGAGCTCCTATTTGAAAATTCCAGAATTTTTCAGAAAGTCACTGCTGTCGTCACCATTGCTCATTTGTGGCAACCAATCGTATGAAACTTTGAATGGAAGGTTGTTCTGTCTGGGTTTGTCTATCCTGAGCCATATGAGATGTCAGACAGAAGTTAACACAAAGACAGGCGATGCTAGTCTATGATACAATGAAAGTGGAAGTGAAGATACATTTTCAAGAAATGCAGTGTGGAAGTGCTTTCTGGATAACGCATTGAAATTAAGTGATGCCCGTGCCCTACCAGACATTTTTTGCAGGAGACACATGCTCAAACACAGTAAGATTCCTCAGAGGGACAAAGAGAAGATGCCAAAAGAAGTGGAAGATCAGTATATGTAAAGATGATGTGTGCAGAATTTTCTCACCTTTCCGTGTAGTCCCAACAGCAGCAGAGGGTTTAACAGCCATATCGTCCCACCTTAGGCAGGCCCACAGCAGCCTCAGCATCAAGCTAACACCTGCCAGCGACCTCACAGTTTGGAGACGGTATCTGAAAAATGACAGCCATAAATTAGTCATTTCCAACACCCGAGGGCTGTACTACGAGGCAAGAGTAGTTGGTTATCGAGGTACGTTGAGCTTCAAGCTTGAGTTTTCAGTGTCTCAAAGGTGGCTTTCTTTAAACCTGCTAGATCACCATGGTAACGTATGCTATGGAGCTAACCTGGTCCTGAGGAGGTTATGTTCAGAGTTTTAAATCAGCTAGAAGAAGCATCTCCCTCTAGTTAGTCTCGCAGACTATACGCATCACGTTGCCATGGAACCGGACATGCATTCACTGGTGATGCAGAAATCACATAAATATGTTTTTATGTTTGCTCCTGATTTGCTGTAAAGTCTGTTTACACTGTTGCTACTGCAGCTGATGGAACACAGATTAGAAAATGGAACATTCTGTTGGTATTTATTACTGAGAAAATTCAATCAACATTAATTTCACTTTGATTTGGCCAACAATTAAAGTGATATTTTTAATCATGTCAGACTAAAAAGCACTTCAGTAATATATGTGTAAAATACATGAAGTTTATCAGTTCGAATGTGCAGCTGTCATGTAAGAAATAAGCAGCTGCCCTAATAGTTAAAATAAATTCCTGTCTTGTACCATCTGCAGAAGGAGCACCTTTTAAAGTCAGAAATGTTTATATTTCTCGTTGCTCCCCATTGGAACAACCTGTTGAGTGAGGAACAGCACCACTGGTCCATTTTGTGCTTTGATGTTATGCAAAGAGGAGTCGCATTAAACGCCTCCTTTCATGTGAGCGTGCACAGAAACAGAAAGTCCGAGTTTACAAAGAAAGCTGATAACAACCTTCGTGATACCCGTTATCTCTGCTTGAGGGTTTAGTTTTTGTCAAGCGAACTTACACAAAGAAAGCCTTGCTTGATTCATAGTGCAGCCATCTGCAAGTATGTCTACATACACACTAATTTACTGCATTTACTACTTGTGCTCATGAGTGAAAACAAATATTATTATTATTGCCATGTAGAGACAACATGCACAAAAAACAAAAAAACAACCAGTAAACAAAAACACCTCAACCCATTCATGAGTGTCCTTATTTAAGCTGGCCTATCAGTTATAATAAAGGCTTTTACCTCCATAAAACAAATGGCAGGTTCAAGATTAGTTTAGTCGGTGTCTAAATGTGTTACAGACCTCCATGTGATCCCAAAGGTGGGCCGAGGCGAGGGGTACGGCCATATATCCAGGGCAGGCTTGGCGTTGTAGTTGAAGATAGGCACTTCTCTGATGCCTGCCTTCCTCGCCATCCTCTTCAGGTCATCGTTGGGCAGGACAAAGATGCTCTTCTTGCTGCTCTTGGTAACAAATTTGCGGTAGGATGGCAAGGCGGTGCCTGAACGCGTCTTCTTGGATTTAGAGAATCTTAGAAGGCTGACTCGGTCTCTGGTGGTATACTCTTTACTAATTGTCATGGAGCTGTTTGACGTGGAACCAGACGCAGCCATTTTGGTGTCGGTAATCGGAACTTTACTCTTCGGGGCTACGACCGCTCCAGAGCTGGGCTGGGTGGTGGCAGAAGGGTTGACGGAGGAAGCTGCACTACTTACTGCTTGAGATGTCACATCAGGCTTCCCACCGGTGCCGGAGGAGTCAGATGTGAGGGCATTTTGAGACTCTGTCGTGGTGATATTAGAGGTGATGGAAGTCTTTAGACCTTCACTATTAGCGCAATTGTCTGTACTATTACTATTCTGGCAAGACGAGTTTGAGGATTGAAGCTTAGCAAGCATTGGCCCCTCACCATCCATGGCCACATCCTCACTCTTACTGAGAGTGCCTCCTATCCCTCCAAAATGGTTCTCTAATTTTGGAACTTTCAGGGGAGGTGAGTGACATGTGTTGGACACATCATTCTGTGACACGTTTCCGTTCATCAGAGTCTTGACAGGTTCTTTCTGAGGGTCTTTGATGTCACTTAGAACTTGATTGGCCGTGTCAGAGTTGATGATTTGGTCTGTCGGGGCGGTGACCAGGGATTTTCCATTCACCTGCAATGTACTGCTCTTGCTTTCGGTTATGTCCATGCTCTCTGTGTTGCTCTGTCCACTGCTTTGCACCATTTCTTCATATGAACGTTTTTTAGCATTCTCTCCCACTCGAGCCACTTCTGGCTTTTGTGTTTTTTCATCGTTTTCAATTGTCTCTGAAATGCAATTGTTTTTGCTGTTGAGTTCAGTGCTTGCTAAAGGTTCTCCGTTCACTTCTTTATGGGCACCGACCTCCCCACCGTTGCCATGCACAGCATTTACCTCTGTCTGTTTACTGTGGCAGGGCAGTGTGATGTCTGATTTGACATCTAGGCTGTCCCTGTTTGCCCCTGTGTGTTCCTGCTCAAAGTCAAGCTTTTTAACAACATGGTCTTTCACTTGTAAGCTCTCCTCCTTCTCCTCTACTTTAACACATGGGTTCACAGCAGGCTGCTGTTTGTTTGATGTGGATCCTTCAATCTTAACCCCAGAAGCAGGCTTTGTAGCAACCATTTTGGACAAAAGGGATGCCTGTCTCATCCGTTCTAGCCTCTGCTTCTCCTCCAAAGTGAACTGTTTTACCCGTCGCTCCAAGAGCCCATCCAGTTTGGACGGCTTTACCTTCTTCTTATAAGCTGTTCGCAGCTGAAAGCCCTCGCTGACATTCACAACATCATAAAAGATTTTTGATGCTGCACTCTCTTCCTTTTTGGGTTGTTCAGATATCTGGGCTGATTCTTCCTCTGCAGGTTGCACAGCGGGCGAGGACGGGTCCGTGTTTTCCACTTTATCTGTGACAAGAATCACAGAGGTCAGTGGATGATGGAAATAGTTGTTCACAAATAGCATCAAGGAAAATACACAGATAAAGGAGAGGTCATTGAATTTCAAACATTTACCTTTGCTATCAGTTGAAGCAGCAGTTTCGAGGGAGGAGTCCACCTCCATTTTTTCCTCTTCTCTCTTCTCTTCTGCATTTTTTGCCTGCTGCCCTTCTTCTGCAGGTTTTTCATGTTCTCCTGAGGTCTGAGGTTTGCTGTCCTCCTCTAAGAAAGTGTTTGATGTCTGTTTCTTTTCCTCATCTGCTGTGTTTTGAAGAGTCTGCTTATCAGCTTCCATCAACTTTTTCTTCTTATTTGTGTAAACTGCTACATTTTCCTTTTTCAATTTAGCTGCTACGAAGACAACAAAAAATCATTATGAACCCAAAGTGTCAGCAGCAGAAGAATATAGCAACAAAAATAAAAGAAGCACCATTGGGAAATTAGTTCAGGTCTTACCCTCCAGTTCTTTGCGGTAGTTTGCGTTTGTGTTCCCTGGTAGCTTCGGAACAAAACGTGGCACACGGGTCTTACTGACCCAACTCCAACCACCATAACCCGTCACCCTGTACTCCTCCCCCTTCTGCTTCCACACCTGGAGTTAATGATGAAGAACCACAGTCATTTCAGAGAACATTTATAGACAAACTGAGAAACAACATCAACTGTAAAGCAACCTCAAAGACACAGTAAAGTTCTGTAACAACATTTAGATCAATTTCACACCGTGTACAGGCTCTATGACAATATCAGCAGTGTACCGCTACACAGCTTCTTCAATGCACTACATTACCAGACTACTGAGACTCTTTGATATCAACCAGGAGGTAAATGAAGAGATTGTGCAATAACTCAACCGGTTTTAAATAATAAAATTGTTATTTCTATCACAGAATGCAACTGAGAGTACAAGAAAAAAAAAAGTACAACCACTTAACTAAAATTCCTTGGTTTATGGTTAAAAAGTTAGTTTAAAGTAATGACTAACACAGCCTAGTCACTAACAGCTGACTGTGGAATGAAACCCTACTCTAACAATACAACTTTTTCAGTCCTAATACCAATTTTGATACCACAACTTTAAGTCGACTGCTACGAGTATCAATCTGACACCAGTGTTAAATTATGAAGTTGTATTCCTCTGTGTAGAAAAGACTGTAAGGCAACATCACGCTAAACTTACAATTCACTTTCCTACTTTGCAAACTAAAGCATAACAAATAAATATGAATTTATAAATTCACTGAATTATTTACTATCAAAATAATAATTGTGCACTTGCAGGAGATGTTTTGATTGCACTGTGAGGCTCACAATTCAGGTCTATCCAGGGTATGAGTACTACCAAACTACATCTTTTAAATTTTCTGATAATTGTTGACACTTTCTTGTAGAGTTCGGTAAGAGAAAACAGTCCCAGAATAATGTATAGGTGATGGTAATCTGTGCCCTGGTTCCAGGTTTTCTATCAGATGGCAGAAGCCCTCTTTTCTAAGACCTTTTAATGGTTGCTTATGAATGAATGAATTGGCCCCACTGTCACAGACATCGGCTATTTGAGTCAGTGTCAGCCCAGTGCATCCCGATGAACAATGTCCAGCTTTATGGTGTTTAGCATGTAAAATGAAACTGTGTAACATTAAAGTAACATGAAATGCAACAATTACAGGTGATGTTGATGAAGGGAATATTTGCGCTTATTCGAAAGAGCTGTGGGAGTACATCTGAGAAAGGCTGAAGAAAATGTGGGAACTACTGGTCTAGATCAGTATGTATGGCATAAAATCTCCCTGGCAACGTGCAGAGCTGAATTACAGATGAAGGACATTGAAGTTTTACCTGGTGTTTGATAGGGATGGTGTACTTCACCCAAGTGGCCTGCTGCAGTGTCTCTTCATCTTCCAGTTTTTTCTCTCGCTTTTTCACCTTCTCTTTCTCTTCACGCTCCATGGAGGTCATGCGATGTAGCCTGAGGCAAGAAAATATACAGCATTCAGCCAAGATGTAAATCCCATGGAGAGTACTGCAAAAAATATCTGCTGCTTTTGTATTTCAAACAGTTGAAGGAAATCAGAAGTAGTAATAGAGAGTAACTGGTTCCTGTTTAATCTTCCAGAGAGCAAGATACAATGTAAGTGTGCTATACGATACTGTTTGTGTAGAAAACACACATGTAGCTGTTTGACAGTGACACAGCTGCTGCCAGTTTTGTTCTTACTTTACCTCGTGTGTCCAAGAGAATCTTTCCATACAGGCAGCGTAACCACTGGTTTGATGGCACACTCCAGTATAGCCAAGGCCAAGGCAAATTCCCTGGCCTTGCTGCACATCTGCACTGCTTTGTTCCAATTGGTCCTACAAAAAACAAAGACAAATTGTGTGAACTGCATTATTTCTCCCATGTATGTTGTAGCTCTGAAGGAATAGCTTGACATTCACTATAACAGTTAGTTTGTCTCTATCCAAAGCTAACAGACTAACACATTATATTTCACTTTTTGGGTTAAGTGCAAGATCTACAAGTCCAACAACCCACAATTTCCCTGATTTCTCTGAGGTGTACCTGTGTGATGCCCAGTTGGGATGCATAAATGGCCCAGGGATATTTGTCTCCAGCTGGATGATCGTAAGACGCAGGGTGGAGACGGTCAAACTTCGTGAACCGTAGATCGAGCCGTTCCATTTGAACTCGGACGCGGTGGTCAGGCTGAACTTGTGGGAAAGGTGGCGTCTCTTGTCGTGGTCCTCTCGGTGCTGATGTTTGTTTAGTGCCAGGACGTTGGTGCTGTACTGGTTATGGTACACCCTGTATTTGCCCTCCTGACCCAGTTTGAACAAGTTGTTCAAGTTCACTGCCAGGTCCCTTTTGAAGAAGCTGAGACGTGAAGATTCACCATCGGAGCAGACAGGAGACGACTGAAAAATGAGAGAGGACAAAAACTGTGACTTCAATACAGACCTAATTGACGGCTATGCTGCTACAATACAATTACAAAGGCAAGCATGGTGGATGTTTCTACAAAATGACAGAGAATTTTACATAAATAAATACAAGATACTAGGTGCCATGGACACGATGTAGTCATCACTTTACTTTAAATTTTAACATACTTCAAACAAAAGTAAAACCATACCTCTGTGCTGCCTTTGGGCATTTGGTTATTTGATTCCCGTCCTGCAGCTTTCTCACTCTTGAGCCTTTCGTTATACTCGTCTGTAATTCAGAAAGAAAAAGACACTGTTGGTGTACTGATAGTATACCAAAGACAATTAAAGACAACTGAACTGACTCCAAAGTCAATGCTTTAGTTGATGAGAGCTAACAAGCCCAAGTAATGATTACCTGCCCCATCCTGGCTGGTAAAAGAGGACTGGGAGGACCTATCAGCCAGGTCGGGGGGTTCTGGTTTCTTGAGGCTTCCAGATCCAGGAACCTGACTGCTGCCACCACTCGACTCTGGCTGAGAGGACTGCTGCTGCTGCTGCAGTTGTTGATCTTGGGTTGCTGCCTGTGAGTCATCAGGGTGTGCGGCTTCACTGCCAGACTCTGTTTTCCCGTCTTCATCTAGAAAATGGTCAGAAAGACTGAGTAGAAGAAATAGTAACAGTAAAACAAGTACAAGAGGGAGTAGGAGTGACACTAAAAGCCGACTGTACAAGAAATGAGTTCTAAAAGAAAAGTTTGAAAAAAAAAAAAAGACAACCAAACACTAACTTGTATTACAAAATTCTTAGTATTGCTTATCTTTTATGTCAGAAGGTGTAAAATCTTGGCATTAGCATGTGATCATCAAAGTGTTATTAAAAGTTATGATAATGGTTCTTTAGCAGTCTAGTTGGGCCGATAAAACCAAACCCATCTTGGAGAGGAACACCTACCCCCATCAAAAACAAGCTGTACACCTGCTACAAAGCCAAATGAAAACACCAGCTCTGCCTTTGAATTGTATCGGGAGAGAGTCTTGCATGTATATGCAGCTCTTTGTCAGTGAGGCAGCAGGTGGGGCTTCCAGGCAGAGAGTCTTTTGTCTGAGCAACAGGAACCCACCCAAACGCCAAAAATTGGAATGAGAATAAGGAGCTTCTTGTGACAGACGTGGCGTGGTGGTTGCTGCCAGGGACGCCGTCAAGCACGGTGCCAAAAACGTGCTTTTCAAGACCGTGAGCACAGGAGACAATATAAAACACAGGACAAGAAATGAATGCACCAGAAATAAACAGAAGATTCTGCTACCACTGCTGAACTGCTGCAGCAGCTTTAGTTAAGAGCAGGGCAAAATGTATAGCAGAGAATGCCCTGCAATAGCTTAAGGTCTCAGTGCATCAATTACATGAAAGGAGAAAATATCCACTTACTATTTAATGAGATGTTTACTGAAGATAATGAAGAAACACTCTGACAGGGAAGGATGAGGGTAATTACCGTCCCTCCAGTGTTACGAAAGTGCTTGAATGTTTGAGCTACTTAAAGAAAGGAGGAGTGTTCAAAGGCCACAGCAGAGTGCTTTCAGTGAAATGTTATTTATGTCCAGGTACAAGCACAGACAGCCACAATGTCTCTTTTCACAGTGCAAGCCATGCAGGGAGGCTGATAGAATTCATAGAGGAATTATCTGTTAGGGAACGTGTATCACAGCACAGTCAGACACACATATGTTCCACTGACCAGCAGCCAGCCAACACAATAAACACGAAGCTGAAGAAAAGCAAAAAGAGACCAAAAACGCAGTGTTTGTGACTAGCATAGCAACATATGATGCATGTATGAGTCATTTTACAAGAAGATAACAGGATATTGTAACAGACTGATATTGTTGTTGATGTTTCAATGTTTATTGTTCAGTTCAAGATTTACCTAATGTCAGTGAACGTGCCATGTTTAGTTAGCTCACCTCTGATTATCCTGTGTGAAAGTTCAATAAACGACCAGAGAACCAGATAAAGTCTCACTCATTCATCACAGAGGGTCGCTACACTATGTTGCACTGTTTTTACAACTTGATTGATGTTCGTCTGTGTTTTGCCCTGCTCCGAGCGTTTTATTATATCTAATTTCCGTGGAAGTGGCTTTCCTTTTCTTCAAAGCACTGCCATCAGAAGAGCCTGACTTACAGTTGGGAGTCATAATGAAGGACAAAAAGTTAGCAAATGTAGCACAATCAAAGGTGGCGTACAACTGGAGAATGTAAACAAGTCGTTTCATAGCGCCATGTGATGACGTATTCGTCTGCTCCGCTCACCGACTAGTTCCATGTAACCAGTTGTGACGAAACGCTGTGGGTCAATGACGTCATTAACCGAGGACCCCCTGTAGTCAGCTATAGACCACTTCATCCCTGGAACATGGCAATAGCTGAATAGGCCGTTTCTCGTGTTCATCAGGGAGAGACCAACTGATCCATAGAAGAAGAAAATTACTACTTTCAGGCACAACAGCCGGCACAAAAGCTACGCATGCAACCATGTCAAATTGAGACTTGCACAGGCCAAAGAAATAGCTACAGTCTGGACTCCTGTATGCAAATATAAAACACATCAGTGTAGTCGCCTGCTTACAGCCAACAAAGCAAATGACTGGGGGCAAAAAGGCCGTGACAAGCAGACAGATGAAGATGGATGCACAGCCCAGCAGCGAGGCATGAAGTGGATGATGACAGCTGGACTGCGGATCAAACATGAGTCAATCCTGGACTCTGAGTACCTGTCCGTTCCTGCTTTGCCACCGGAGGGGTCTCACAGCTCTCCTGGTTCCCAGAATGAGCAGGCTGGGTTTCCTTGTTTGATTCAAGGGATTCTGTTTTAGGCGCAGTTGTGTCCTGGGTGGCAGAGCTGGGGTTAGGATCTGACACGCAGCTGTCTTCTGCAGCAGGGGCAACGGTAGCTGCTGTGGTATGACATACATACACAGGGCGAACAGCACCAGCTGAGTCAGAACAGTTTCACTAGAAGAAGCTCAGTTTCCACATGTGGGAAAATTGCACCTGCTGTTACTACTAGCACTGGCTCCTGTGTTTAAAGGCATTAGACAGCGAGCTACAGCCGGGTGGTAAACTAAACATTGTATATCAACTTTTAAACCAGGACATTTTTACCTTGTGAACTAGCATCTTCCGATGCCTCAGCATCTTTATATTCTCCATTGTTGAGCTTCGATGGGAACTCTGCAGTGTTCTCAGCTGTATTTACACTTTCTGCTTCCTGCTTTGCCTCCTCTGTTCGCATCTTTGCTTCCCGCTTCACCTTCAGACGCTCCATGATCACATCTACAGACAAAAGAAGGCATTGAATTTGAAATATGAGCAACAATCATATCTGTGCGACAGCTTGAAAGACTTGATATTTAAGGATAACATAAAAGCAAATGGGAAGTGGGGAGACAACTTCAAAATTAACCAGAGATCACAAATGTACACTTAAGCTGCCAACAAGTGAATGAAAAACAACATGAGGAGGGCAGTGTTAGGTTATAAATATGTTGCATAAATAAAGGACCTAGTTCATTGGCTATCAAGGTTAAAAAAAAGGGCTGTAATCCCATGTAGTCATCCTTTTTGTAGTCTAGAATGGTGATTTTTTAAATCCATTGCTGTTAATTTTGTGTTGTTAAAAGGAAACAAAAGATTTTAGAGTAATGTTGTCTCTGTTGTCGGGTAGGGCACCTCAGTGTCTATGCTTGATTGACAGCCACTGACTGTGGTACACATTAGGGAATGAGGAATACAGTAAACAAATTTGCGCTTCAGTGCCTCTTGTCATGAGCAGACAACATGTCATTAGTGGTTTTGCAGAGTAAGAACCACTTAAGAAGAACCAAAGGGACATTTGCAGATACTTTTACATGCAGTGAAACCTTGTTTACAGGCTGTTTATTTTCTGATTCCACTGAATTAATGCAAAAATTAAGGCTGCTGTCAAGATTCCAAAAAAATACTAGAGCCCGAAGGCGAAGCTTTTACATATAAATGAACATCTGTTACATTAAAGCCAAACAAAACAAATAAATACATCTTTTTGTATTTCGCAATAAGCCGGCGTTTGAAACCTGGCGCTTTACGTCAGCTCATATTGATGGGTTTGCCAGTGGTGAAACCATAGTGACAGGGAGAGGAGGCTGCAACAACTAGGACTACTAGAAAAAGAGCAACTGACGGATAAGCATACAGCCTAAGCTTGCTGCATTTGTATTATTACTCTTGTTGCTATATGATGGAGACTAAAGTTGTACAGTGTAGGTTGAAATAAAATTTGACATTTTTTGTAGAAGATGAAGAACAAGTGATTAACAGTGGATGAAGGGTACGGTACTGTACTACTTACAGCTGGATGTTACAGTGCTGAGAACGAAGATCACTTGATCCAATTTCAATTAATAAGATTGCAACTAAGGTAACAGTTATTTCTATAACTGATTCATCTGTTTTGCCAATTTTCTAAATAAGTCCTCCTGTCTCTACAATAGCATAAAGTGAAATATACCTGTTTTAATTTACCAGTCAAAGGAGACATCTTCAGATTCTCTACTACAACCATCAGACTACAACAAAGAAATCACAAAAAAGAACTCGTTGCATTAAAGAAGCTTAAACTTGATGAATTTTCTTTTAAAAAATGACTAAACTGCATTAGTTCTATGGAAAATATGTAAGACAAGTATTGTGACGAGGAAAGTTCACCACAACAGGTCCACCAGCATTCTTGTAATCATGTTCAGTATAAACTGCTACTGTTAACCCGTCAAAATGAAGTTACTCCAAATAGACCCACATCCAAAAGAGGATTTTCCAAAATCTCCAAAGAATCGTGTTTCACAAATATAATTTTCACTGGGACAGAAACAATCGTGGCCTCTTAGTTCGAACTAAGAAAAGCAAGGTGCAGCAGCAGCAGTTTCACAGAAACATATTTTCTTCCATTTCAGGCTACAGAATACGTATTCAAACGGCTAGTCTTTGACAAAACGCCAGAGGCACATCCCCAATAAAACGCTGTACCTCGCTGTCTTTGCGAGAACTGGAATCAGGCAGTTTTAGTGACACACACACACAGATACACACACACACACACACAGGGAAAGTGTTACAAAAACAGACAGATATGGCAGCCTGTCAAACAGAAACGGAAACTGCTGGCTAAGTAATCAAAAGCGTTCTAACCACTCTGACTCCTCGGAGGAAGACAGAGGGGAAAACAGTTGCTTGTTGTGTGAGAGAGGAAGGAAGAAAAGGCAGCACCCAGCTGTCATCTATGCAAAGCAATGCTGCCTAAGGGGAAGAGTGGTGCTATCTGAAGCTTAGATGGACCAGTTCAGAATGTAACCCTGCAGGACACAAACACACGCGGAGATGCAAACATGAACTTCACAGCCAGAGTCGCACGTGCGCCGATCATTAACTGTCAAATCAATGACTCCCCCGTGTCACCTTCAAAAGCTGCTCACATGAACATCAGTACAACCGACTCACAATTCCTCTTAACCACAACACCACGGTTAGAAAATGTTCTCTACTTTGAGGTAAGAGGATAATATAGACAAAATCTGTACCGTTGACAGCAGTGAGGTAGGCTTTATTGTTTCCACGGGCTTTGTTGGTGAGGTCCTCTGTGATGTCCATGTGAGCTTGCACCTCCTCCTTCATCTCGTCCAGCGTGGCGTACAGGTCCATCTCCCAATACTCCTTATCCAGGCACTCCATGAGCTCTTCCAGCTGTGCCTTGGTGCTGTAGTACCAGATCTTCTTCTTCTCATGCTCCCCATCTTCCTCGCTGGTGAGCAACAACAGGATAGATGGTTAAAAATCAGACTGCAACACATTACTTTTTCTATTAGCTCACTGCAGGCTACCCTTACAATGTAAGTTAATGAAAAATATAAACATGTTTACCTCATGGCACTCGCTTATTTACCAACTTATTCATTTATAATATGAAATTATAGATTTTTGTGAGTTCTAACTTTTGGTATAGGAATATCATCAACTAATCTTTAGGTTTGATTCAATTACCTCTGCTGAGATGCCTGTGCAGGATAGGGAAAAGTCTTTACAAGTAAGTTTGAAGATTAAAATTCAGTTGGTGAAGGAAGCTGACACACGCATACAGATACAAGCCATTTGTGAGGGAATAAAGTTTGTCTGGTTTGAGATAAAGCTCTCAAGGACAGGTGTATCTGTGACTAAAGTGGACTGCTCATCTACTCATTACTATTCTCTGGGTGCAAGACAGTTCAGCTCAGGTACCGAGTTCCTTTTTTCCCCCAAGTCAAGAAGATTAAAAGGCTCTGGCAGACACTGTGTGCCAGTAAGCTGAACTCCATGTTTTGTTCGTAAAGGTTATGCTTAAACACAACATAATAGTGGATGTGGATGCATTCTAGAAAAGCATAACTGCCAATAAATGTAAAAGGCCTTGCTTGCAGATCTCTTCTATAATATTGAGACAAACAAATGACTGAAATCATGGAAGCTTGTTGCATTTTGCGCACCAACTGATTTTTTCAGCAACTTTCACTTTCACTCTCCAGCTGTTTCACATTTTAGAATGGAAAAACAGACAGTGTAAATACAAGTCTGGTAATGCGAGACCATCTTTTCAGTAAACTATGTTCCTCTTGCTGCATTTATGTTTGCATATGTTTATTCATTCGACCAATGCTGAGGCTTGCCTGTTTAGGGTAAATGTACATTTGGTGTTACAACAGATTATGTTGTTTCATAAGGCTCAGTGAATGATGACACAGGTCACAAGTAACTACACAAGCTGGGACACTTTCACTGCTTCTTCACCAGTGACATGTATTACATGAAAGCTTAAGCTCACAATGTCTCACAGTGCACTGATGCATATAATTAGTATTAAATGTATGATTCATACTGCAAGCTGAGTTTACACCAGCAGTTCTAATTGAATTTGTTTAACTAGAAGCTCCCTGTTGAGCCTGGTGACATGACAACTCTATATGACTATATTAACAAGAATGATTGTGAAATAGCTGGATGTAGATATCACATTGAAACTGATCATCACTCAATTCCCCATTTCAACACATTTTCTCACTAAAAGGCAGTTAAAGGACATTCAATATCGGCTCTATACAACTACACAAATATACTATGACCTGTGCTTATCTTTGACCTGTTAAACTCTGTTAATGCTTTTATTATATGACCCCCATATAAACCCTGAATGGCAGAAATGTCATCCCAGATCCATAAGTGAAGTATTACTATACATTCAGAAGTGCACACGTGCCCAACTAAAGTCTACAATCAACTGATGTTAAAACAAAAGGTTATGGTAACACTAGAGCACAAATCTGCAATATGACAAATCTCATCTCTGAGGCAGAACGCCTATAGCTATTTTTCACATTTGCAAGCCTTGCATAACAGACAATACTTGCTCAATATTGCAAATGTATGCAGAAGTACAAGTTAATTAATCAATCTGATGTTAAGAGCATTAAAGTGTGTTCCAATGTTGTGTAATAAATTTAAAAAAAATCTTCCCAGGTGTTAAGCATGCACCTTAATAATCAATTATATTCATTTTGATGACAATTTGCTTGAAAACATTTGATAACATAACTATGTGAACTAACACAACGTGACTCCACTGGCAGTTGATATAGTGACTTATTGTGCAGTTCTAGATATATGCACTCTGTAAAAAGGTCAGTGGTGAACTAGAACATGTAATCATGCTTGATTAAATTACAGATTTTTTTCTCTGTGTATTCAATGACACACACTTGATATGTGTTGCGATGTGCTGACTTGCACTGTCTGCCAGTCTTAGCTATTATTTGGCACAATCACACTTGGAAATGACTTCTGTGATGCATTTTTACCTGGATAAATGAAAATACTAATATGCTTATTGCTGCCATTTGTTTTCATTTATGATTTCTAAGTTTAAAGCACATTTGGTGTAATATTTTGAAAAGAAAAAAAAGGAGGTTGGCACCAAACTAAAGGTAATTCTCGTGCAACATGAGGCTGTGAGCATCCCAACTTACACAATAATCCTTCTGTTAAGGAACCAGTATTTCCTCTGGTGCCGGTCATATCCAATGGGCTCCTGGCGGATGTAGGGCCTGTTTTTCTGGGCCTCAGTCACAGAGTCTGTGACACCGGGCACCTTGTGTGCCACACAAATCTCGCACTGCCACTCGTCCTCTGGAACCTCCTCAAGTGGTGGCTTCACACACTCCAGGTGGTAGACAGCTGAGCAGGTCTCGCAGCACAGCAGATCCCCCAGGCGGTGGCACACACGGCAGTGGTCGTCATACTGCATACTGCCGTCAGACATGAGCTCCTCACGGGCGATGTTGGTGGTGAGAAACTGGTCCACTAAGAACTGCAGCACCTTGATCTTGCCTTCAAGGGGACCGTAGGGATACTCATCCACCTCCTGGTATGGCAGAACATGATGGTACTCCCGGTCACTCTCACAGTACGCCCGCAACACCTCAGGCCATGTCATGCCATCAATAAAGTACAGAGTGGAGTTGACGCTGTCCTTGAGGTCAGCGGGGCCAAAGGTAGTGTTGGAAGAATCCTCCTCACGTAGGATGACCTTCAACAGGGAAATATGGGTCTCTGCTATTAAAGTGCACTGCTCCTGGCCGACCAGTGCTGCACAGAAGTCCTCAAAGCGGAATGGTGAGAGACGCAGCACCGGGCTGAAGTTCCGTACCACCTCGTAGATGGAGGTGGCATTGAGGAGCTCCTCGTTAGGCACCAGGAGATCCATAGAGGTCTCAGGAAGCTCAAGAGGGGGAATCTCCTTGTCCTCGAGAATGGGAGTACGAGGTCGAGGAGCCCGAAATTTCTTCTTCCCTGTTGGACACAAAGTAAATCATAATTATATCATCCAAAGGGTATGCCAGATATTTCTCTGCTACATAACATTTGTTTTTACAGCTGTATAAAAACACTGAAACTTTAAACCCATTATGACAAGCAGGCAGTGTTAAGATACTGTGACATTTGAAGTTATCACTATCAGCCAGCTTTTTTTAATGACATAATAACAAGTTTTCAAAGTGGCAAATTTTTAAAACTTAAATGTAAAGTGAACTTGCCAGAATCAGAATTTTTAAAAAGACCTAAACTAACATACAATATTACAAATGTGAAAAGAATATCTTATGAAATCGAGACTTAATTGGTAGCAAACTTCCAAGTGTGCTACTTGGGCTGAGCCGGCTCAACACATGGCCAGTGTCATTACTAGCTAAATGAGGCTGCCTCATCCCCCGGCATGAAGGAAAACATAAGCTGTGCAGCTGGCTTTTAACCTTAATGCAAGTCAGGCCTCCCATTATAGCCTCTATTGCTTAGAAACATCGTGTACACATTAGCCGTCGCTGTTTTAAAGTGTTTACAAATGATTAAATAACTTAAATCTACGCTAATAGCTGGTAAAGTGACAGAATTGACAGGCATGCTAGCCAAAGCTAAGTAAGTTAGCTAACTCGTTTATCGTTCTCCTAATTAACTTCAGCCAAAAACCACACTCTTTTTCTTCTATAAAGTAGTATAATGATGCAGAAGTGAGCGATAAACATAACTTTAGCGTTATCTCACTGGCACAGACTCTACACAGTTGGCAGCATGGAGATAGTTTCGGTCGCTAACGTTAGCACGCTAGCAACTACGTTATGGTTTTAAAGGCAGCTGTGATATTTCGAGCTGGAGGCCCTCACAGTTATTCTAGAAACAACTGCGAATTATCTGATGACAGACTGTGATGGCAACCAAATAAAGTGTCGACACAGCGACCGATTCAATCCACCTGCAGCAGCATTAATGAGCGGACTGCGGCCTGTATTCATACAGTGTGCATTCTCCATTTTGAACAATAACCTTACTGCTTCCTGTACTCATCCAAAACACTCATCAGCAGCATTTTAAGATGCATTTTGCAGCCTCTTTAGTGTGTGTTGAGACACTGCAGTCATGGCCTGATCATGTTTATTTACCCGGAGTGCTAGCGTGTGTGCTCTGACTCCGAAAGCTACTCTCAGTACAGTAGCTGGCATCATCCTCCTCCTCCTCCTCGTCCAGCACATCATCTTCCAGGCAATCAGAGTCTGCTTTGAGGGCCTCATCCTCCTCGGACTGAGGTTCCTCCTCAATAAACTCGTCCTCCTCCGACCTCAAACTGACAGCATCGTCATCGTCCTCGCTCTCGTGGTCGTCGTACACCACTGTTTTGGACGCAGCCGTCCGCCTTCCTCCACGTCCACCTCTGCCTCCTCTGCCGCCGCCGCCACCTCTCCCTCGTCCCCTGCCCCGTGTTGACGTTACGGAGCCCCATTTCCTCTTTCTGGCCGACTTGGTGGGCTCCCTTGTGGGGCTGTCGGCGTCCTCATCCCCGCTGTCCCTCAACCTGGGCTTCAGATTCCTCCTGGGTCGCAAGCCCCGGCCCGTAGCTGGTGATGGCTCCTCGGTTTGTAGCGGTTTGGGCGGCCTGCCCCTTTTCCCTCTCATGATAGGCGAATTCTATTATTTTACAATCCCAATGTTTGCGTTTATTTAGCCTGCACGGACGCCAGCGAAAGCGATACCGCCGCGAAGCCAAAGCAGCGAGGATTCAAACCGTGCGGTCACCCCGCGGAGCCCCTGGGTCCTTTCGGGTGAGAAAGCTCAAAACGTTAGCCCGGCGTCCCGTTCGGGTTCGCCTAGAGCCGCCATTTTTCTTCTTCTCTGCCTCTCTGGCTGAACAAACAGCAGGCCCTCGCCGAGCCAGTCACGTGGTGTCCCTGCTTCCAGCTCAGTGGCAACAATGACCGAACTGACAATTACTCCAAATTACTCTCATGTTTTCACTCACACTTCGCCTTTCTTTACTCCCCTCACAGAAGTAAGATGTTTCAGGTTGAATAAACAAATAACGGAAAACGTAGTTGTTGGAGCTTCGCGGCTCATAGCAGCGTCTTATGTAGGTGGAAGCAAACACGACAGTCATGCAGGTAATTCAGTGTTAACAGGCTGTATACACGCAAAACAGACTGTACGTTAAAATTATCAATATGATGCCCATTTGGCTCCTGACATGTGGGTGACAGTCATAGTGTTTGTAGAAAAAGTTAAAAAAAAAAAAAAAATGCGTACGACATTCTTAAGATCGCAACAATTTCAATCTCTCATCCGTTTTGCGTGTTTATATGAATGTAGGCAGAGCAGTTACAAAATGATTAAATCTTAAATCAAATACTGCCAAAAATTACTAAACTATCCATTTAATACGATAATGAAATGAGCTAAACGGACTATATTAATTCTTCTCTGCACATTTTAAGATGCTGACTGGAGTTAGATGAATTCTAGTTTCACTTCCCTACAGAGATGCCAGTACATCACTGTAATGATAATATAGTTACATCATATTGAACATTTTATGTTAAGAACCCTTCACATTTAACGCTGTTTATGTAGGTATGAATTGAGTATAGACTACTACTGATGATAGGTTGTCGTGGCCGAGTGGTTAAGGCGATGGACTAGAAATCCATTGGGGTCTCCCCGCGCAGGTTCGAATCCTGCCGACAACGTAATTTTTTTTTTGATGTTATTTTTTCATTCACTTCCCTTGACCTCAGTTATTTCAACAAATGTCACAGATAGTTGAACATAATTCGAAATCGATGATAATCGAGGTCAAAGTGTTGTGTTCATGTTGACAAAGTAGTGACTGAGGCTCCGTTCGGTTACTGAAAACCCCACTGTCAGGCGTTAAAATAATGAAACAGCGCCCCCAACTGTTGCACTTATGATCAGCCACAACATTATACTCTGATTGGTGAAACGAATAACATAACGCAACGTTCTGCTGGGAAACCGTGAGTCCTGACATTCATGTGGATGTTTGACATGTACGACCCACCTAAACATTGCAGGTCAAGCAACCCCCTTACCCCCAATGGCAACAGCAGTTCTTGATTGGAGTTGCCACCCTCACCCTTCTTAATCAAAGAAGAACATATACTCAAACAAATAGTAGCCTAGCTGAAATCAATATTCATTCATTTCCATAATTTATAAAAACAGATCAGTCACTTTGAAAAATAAGGAGCCTCTTTACATTTCAGATGTTCCATGTTAGGTGCCAATGATTAGGACCTCCAGATGGAGCCAGCAGTGGAACCTGTCTTATGTAAATTTCTGACTACTGAAGTTTGTGGTGTCATCAGCTCTCTTAGGCCTTCACTTCAGAAAATTGGTTGAGTATATCTATGAGTCTGGCAAATAATTAAAGAAATCTGCAAGTTTTTTTTTTAAATAAATCTTTTCACCACAAGTCAAGTCACCTAAAAAGTGGTGTGGATTTCAAAAGATATCTCCAAGATTCCTAAATTTCTTCACAGCGGATAACTGTTAGCTGCTGGTTTCAAAGTGTTCAGATCAGAATGATTTTGCACAATATGGCCTGTACGGGAGGGAAGCCAAGAGAAGTTGTCCAAAAAGGATATTAGAGTTAAACTACAGTAAATCCATCAGTCAACGGCTCACATAGACGAACTGGAGTATTACAGGAAAAACCCAGTTAAAGAACCAGGATTTGAAAGAGGAAGTAGATACAAGAAAACCCTCAAACATCATTAACTGCAACTAAAGGAATTTGGCCTGGAAGGGCAGTAAAAAGGTTCATCAAGCTGATGTCAAATATGATGAACAATCAAGAACTTATCTCTGCCTAAAAGGGTCATCCTAGCTTCTGAGACCATTTCTGTCCACAGGAGAACATTTCCGTCTTTGATATTTCCATTGAATAAATGATTTAAAAACCTACCAGAACAGCTTTGATGCACCTCGGCACAATCACCATTCTTCAAAAAGTTGTTTTCATATTAGGTGTCTGCTCAAAATGTCGGTCCAAAATCTCCCACAGCTATTTAATTTAGTTGAGATCTGCTGACTGAAGGCCATAGCGTACGATTCACATCATTTTAATCAAAGAGAGCACTTTCATCTGGACAGAAGTGTTTAATTTCAGGATAAAGATGATTACTCACTTGGATTTACAGTGACTCATCACACTAAGGGGACAAGTCGACCCAAGTTATACCAGATGAATGACCTTCACAAAATAAAAAAGATCCTCTCAATCACTGTTCCCTCTAAGCTGCGCGCGTGCGCACTGCTGACACGGTCTCCACGCACAGAAAATCTGCACTGTGCACACACAAAAAAAATCCAACCTAAATTGTAAATAAAATAAACACGTAACAATTCATTCTGTGCTATTTTTCAGTGTGAGTCAGTGAGTGACCGGTGACTGGCTGCTGCAGCCAATGATGCGATTCACATACGTATTTACCATAGACTGTATATAATGGTATTTACGCAGCTAATCAACGTCAGGCGTCCTTATTATGGACTAAAAGTGCCAAAATTAAATAAATAAATACATCATTAAATAATTAATTAAATATGTCATTAATTAAAATTGAAATCAAATATGTCATTACTTAATTAAAATTGGAATTAAATACATAAATGTGTTATTAAATATGTCATTAATTCATTAAAATACCAATTCATTTTAAGTAAAAAACATATATTATTTCACTATTTAATTAACTATTTCATAGTCCTTGTGTTGCAGTGGATCATGAATTTATTTTATCTGTCAACCTCGCCCGTCAAAGTCGGTGGGCGGATCCTAACACCTGATTGGTTACCCTGCACATCAAGTCAAGGCAAATCGATTCCAGATAATGGATTGACGCAGAGCTTGTGAACACACATTCCGATACACTGGGTGGCGCTATTCACCTCTACGTTGGTTTGGATACTCAATAAAACAAAACTTTATTGGCAACCGCTAAAGACTCGGTCCTCTTGCCCAAATGATGCAGCGCGGTGCAAGACAAATTTCCATTAGTTTCCTTTAGCACCTACTCGGCTCCCCTCGGTTTATTTGTTTTTCCATTACATTGAGTACCACCTCATCGTGGGTGGAGTCGTCATAGCGCGGCGGCCCGAAAGTCGCTTACCGTCATTTCTGTGCCACACAAACGCAACACAACAATGTACATGGAGGCGATGGTAAACCTGCTGCTCGGTCTGTGGCTTTCTGTCAAATTCATAGTAATAGGAGAGTCGGAGAAAGCTGAGAGCGGCGAGTCGAAACACTGAGGAGACACACAGGAGAGTTTGGGAGGCGATGCAGCAGTATCAAGCCGAAGACAAGAGGATATGAACGAGACGACATGTGAGGGTAAGCTAATGCTAGTTCGCTAGCTATCGCATATCAGTCCTGTGAATGACCCTGCAATGCAGCCCTCAATTAGCGGCCCGCGGGCCACATGCGGCCCGAAAGCAACCCTCGAGTGGCCCTAAAGCAACTGCCGAGTGATTGGGACTTGGGTCCGAGAAGAACAGAAAAACATCTTTCAGTAACACTGACAAGTTCTTACAAAAATTCTAACATTATTGCAAACATTGAATGCAACACTTCCCGTAACCAAGCAACTAACCCACAATGCATTGTGTTGAGGACACGCGTTGGAAAAGTTAACATTAGCAGTTCTATACAGGCGAAAATAGCAGCATGTCTTTTTCTATCCTGAAACGACAAATCGGCGAGGAAAACCGTCGGTGTAATCCTGCGTGGACTGACAAGTATTTATTTATTTACCACCAAGTCCAAACGCCAAACCAATGCGTTTACTCTGCAACGAGTGCTTTGCAGCGCTGAAAGATTATCATGTCCGAAGACACCACGTTGGAAAAACATGCCGCGTTTCGGACAAACTTTCCCGAGGGATGTCATGAGAGACATCAAAGTTTGATTGCATCTTACAACCGGAGTTGTACTACAATGAAGCGGACTTGCACAGCTCAGGAAAGGACCACGAAAAAGAGGCCGTTCACAGACTCAGAAACTGTGAAGGACTGCATGTTGGCTGTCGTGGATGAAGTTTTAACGGACGATAAAGTTAAGACGAGTGTGACATCTGCTATGAAACAGGTACCCCTGTCTGACACGTCAAACATTCGCAGGGTTGATGTTCTCGCCACAGATGTCATGGTAAGTGCAACAAAGCAGCGTACTGTAGCAGACAATAAAGGTAGTTTTATGTATTTATGTGACTATTTTCTGTTCACTTATTATAAGTTTAATATTTAAGAAAGACATTTTGTTTTGACAGTTATTTCACTTAGTCGCACTTTATTATGCACTTTGATGTCAGCTTTATTTCGTTTCAAAGGGATAGTAACTATCACTGTGCCTACTGTTTATTTTTTGATTATATGCACTGAAGATGCGACTGTCTCAGATGAGACCAAATATGGACAGAGACAAACTCTGTTTTTTGTTATTTCAAAAGAAGAAAAATGTCTCAAGTTCTCAAACGTTACTGTTAACCAAGTTACTTTTTAATGCACTTTGAGATGTGACCAAAACAAAAGATGGTGTTTCTAATCGGCACTTATTTTTTATGTTCATATGCACCTTAACATGTGCTTATATTTACCTATCAAAATGTGTTGAAGTTGTGTGTTTGAAATGTAAAATTTAAAGAAGCAGTATTTCAGCACAGGTTTAGTTTAAGTACTGCTCTTCTATTGTGTTTATGTCCTTTTGGATGTGGCAATACGTTAACAAACATCCAGTGTGTTTGTTATCTTATCTGTTTGTGTTTATTTTAAATGGTTAACTTTGCTCACTTTCTGCTAAAAACGTCCGGCCCAGCTCATGTTCTTAGTCTGAAAATCCGGCCCGAGTCAATTTTTAATTGAATAGCCCTGCTGTAATGGCTGCACTTTATCGCTATTAGGTAATAAAATATGTATGCGGTGTATGTGTTTCAGATGACTCTCTGATGAGACTTCATGGGATTTACCTGAAGCAGCAGCACATGAGCCTGCAGTGGCACAAGGTGTAGAGGAGGAGGACAGAGATGTACAGGATGCACTGATGCACGACGTGTCATGCAAAAGTTAAGTTATTCTTCTTGTTATACTTCTGTTTTTCGGTCCCCGGACGCTATTGTTTTCTTGTACCTTTTGCAGATGTGTCTATGCTATTGTTTATTTGTGAAAGTTAGCAAGATTAAATGAGAGATTCGTGTTAGTCCCGCCCACCGACTTTGACGGGCGAGGTTGACAGATAAAATAAATTCATGATCCACTGCAACACAAGGGCCATGAAATAATTAATTAAATAGTGAAATAATAATATATGTTTTTTACTTAAAATTAATTGGTATTTTAATGAATTAATGACATATTTAATAACACATTTATGTATTTAATTCCAATTTTAATTAATTAATGACATATTTGATTTCAATTTTAATTAATGACATATTTAATTAATTATTTAATGATGTATTTATTTCATAACACATTTAAGTATTTAATTCCAATTTTAATTAATTAATTAATTAATTAATTAATTAATTAATTTCAATTTTAATTAATTAATGGCATATTTAATTAATTAGTTAATGATGTATTTATTTAATTTTGGCGCTTTTAGTCCTCCATACCTTATGTGCAGCCACCGTTGTTCTCATAGATATGAATGAGTAGATAGGACACGCCCCTTTGAGCTGCGTGCTACGGCGAGGCTAAGCTAGTGGGGGCAAAGTTTCAGTGCATTCCGTTGATGTAGACAGCGTGAAAACGGAAAACAAGTATGCCGGCTCACTGCTGCATACAGTTACACACTACGTCGTACGATTGAGACAAGAAAACTTGGAATGACTTTTCATAGGTAAGAATAGTTTTTGGCTCTTTTTTCATTATGAAATCTTGTTGAGAGCTTCCAGTCTATGAGAGCTAACTTGTTAGCCACTATACAAAACGCTAAGGCGAGCTAGCAGCTTGACAACCAAATACCAGACGATTAATAGTAGCTGTACTATAGTTGTACAAGCAGTAGTAGTAATACTAAAAGTACAAGGAGCAGTAGTAGTATAAACAGCTGTTTAGAGTCGTAGAAGTAGTATCAGCATTTGTAATAGTATTACAAGTTGTAGTAGCAGTGCCAGTATCAGCAGCAGTAGTTAGTGTACTACCACTACTACTAGTAGTAGTCACATTGCTATTACTACCACCAATACTACCAATAGTAGTTATAAAGCCAAACTCATATATATCCAGATTACCATCTATGTTCTTCCTCCAAACCCATTTTATGATTGGGATTACAGGCAGTTCTTTAGGACTGCTCTCAAATAATTGAAATGTTACTAAACAAGGTTATACTTATCAAATGAAATAGCTCTGGTCTCCACTATATTGGCGAATTCGGTTCTTTGTACTTAATTTATTAGTATTATTTCTTTTTAATATGTTGTGTACAGACTTAATTACTTCTATGTCTACTTTTCTTACTCCATGTAGGTTTCCCAGAGACTATGGGTTGAGGAGGAATTGGAAGTTTGTCGGCTTAGACCTGGTGTCGTTCCATCAGTGTTAAACTTCCCGGCTCATCTTGGAAGAGTACGTGCCAGAAAGACCACGACCAAGCAGCCTTGAGATCTTAGACAACGTCTCCCTGAGGTGGGTGTTAACGGTGTTCACGGTCAGGTCTGTGGTAATCCCGTCAAAAAACAAAACAGAAAAAAATATAGATTATAAATCAACATGTAACCAAAGCACTCCGTGTATAACGCCATAGTATAGGATGTAGTTCAGAAAATGTCAAAGTATAGTATGCTTTACTCAAGAATAACATAGTATGGCCTGTAGTTCATAGTACAGCATGTTGGCAAGAAAAAAAAAACAAAACATAGATTATTATGTGGTTCAAAAAGCGCAAAATGATAGGATGTTGCCTAAAATTGTCATGTATGATATGTGGTTCAAAAAATGTCATAGTGCAGTATATTGTCAAAATAGTATGTAATTCAAGAAAACAGTATAATATGTCATCTAAAAAATGCCATAGAATAATAATTTCATTGCACAAGTAAAAGTATAGTAACTTTTAAAACTGTTCGAATTCTTATATGTTGCTAAAAAAAACAAAAAAAAGGTCACAGTAATATGTCAACACATTACACCAGTTTTAAAGTCGCTGCATTGGCTCCCCGTCCGCTTCAGGATCGATTTTAAGGTTCTTTTATTAGTTTTTAAATGTCTTAACGGCCTTGCGCCTTCTTATTTATCTGATCTCCTTTTAACATATCGACCCTCGCTGATCCTGAGGTCCTCTGGCAGTGGCCTTTTATCCATACCACAAGCCAGGACAAAAACCCACAGTGAGGCGGCATTTAGCCACTATGGCCCCCGCCAGTGGAACAGCCTGCCGGAGAACCTCAGGACTGCAGAGACTGTCGATATTTTTAAAAGAAGGTTAAAGACTCACCTTTTTAATCAGGCTTTTAACTAACCTTTTAAATCTTTATGTTCTTATCATTTTGTATTTATTTTCGTATGTATTTTTACTTTTTTTTTAACCTTTCACCTTTTTACTTATGTTATAGGTCTTTTATTCTATCTTGTAGTTTTAAATTTTTAGTTATTTAACTCCAGTGTTCTCCTCAGGGGGGTCCTCCACACTGGGGGCTGTATCTGGTCTCCCACTGGGGGTGCTGTCCATGAGTCCCTTCGGCCCAGCTGGTTGGGGGGGCTCCCCACCTCGGTGTGGGGGTCCCCCTGTCTGTCGGGGTCGGGGGGTCTGTGGGTCTGGGTGCCAGCGCCCCCAGTGGTCATGGCCTGCGGCTCCTCCCAGTGTGGACGACCCCAATTGGAGGCGTTTTCCACAATCGTCAGTGCCATGCCATGTCTCCCTACTGTCAGTGGTGGGAGTGTGTGTCTGTGTATGTATGGGTGTGTGTGTATGTATGTGTGTGTGGACGTGTGTACGTGTGCATATATGTATATATGGAGGGAGGGAGGGACGGGTTTTCTTGTTTTTAATGTTGTAAAGCACTTTGCGTTGCATTTTTAACTGTATGAAAAGTGCTATATAAATAAAGTTTGGTTTGATGATTTGATTTGAATTAAAAAAGCCTATAGTATAGCATGTCACCCAACAAACATCATAGTATAGCATGTCGCTCTAAAAACGTCACAGTATAGCATTTAGTCCACAGCTGTCAGTAGATGAGGAGCAACACAAAAACAGTCCAAACGCTGGTTTCCAGAGGGTTAGACGAGAATTTATTTGAAAGAGTAAGTTTACAACACAACATGTGAGGGGGTTAAAAACAAATGGGTGTTAGTAAAATAAAAATAAATAAACAGAACTAAAAGTGAACTTCATGTTGACAATGATGGGCATTCCAAGCAGGAACGAAGTAAAAGATAATCAGTAGGAAAAAAAAACTCTTCCTGTTCACCTCTTAAAACCCAAAAACACACCGCAGTAGCATCCTAAATTGAAACTACCAATGGGTTCCCTGTTTTCCTTTCTGAACAATTCAAAGGTCCCTCTCTATCTCCCCACACATCCACCAACCACTGGAACACATCTTCAAAGTTCTGCTGGGCCAGCTCATCTTCCCCTCAGAAGAAGTGCTGCCACCTGCCAGATGAAGGAGCCTTTTGAGAGGCAGCTGGCATCGTGATTGGACTGTACTTTGGTCTGTTCCAATCCAGCTTCAGCTCCAGAGACGGCAGGCGGGACGAGTCAATGGAGGCCTGGTGGACGAAGGCATGCAGCTGAGTACAATCCAGAAAACAACAGAGGAGGAGTGCAGCGACCCAGGGCCAGAACAAACAGAGTAGCATCGTATGTCTCTTAGAAAACATCATAGTATAGCCTTTGGTATGAAAAACACCATCATATACATCGTATATTGTACAAATAAGTCAAAGGAAAGAGACATACATTGTAGAATTTTAGGAATTGTGGGCTGACTGATTTACTGATTATCAGTATTTTATTTTTTACTGATTTACGGTAATAAATATATTTAAAAATGGCGCTACTTTGGCTCTGAACCTTAATCTACCTGTGGTTGCTCTGTCTTCTGGAGTGATTTGATTGGTTATATGTCACGAATAAAACTCCTTTAACTTAACATCTGTAAACAAAACAAAAACGTATCAACAAAGTTTTCTGTTAGAGTTTGTGTTCTTCTAAGTTTAACTCCAAGATTATAAATACTTTCATTTACTGCAAATGAATATCTACTCCAAATGTCTCACTAATAATCATTATCAGCCGTAAAAAACACAAAACACCCCTCTGTACTCGACCACACTTAGTACAGTCCGGTTCCCCCTTCTATAAATCTGCTTGGAATCTTCCACTTCCTGTTTGTCAAAGTGACCTTCTACCTGGACAGGTTTTGTTGGAGCTCATGCAACAAACATTTTGGGTAACTGCACTTTAATATGGATGGATGACACTGAATTAGAGTCTGTTTTAATGAGACTGAGTTAAGATGTGTAGCTCTGTTTTTAAATAGGAAATTGTTTCTCAGAATTCACAGAGAAAAGTCTGAAATGTTTGCTAGGTTAGCGTCCCACATGTTCTTTGGCTCAGCTAAAGCTAACTCTCTCCAACTTCTGGATCTCTTGAGTTGCTTGTTGTTAAAATATCTTGCTAGAGGTGCTGAAGCTCAAAAAGTCTGAGATGTTTGTTCAAAATAAGCTCATTCTCAAGTCTAATCTGAACTCTTTTGTTTGAACTTTCCCTAAACTTAGCAGTTAATGACAGAGCAGCACATCCAGACTCAGTCTCATTTATGTAGAGATTAAACTTCAGTGTCATTCATTGATGTTAAAGTGCAGTTTTTCAAATGTTTGTTGCACATGCTCCCGACCAAACCAGTCCAGGTGGAAGATGGATGTGAAGAGAAAGCTCCAGAGGATGAATATCACACATTTATGTTGGAAATAAATGTCCTTTAATTAGACATTGTCGTGCAAAAGTTGGATTTCCCTTTAATGATGTTCAAATCTTTGTTGAGTGTTTTGTGGATGTTGGTTTCTAAATGTTTTCTGACACTCGGCCCCAAAGATTAAAACCTTCTACGGCTCACAAGCTGCAACAATTCACACATTATCCACGATCTTTCTGACTAAACTAAGATAAAAAGTGAAAAACTGCCTGATTCCTGCATCATGGATGTAAATCTTTTTGGTTTTTATGACAGTAAATTGAATATATTTGGGTTTGACATTTTATAAACCAAAACAAGAAATGAATTGCTGGAGAAAACAATCAACAGATTAATGGAAAAAGAAAATGTGTTTTCCAACATATATGGCTGAATTACTCCAACATTACAAGATACATAAAATTTGAATTCAATTTTATTTATATAACGCCAATTACAGGTCAAATTGTCTCAAGACACTTTATTTTTATATTTTTTGTCATATTTAAACTATGACAAAGTAAGAAATTTAAACCTCTTGACTAATCCAATTTATTACTTGGTTTTTAAGAGACTAATCGACAACTAAAATGACTTTCTCCACTAAAACTAATAAACATGAGGTCAAATAGAAGGAACAGTTTTAAATACTGCAGTCCCACGAGAATAAAGTTTGTCAACAAAAACTGAATCTGCTGGTGGATTCCATTAAAGTCCTAATAAATGATAATAAAGTGTGATACTAAAGGTTTGTGGTGTTAAAAATGTCAAAGTGAAGATATCAAGTTGAACATCTGGATGGAGGTTGATAAAAGTTGATCTTCTTTCATTTCTCTGGAGCCGACTCCATGGATTTTATGGATGTTGGTTAAAGACCTGCTCTTCTAGTCGTCTTCCTTCTAGTCGCTGTAAAAAGTCAGTCCATCCTGACCGACTTCAACACCTCTTCATGACAACTTGTTCTGCCTCGGACCTCGTGGAAACTCCAGAAACTCGGGAAAACCTGTCGAGACTCGAAGAACTCGTGGAGACTCGAAGAACTCGTCGGGCGGGGGAAGGTGTGGTGGGCGGTGGGGGGAGGTGGGGGAGTAGAGGGGGGAGGCCGCCACCCACCTCCCCGCCTACTCTCCGCCCTGACTCCACCTTGGCTCCACCCATGTGGTCACTTTGGAAACTTCGATGCCAAAGGGACGACGAAATTATTTCTTTGTATCTGATCTGTAGCTCAGTGAGTTAAGGATTTGCCTATGGAGCTGCAGGTCGCTGGTTCAAGACCAGACCCTTCTTAAATTTTTATCAAAATCCTGACAAAGACAAAGAAAGAAAATTGCCGGTGGTGGGTCTTGAACCGGCGACCTTCCAGTTGGTAGTCTATCCTCTTATCCTCCTGAGCTACACGCTCAGATACTAAATCTTCTTTTTTTTGCGCATTTATCATCTATTTTTTGTCGTTTTCGAGTTTTTTTTTTTTTAACTCGAGTCTCGACTCGACGGTTTTTCTCAGGAGGTGGGACTTCAGCCTTTGTGCTGGAGGGTTGAACCCTCAGTTCCAAGACTTTCCAAAGCCTCCACACCTCCCGAGTCCTCAGGACCTGAGCTTTCACACAGTCTGAGGGCTGAAATTGTCTAAGTCCCACAGTAGTTCTCTGTTAGATTGAACTTTCAGACAGTCCAAGGACTGATATCTTCTAAGTTCCTGAGTAGTTCTCTGTTAGTTTGAACCTTCAGACAGTCTGAGGGCTGAAATTTTCTAAGTCCCACAGTAGTTCTCTGTTAGTTTGAACCTTCAGACAGTCTGAGGGCTGAAAACCTAAAACTTCTTGAGTAGTTCTCTGTTAGTTTGAACCTTTAGACAGTCTGAGGACTGAAATCTGAAAAGTTTCTCAGTACTTCTCTGTTAGTTTGAACTTTCTGGTTAACAGAAGCCTTAAAACTTGTGACCATGAGTCTTGATTTCACATTTAGATCATCCATCTGAGTTCTTCTCAGACCTTCACCTGTGGGATTTTTAGAAATCCTCAACAAACTTTGATTCTCTTCACTGAACAGTAAAGTTTGTGGAGATCAGAAGGTAACATTAGTTTGATAAATGCCTTCAACTACTAGTCGACTTTATCTGGAAAGCAGTTTTCTGAAATGAGTTCAGACTAGAAAACACTTTAAGGCCTTTATCTGTTTTTGCTCTTTTTGATCATTTTATTGTCTCTTCTGTTTAATTTGATCTTCTAAAGTCTAACTGGTGTCTTTTCAAATGTTTTGTCTTTAGTTTGATTCTTCTTAAATGTTTAGTTTTGCTCTTTTCTCACCTTTCATTCCTTTCTAATGTCTGATTTGATTTCCAAATGTTTTGTCTTTTTAATGTTTAATTGTTTTTTCAAATGTTTTATCGGCTTGTTTGAGTTTTTTTTCCTTTCCCAATATTTAATGTTTTGATTAAATCTTTAAGGTTTTTCTTTTTAAATGTTTTACCACCTTTTAATGTTTAATTTTCTTTTTAAATGCTTCATTGTATTTTCTGTTTAATTCCTATTTGAAGTTTTATTGTCTTTAAGATGTAATTTTCTAATTAAACATTTAATGTTTTTCATTAAATGTTTTGTCTTTTTAAAGGTTTAATAATCTAATTAAATGTTTTGCATTTTTTTAAATGTTTAAAATTTTGTTTAATTTCATCATGACATGCATTGTATCTTGTTGAATTATCTAATTCAATATTTTGTCTGTTTAATATCATTTAATTGTATTTAATATTTAACTACATTAAACAGACAAAATATTGAATTAGATAATTCAACAAGATACATGTCATTATGAAATTAAACAAAATTTTTAAAATACAAATATTAAAAATTACAGATAAAATATTTTCCATAATTAAACATTTAAAAAATACATGAAGAATATTAAGCATTTTAAAAAATGCAAAACATTTAATTAGATTATTAAACCTTTAAAAAGACAAAACATTTAATTAAAACATTAAATGTTTAATTAGAAAATTACATCTTAAATTTCTTAAATCTTTTAATAATCAAACTTTTTAAAAGTTTTATTGTATTAAATTTTTTTTGCCTTTGATTTAATTGCTTTTTGTTATGTTGTTTATTTCTTTAATCTTCTTTTTCTGGCAAGATTTTAACCCCAACATTAAAAATGAAACAAACCCTTAAATCACAATGAAAATACTTCTGTTGTGACAATCATGAGTTAGTCAATTATTCAGTTTATCAATTCAACTTTATTTGTTTAGCACCTTTTACACAGATGACAAAACTAAACAAGCAAAGAGAAAAAAACTGTTAAAACTATGATTAAAACTCAAAAACATTAAAAAAAAATAAAAAATTTAACATGGGAATAAAATATGTTGTGTCCAGGGGATGGAGGGAGTTTATTGAAGTCTTCTTGGGGTCAAATAGTAAATCATTTAAAATATAAACTTGATATTCAGTCTAAGGAAACTGCAGAGCGACAGAAGAACCAACAATATCTCCTGTTTTCTCCTTTAATGAGTCGACTCTTCTTGTGCTTTCAGACCAAAGAACTACAGACTCTTCACAACCTGCTCAAACTCTTGGTACAGGACCTCACCACACGGGTCAAGAAGGTTTCCGTCTCATTTCTACTCTGAAGATCACCTTCTCCTGCTCAAACTGCTGACAAATGTTTCTGCTGCTCTAAAGTCTGGTCTCCAGAGCTTCCTAAAAACTCTCAAATTCTCTTCTGCTGCAGGTTGCTTTGTAGAACTGTTCCAGAAAACCTCACTAAACCACATGGAGGGGCCTCAAGATAGTCGTCCAAATGAAACCGTACAAAAACCAAACTAGTACAACCCAAACACTAAAGTCTCCTGCAGCCTACCAGAGAACCTCTAAGAACAGAGAATCAGGACAGGAACTCTTACCTTCTGGACAACCAACGTTGGTTCTCAAACCAAAATACAGAATGTGTCTGACCAAAAACCTCTAAAGACTCACTACAGCCAAGATAAAGACACAACTCAGCTGTACCAAATCCACTAATCACTGCACACATTAGCACCATGTGCTAACTGTGGCTAAAGAACCTCATTTACCAAGACAACTATCCAGTACAAAGCCCTAAAACACACCAAGAAACACATTAAAGATGATTTTACTGCTGGAAGCTGCAAGCCAACACCTAAAGAACAAACTAACGCAATGGAACCAAACTCGGTTCACTGGTGAAGAGAAGCAGAGGAAATGTTTGTCTGCAGCCACATAAAGCAGGAAGACACTGAGCTGCTCAAGTGTTCCTGATAACACCAAGCTGCTCAGGTGTTCCTGATAACACCAAGCAGCCACCTGGACAGCCAATAGGAACACAGCTTCCTGGAAGTCCAGAGGGCTGGGTTACTGAAGTAAATTTAGTTTAAAGTTGAAGCAGAAAGTTAACAAAGAAAGTTGAAAACCACCTTCTGATACCTGAAATCTCTGAGTTTTCACACAAAGAACACCTGAACATGTCAAACTGGTTCCATAGTAGAACTATCATTGTAAAAACGTCATAGTATGGTGTATTGCTCAAAAAACATTAGGACCCGGCTGTCAGGGGACAAACATGTAAGAAACATGAGAACAGAGAGAACCCAACCAGTAGGTCACAGTTTATCATCCCCCAGTCATCTCCTGAAGTCCATATGGTGAGAGACATCAGTATCTGGTTGTTCATTTACCAGAGGATGCTTATAATCATGCTGATGTGGTCTGTACTCTACAGTATTTTAGTGACTCAATAAATGCCTAAGTTGTTTTTTTAAAAATGCTTTTTAGTTTTTAATAAACATTTAATAGCCTATATGTAATCAATAAATGGCCTTTGCCTATCTTAAGAAAAATTCACTCAGAACTCTTATATGTTAACAGTACTAAATAAATCAATAAATACATGCATACACACAAAAATAAGTTAATACATTAACTGTGTTAAGATAAGATTTAGATTTTTAAAAAAGTTGTTTATGTTTTTGCAGAATCCAGTATTGCTCACTGGTTGGTCATTACATTTTGTTAGTTTGATTTCACTGTTTAAAATGATGCCACCTCTTTTCAGACAGAACCTGTGATAATAAAACAATACAAAATTTTTAGTTCCGTGTTAATAAAGCACTTAAAGCTTTAAGTATGGCTAAATGCTTTTTCCAAAATTAAATATATCACTCCTTAGGTGGTAGTGGCCCCAAATTCAGTAAAGTTGGAAAGATATTCACAGATTCGGACTTCCAGCATCAATAACTCATTAGATATAGGTTGTCAAAACATAAACGGTGCCTCTTTCCCATTGTTGCAAGGCAGACAATGTGCTACAAGCCCAGTTTTATCAAAAGTAGCTGTCTTTCAAGCTACAGGAATAACATTAGTGTCTATGGAGTGAACAGGGTCCGTCTGCAATTTGCAAAACCACTGCAACAGTAAAGAGAGACAAATATTCAATAACTTCACTCTTATACATTGTAGTGTCACTAAAATCACTGCAGCCTTCAACTGGCTCCTGTTGACAAAGTGTTTTAACAGAAATGTAAATGCTGTAATTTGATTCTTTTAATGAACCATGTAACTTGAATGGATGTGATGCTGGTGTGACCACAGTGCACACGTCTGATGTTGCTCACAGTGGTCCAAGGGACGCTCAGGGAGTTTGTGTGTTTGCTCAGACTCAGGAAAAATTACAGGGAACATTGCTCTCAATGTAGGAGTCAAGAATATGGTGAAGAATGACTCATCCAATTTGAACTCTTAAATGTGAATTCATTGTTGTAATGGGGTGTTCATGCACTGCAGCATAATAACCCTCTCTAAATAAATGGGCTGTTCTGGCTGACTGTCTAAACACGTCCTGCGCCGACATTCTCAGTCATGGTCATCAAACGTGCTCTGCCAACAACAATTTCTGATCCTAATTATTGATGTCTCTCCCACAGATCTGAATGCAGATGCCACTTGAATTGCCGCTGTTATTGAAGTACCAGCTAGTTGAGCTTCTTTGTGGCTTCAGTACCTGCCATCTATTCCCCAACAATGAGCCCTCTTTCAAAGTAACTTACATCTTTTTAGACCTTATTGAGGACAATTTGGCTGCATATTATGGCTGCTCACGTGGCGGGGACAGTTTATACAACCATATCCAAGTGTTTTAAAGTGCCCACAGTGGGGAATATCTTCAAAAAGTACAAGGAGTTCCACAGAACAGAACAGTCAGAACAGTCTCAAAGGGTTGGCAGGAAGCCAAATGTGATCCCTGTGCTGGTAAGAATGGAAGTCTAAGAGGCCAAGAAGAATCTAGTGATCATCACTAAGACAACCCTTATGAATCAGAGAGATTCTGGTACCAACTTTTCAATCAGGCACCCCAGCAAACCCAGAACAAGGCTGGTCTCCATGGATGCAAACCAAAGAAAACTCTTCTTCCAAAAACACACACAAAAGTTCACCTATCCTTTGCAAAAAATAAATAAAATCTAATGGAGAAAGAAGCAAGAGTTAGGGCATCAATTCTGTTATTAGATGAGATGAAAACAGAGTTGTTTGCATCAGTAAAAGAAAGGAGAATGATTCAACTCAAGAACACCATCTCCGCAGTTAAGCATTGTGTTGGGAATGTAGTATATCCAGACAACCTTGTCAAAATAAACAGCATTATGTAAAAAGACAGCATTAAGATGGTGGAGAAAAACATCAGTGTGCAGAGAAAGATGTCCTCGGTTAACAAGACAATGATCTGAAATAACAAAAACAAACTAAATGAATAAAAGAAAAAAATATGAACACGAACAAAACTGAATCCATCAAGAATCTGTGGAGGAAACTGAGGACCAGAGAGATGGCGAGGAGGCCTTTGACCTCAAAGACCTGGAGATCTTCACAAAGAGGAACAGAATCCCAGTAGAGACATACACTTAGATGGTTAGTAATTATAAGAGCGGTTTGAAAGAATAAATTCTTTGCTACTGATCACTGAGATAGGGTAGGAGTAATTTTGGGCATGGCATTTTTAGTAAAAAATAAGGAAACTTAGAAATAGTTTTTTTTAAAAAGGCATCATTAACATCTCTGAAACAATATCATACTGTCTTTTATGTCATTTCTAGGCAGAAAAAAAACATTGGTTGAATAAAAAGTCTCTAAATCAAAATTCAGTAATTTTAAACTGTAATGTGGTTTATTCAGGTAGAATGAACTACTGAGATCAGTCAGTAGGTGGCAGTAATACACAGTAAATGACTGAACAGAAAGCGAGTCTGAGTAAACCTTGTGGATGGATGAGCTGTTACATAAATTATTTCTAATATTCATAACTGGAAAGTCTAAATATTTGTCTTCAGCTGTGTTTTCATGTTAGACTGTGAACTGATATATCAGAATGAGTCCTTGTTCTTGTCTAATTTTGAAAAGACTGTTTTGAAAAGTTCTATGACAGCTGGCAGCAGCAGTACCAGGCTGGCACGGCGACAAAGAAACCAGTGTTTGTAATACACAGGCTATTTGTGTTAAATTAGTTAAAGATGATAAACTAGCTCGTTACGACGTTATGACAGAGCACGACAGATAATTCAGGGCGAGCTTTAAAGCTAAGGATGGGACTTCTGTCAGTACCCACCCGTGTGACCCTGAACAGCGTCATAAAGGTGTGTCGGAGCTCGTCTCGTCTACCTGCGCCGCCAGGGAGTGGAGTGGAAAGTCTCAACCTTTGCATGCCAGATAAATGCATGGGCTCATGCAACTGAAGCAAGTGATCTGATAACTTTATCACCTATCAGACACCTACACAGAGATACCTATTGTTCCCACAGGTTTATGATTTTACTTCATCTCACTGGCAGACTGCTGCCCACTCAGGTGTTATCATTTACAGCAGAAAACAGTAAACATGGACAGGAATAGACCCTGAAGGAACTCCACAGACTGGACTTTACAGCTCTGGTTGTGTACATCAATAAGATGTTTATTTAGTATAAGTGAAGGCCAAATGTTCCAATATGAAATAATGGCATTATTTGTAACTATAAGCAGCTTACAGTAATGGACAGATTATAAGACAACATGGCCCTGGGTGCAGGCATGTAAAAGAAGACCTATCCTACATTTTGCTTCCTCTTTCCACAGCCATTTTGTGGTATTGTTGTGGTCATTTTGCATTTTTTTCCTGTCATTTGTGTCTCTTTTCAGTCAACTTGCTGCTCTTGGCCATGGTTTTGCCTCTCCTTGTCTCTTTGTAGTGATTTTTCCTCTCTTTAAGGCCATTTTCTGTGATCTTATAGTTAATTGTTTGATTTTTCAGCTTTCCAACAGCCACTCCCTCCAGTGGCTCTGGTTCAGGGGCTCCTGGGCCTGTAACCAGTCAGCCTGCTCATTAATCCATGCATGATAAAAGGCTTGTTGAGGTGAGCTGGACCTGCACAGAATCTACCATCACACAATTCATGCCCGTTAGATTTCTGTTTGACTTGATCTGGACTTGTGACCTGATGCAAACGGAGGCTACGATAACATCATGAGATCAAAGTGGTTGCAGTTTTTGGCGCCAGCGGCTCTGCAGTGTCAGTGCATGATGGGAAACCGTTGACCGTCACCAGCTCTAACAGCTGATTGGTTTAGAGGGTTACTCAACAACATGATGTTTGATAAGTAACATTTTATTTTAGCTGAATTTGAGAGATTTTAGTTTTGGCTAATTTTGAAGGTTGACAGAATACATGTGTGGTTTATTAGTCAGAGAGGTTGAAGACAATAAAATTACAGATCATAAACTGCAACAATATATGAGTTCTGGTCTACCGTATATTAAAAGTGGGCTGACAAAGTATTTAGCAACACCAAAACTTCACAAAGATGTGAAACCACTTCTGCTCACTACAATCTGCCCGTCTTGACTGAAAACTTTTAACTTTTTAACTTTTCAGGTGAGGCGAAGTTCATTTCAAACTAACCTACTGACAAGCCGAACATCTTCTGACTGAGTCAAGTCCCATGGGGTAGGGGTGGGGTGTCAGCCATCACCACTGTCCCAGCCCTGCCCCTGCATACAGGCATTAGGCTTTATTGTTTTCTTTCTTAGTTGGATACAAAAAAAGCTTTCATTTTAATACCATCCTACTGCAAATCTCCCTGTCATGCATTTTCTAAAACTGGGCTTATTTCTTACTCCTACTAAATCCAGACATACTCAAATACTCAATATAATCTGTCTCCGAACAATCATGCCAATGCATGTGTGGACTCAAAATATAAGGAGCTGTAATAATAACGCTGAGGGAGTGGGACAAACAGGTCACTAGTTCACATGCTGATAATAATCTTCTCAACTCTGCATGAAATGTCCTCCTCAGTTGCAAATCCCCAAATCATCTTAAAACGTTGCTGCACGGTGGCGAGAACGGGGCTTTTAAAGCTGACATTACTGCCGTCGACTACTATAGCAACACCATATGGCAAACAGCCGAAGAGTCAAAACCCCCGGGGCAGAGTTCATACTCAGGCCTTACACTTTAGAAAAGCCTCCTGGAATTATGAGTGGCTTATTATTGTGTATTGTGTGTAGTGTAGCTTCACATACACAGTGAGGAAGAAAACTTGTATTAATTTTATCTGAACCAATGCCACTGCCACAGCTGGTCAGCACAGTGTGAATGTCTCAGTGGGTTACATTACTGGTAAATGTCAAAAGGATGAATAGATGCAGTGGAGCAGGATGATATCTCTCTGAACCAGAATACATTCCAGATGAGGGGGCTAGAAAGAGGACAGCAACACTGATGTAACAGCGTCTGTTTAAGGCTGTCCGTGACAAAAATGAAGGCCGAGAGGAGGCAGATTGAAGAGAAGAGCTTAAGTGGTGCTCTCAGTGCTAAAAGTCCAAATGTGGAGCAGACAGTACACCAGACCGTGGCTAACGTGACACTAAAGATCTTGCTGGGCTGCAGCAGAGTGCAGCCTGCACCGCACCCTGGGTTCCTCTCTGGGAAATGAAATCATCAGCTTCCTCTTCACTGCGTCTTCAGATCAACTGACACATGCACATCATCTGCACCTCAACAGCGAGAGAGACATTGAGTTGGCGTTTATCTAAACCCACTGGCTGACTCACCGCCATGACTCTGGCGTCTTGAAGAATTCCCTTTTGGTCCTAAGGTGGAGATGCTAATTTTGTAGTATGAGCACAGCCAAGATGACAACACAGGCATCATCATCTAACTGCAAAACACCCACGGAAAGGATGTAAAAGATAAATCCCTTATGAGTGTTGCATGTTTTAGCCAATTTCTTACAGCTCAATTGAAAATACTGTCAACTTTTCAACTGATTTTGGTGACTCTTGTTAAAAAAAGGCAATCTTGCAGTCTCAGTTGGTCATTATGTGGGCTGACGAAGAGCTCCGTTCTTTTTATGACATTTATGTTTTCCTGGTTTCATTTTCAAACCAAGTGCTAATGAAGGCAGCACTCAGATTGTCAAAGTCCTCAAGAAGCATCACAGACGAAGAAACAATCTGTGATTTCAATTGTGTGAAGAAGCAACAACGATTCTGCCAAAAAAAAAAATCGAATTTTGTCCGATATTCGCTGTGATGAATTAGTCATCACGAGAAAGTTTCAGGTCTGCAAGCTCATTATCCTACTGCACTGACAGACGTGAAAAAAAACACCTGCTGCCAAGTTGGTGGAAAGAAGCATCAATGAATCTGAAACACTGAAAATAATGTAGGTCAACAGTAAAGGTAAAACTACACTGTGTAAGAAGATCCTACAAATGCACAAGTTCATATCTTTACTAAGCCATGACCTTGGCCTCTAACAAACAGCTTATGGTGGCTGATTAACAGTCACTGACAAATGACTTGGAGCTATTAATGTTACATTTACACTATATTATAGCACATCAAAGACTAACATTTCAGCCTTTCAATACGAGAAGTAAAGCAGGAAACGAACACACACTATGTCGCTATCCTGTAATTACCACTTATGGCCACAGTAAGTAATATTTAGCAAAAGGTTCAAAGTCTTGTTTTAAACAGACCATATTATGCACATATTCAGGTTATTTTTATTTTTTGGGGTCTACTAGAACATGCTTTAATGTTAAAAAAAAAAAAAAAAACGCTTGCATTTTCCCATAAAATACATTGTGACAGCACCATAGACTGTATGTAAGAGATGGACATATCGACTGTGATGTTGCCCATTAGTTTATGACACCGTTGTAGTCCACATGTAGTCGTCACAAGCCCTGCGTTATTCTCTATTTTACTCTAAATGGGACCATAATTTACAAAATAAACATCATGCTGAATGGAAAGAGACTTGAAACTAGTGATTGAGACCAAAAACCTACTAGGAAAATGTTTACTGAGGTAACAAATCAAATTACTTTTATACAGACCATTTTTTTCGCAACCAGAGGAGTCGCCCCCTGCTTGCTGTTAGTTAGAATGTAGCTTAAGGCACTTCCACATTGGCTTCATTTCTCAGACCCACTCAGCACCTCTTCTCACTCTGTTTGAAATGCTTTAACTCCTGTCCCTTTAAAAAACCCTATCTGTAGAGGGTAGTATGCTCTGAATGGTCAGCTGGCCGATAAAAGGGAGGTAATGTTGGTTTTGTGCAGTCCACAGATCAATGGTGGATTGTGAGGAAGCTGCTCATTCCTCGTTTGAGGGCGTACCAACCTAGATGAGCTAGTTGGGTGTTACATGGTGACGTAGATGAGTCAAGGAGGAAAAGGCAGGCTTTCAAACAAGGCAATTTAGGAATTTGTTTTCTGTAGGAGAGAGTATCTCCCTTTGGTGTGGATTTCTAAGTTAAAGTTTATGGACCTTTTAGATGCACAAAAAGCAGCTAAATAATGCACTGAAAGAAAATCAAAAAGCATAATATGGGCTCTTCAAGTAGTCTAAACATAGTAAAACAGACATACTTCCATAATTGTTAGGTACTTCTCTAATCAGCAATATCATACAGTGGCAACAGTAGTGGTTTGATATTGCTGAATGTTGACATACCACCTACAGGCAAAGAAAGTATTAGCTCACCACATAAAGACATTTTTCAATGTGTCACAAACTCCACAGAAGTGAAGTCGTGATACATGTTTCAGTGTTTTCAAAGGAATTGTTTAGATGTGAGAATGGCAAATATGTAACTGGAACCTGCAGCTGTTTCTCTTAGCTTAGCACAAAGACTGGAAACAGCTCAAATAACAGTTCAAAGCCAAGATTATACCTCTTTTGTATAATTGGTACCAGAACCAGTGTAACAAGGTTACTTTGCCATTTTGTTGGGTGTTTATATGCCAGACTACTTCTTCCCTATTCTAAACAAAGCAGTTGCTGGCCCCAGCTATACATATATTTATTTGAAAGTGGCAACTTGTGGCAACTGAATACCCAAAATGACAAAGGACTTCTTTAAATGTCATATATGTTGATCCTTTAAACATTACACAAACACAAATAACAGCCATTTAAAAAGGCAAAATGTAGTTCCTATACTGTCACTTCAGAAAATGTTTCAGTTCCTGCAGTGCTGCTGCTATTTTCTATTTTTATAGCTGCTGCAAATTCACATTTTGAACCACTCAGACACTGACTGAACAGCTCCATCTTGTGGAGATACTGAAGCCTATTAAAGAGCATTAAATGTGTTTGTTAAACCTCTAATCAGTTACTGTCATTGCGTATTTCTCTTTGAAAAAAAAGATACAAACCACAAAAATATTCACATTTTTTAATAATTGCATTTTATTAATTGAAAACAAAAAGAAAAACAAAAAAACAAATGCAAATAAAAAAAAAGCAAAAACAAAAACAGTATCATTAGGTAAGACAAGGCGAGAGACACTTAAATAAGAAGAGTTCCATGTTGGTGAGGGCAAAGGTGGAGGTGGGTTGATGTGGGAGGAGGGAGAGGGAGGGTGTTGTTGGATGTGACATCTTGGATTATATACACTGTTTCTCACTGCAGGACTGGCAGGGCCCCATAAAGGGAGGGGGCTCAAAGTAGCAGGTCGGAGACACTGAAACACCAGAGAGAAAGGCACTATCCAGAGAGAACAAGAAAACAGAAACCAATAACACAAACACAGTAAACAAACACACACTGGACCAGACCAGAAATAAAATGTTGGACAAAAAAAAGTGCTTGACCAGACGGCACATTGGACAAAAAAGAAAAAAAAAAATAGGAAAAAAAAATCTTTTACATCATTTAAGCTGATCTCTCAACTTTTAGCATAAAAGACAATCTCTCAGTTTTCTGAACTGTGCCAGCTGCAGATCTGCACTGGTGATTACACAATGTGATTATCCAAACTCAGCCTCTTTGCTACGTGCAGGTATAACAAGGAGGGGAGTGTCTGGAGTGTGCATGCATGTAATGAATGTGTTTGAGTATGCATGTTAACTACCTGTACATATCCTCAGACACCACTCTCTCTCTACAAATGAATATTGACAACATTTCTTTTTCAGCATGTCTTTTTAAAAATCCCTTGCGTGGTTGTGTAGTTCAGTTCTCCGACCTTGCTTCCCTCATGTTTATGTCTATAGACTCAGTGAGCTACATTCACTGCCCAAATAAAATGGCTGCAATAAATATATTGGCTTTCAAAAGGTGGCCGACCTTTTATACAGGGCTTCATAATACAGCTTTTGCAGCATTCATGGCTCTACTTGCTGGTCAACATTAGCATACTGACAGTTTCCTCAGAGAACTAACTTTACTTTTCTTGCATCAGAGACAAGAGAAACCTTTTCAAATGGAACTTATGACCCCTTAAATGTCATGCTGTACTTATCTGAGAGCCCTCAGATCATTTTTGAAATAAAAAAGGAAAAAACAAACTTGACAATTCAGCACATTCTAGAGCTACTAGGTCTTATCCAGACTAACAGAAGACTGAACATAATTTACAAATGGAAAAAAAAAACAATTTGTGATGAGAGGTAAAACAGACAAACACATACAAATATATAATATATATTCTTAAAAAATGGATTCTCTCTATACTTGATTTATTTATACAGCCAGTGGCTGATGTACAATGCTCACGTGCCAATGATCTTAAACATGGAAACTTGTATTGTTGATGGCATCATTTTTTTTCTCTTGTTTTTTGTACATTTTTAAAACCATTTCTGCTTTTTTATATTTTTTCTTTTTTTTCTTTAAAACAGAGTTAGGATTTATCGGTAGGCATTTCATTTAGGTGATTAAAACAACATGCGGCAAAGAAAGAAAAAACAAAAGAAAGGCAGAATGTTAAGAAGTTAAGGAGAAGACAGAAGCAGCTGTGGGAGCGGTAGAAATCATTTGGTTATCTTCACGGTCGGTGCACTATGCTTAGTTTCTCTGCATTTAGATTTCCCTCAAAGACAGTTCAATCCTCACTGAGGCGTTCACTAGGGAGGTGAACATTCTCAGCACAATAAAAGTTGATTTTGCTCAGCTGCCACCCACATAGCGACGCCTACGACAGCACTACTCCTGTTTTATCTCTCTCTTTCAGTTGTTTGCGTTCTTCCTGTCTGCTCCTGTTACTGTGGGATGGCCAAGAGAGATGGAGGGGTGGTTGAGGGTTGGAAGGGGGCTGATGAGATCAAGAACGATGATGATGACGATGGTGATGGTTGCTGTTGTGGCTGTTGTTTACATGGTCTGACTGTTTACATGTTCCGATTGACAGGCGTGACGTAGTTGCGGGGGAACATGCCCGTTTGGCCGTGGCAGCCTCCCTTCCACCAGTTGGGGTCAGAGTTGTCCAGGACTTGAATGAAGTCGCCACGTCGGAAACCCAGCTCTCCTTCCTCCTGGGGGTCAAAGTCAAAGAGCGCCTGCACATATGTGGGATGCTGAGGAATCAAAAAATGAAAAGAGATTTTAAAACAGGTTAGAAAAACCAACAGAGAATAAAAATATTAAAACATGGTACTCACTACAATATCCACATTGATTTCTGAACAACTGTATATATGTAATATTATATATAATATTCTGGCATGTGGCAGCCAATGAAGGAACATGTCTTGCTTCTCCAAAGAACAATGGAAATAATAACCATTACTGTAATGAATCATTTCAGTTTTAAAATACTGAAAAATTTTAAAACTCATGTGTAGGGTCAATATATAATTGAGGGACTTTTGAAGTTTAAACTCCAGAACTCTACTTGGATAAGACTATCTAACAATACTTTAGTTTTTGAGGTTCAACTTGTCAAACCTGCTCAGTCAGCTATTAAACTAAAATAACTTACTTTTTTTCAATTTTGTGACCAGGTATCATATTTAAAGTATTCTATACAACAGATAATCTGGATATTTGTACAGATATTTGTGAGATTTTAGCTTCATATATCAGATATACATAAAAATAGATTCTGTTGCTACTAATTTTGTGTTCTATGGAGAATAAATGAGGCCAAAGTCAATTAGAGAAATTTAAGTGTAAAAACATGAATATTTATAGGAGCTATGAAGAGTTTACATTCAAACATCTCTTCAATAAGTATAACAATTCAATAAGTATAGGGTCAATATATAACTGAGGGACTTTTCAAGTCCATGGAGTATAGCTTGCATACATTTTTATTGAAAATAAAAAAAATATTTTTTTTTTATGTTCATTATGACTGTCTTTCAAATTCTATAATTATTTATTGTGGAAACAATCACTTATTAATAAAAAAATTACTGGATATCACTAAAATTTCACCTAAATGACCGTCCGAATTTAATAACAACCACCTTCTAATTAGCTAAACAATAATAAAATGAGCTTATTCAAAAAATGTTTTGTGTTCTTTTTATTGAGTTGAGATAATCATGACATATTTATTTTTTGGCAATATATAAAATTTTATATGGAAAATAACAAATTCTGTGTCCAAAAAATCACTTTCAACTAAGTTCCCCATTACAAAAACACCTCTCAAGTAAGTGTGTTAATTCCAGATCACATGACCTGCTCCATATGATGTCATTTCCTCCTGAAGAAAAGACTGGCAAGACTCCAAGGCTTTCTGAGTTATTTAATATAAAGTAGTGTGTGAGTCAAGTGTGGATTTATCACATCACCAAGTTTACTACAACATCTTATAAATAACTGTCAGTTTTACTCAATTGTATATATAATATTTTAGAAGAATCTTTCTGTAAAATTGCCATGTGGTGTTTAGTCATGCTGATTTTAGGCCTGAAAAGAACAAAAATGTCAACTATGATACCTGTCAACTATGTTACAAAAGTCCCACAATTATATATTCACCCAGTAAACCAAAATGCCTTTCTTAAAAACATTAAATTAAACTTTACTTAGAATTTGTTGCTCAAAATCTGAACCTATCTCAATCTTGAACAAAAGTACTGTATTCTCCTATGTGACCTTATTGAAACGTCTTTCTAGAAGAGATCATTCAGTGAGTTCGCTCTCTTTCACACAGTATACTTCTCTCTGGCCCTCCCACTGCCTACCACACACAGACACATTAGCTCTCTAGCATTCTGTCTTACCCTCTGTCTTACCTGCAACTTTTTCTCATCTGTTTAGCTTCTGAGTGGTTTTGGTCACATTTCACACCTGCAGCTGTCCCTCAGTCTTGCAGTCTGCAGCTGTCTCTCAGTCTTGCACTCTGTAGCCTCACCGCAGCTAACGTTAAAGTCTTTTCATTTTCAAATGAAAATTCGCTCAAGTATCAATACGGCTGAAAGTAAATATGCATTGGTCTCATTTAGAAGGATTAGTAAATTACACAAGTAACCCTCGCTACAAGCTTTATTCTCAACATTCTCACATTAACTAACTGCACATCCCTATATCCCAGGGGTCTGCCTACTAAAAGTTAATCATTACCTGACAACCAGTCAGAATAAAGAGTTTTCAACTGCCATAGTCGCAAACAAACTGAGTTTATCTGGAAATCAACCACAGCGTGTTGCGTCAGTAGTTCTTTCTCAACATTCTTCGAAAGAAATTCACGATTCGGAAAGCCATACCAGGTGACCTTGGCTGAAGGCTGAACAGCTGCAGTATTACTGACAGCATTACGCACATGTTTTAAGTAACAACATATGTAATATACAGGTGGTACCACAATTATTACTCCACCATTATGTGACGATGTCTGTCTGGCTGTCTGATTACTCAAAAATGAACCAATGAATTTGGATGAAATTTTCAGGGAAGGTCAGAAATGACACAAGGACTACCTCATTAGATTTTGGCAGCAATCTGGTTTACAGTCTGGATCCACGTATTTGTTAAAGATTTCTGTACCATTGCGAGATAGTGGCACGGTGTGACTGTAACTATGACAACAAGTGAGTTTACAGTAAAACTTAATGCAACAAAACGTTGCTTCCTTTTGTGGTTTGTGGCATCTCTCAGGGGTTAACCAGCATGTTAAACCAGGTGCCAACAGAGCACATGTATGTGTATTCAAATGAATTCTCAAAACAAGACGGATGTTACAGTTCATACACTTTACGACTGAACAAAATCCCACCCAACCCCTTCAGCTACAACAACCGTTCCTTAGCTCCCACGCAGTGAATATACATATATCCTGAAGTTAAATTTCACTTAAGTCCTCATAATTAAACATATATTAAGGACTGTGTTTAACATGGTAGTGTTTTGCAGAAATCTATTAACTAATGATATGTGATGATACTCTGAATGATGTGTTTTTGGCTCTTGCCTATGACGTTATATGTACTTTTTATGGCAAAACGTCATCATTCAATTAATTCCGTTCTCATTCTGGTTCTCCCTTCTTATAATCCAGCTACAATCATGTAACTTTCACCTTCAGAAATCACCTGGATACACTCACAGTGTAATGACAAAGACTCTTTTTCAGGGACTTATTTCTCGACAGGCATGTAGTATATTCGCATGTGGTCAAGCTGACAAACAACGTGCTCTTTCTAGTTCTGCAGTATTATTTTTACTTTGCTCTGACACAACTGATCTAGATTTGAGTTGAGGGAAAATATCTGTATGAGCATGAGTGGTTCTGCTAACGTGTTCATATTCAAGTTTATACACTTTAATCATTCTCTAGCAAAAATTAAAGAGACCATACTATGACCTCGATTTTTTTTATTATCTTTCTGCCCTGGTGTCGCTGTGATTTAACTTGAGGAAAAGAAACTAAAACCCAGAGTGTGTGTCATGTCTTACCTGGGGGACCTGCTCTATGTCTCGCAGAAAGATTTGCTGATTGCGGGAGACTGAGGTGGAGCGGTGGTAGTCCACTAACTCATTGAGAGAGTTAAACTTCACCACCCATAGGAAATACTTTCCAGCCCCGTCACGAAGAACCTTGAAATGCTGGACGTCATTTCCAAACCTGGGAAAGGTCACACAGATAAAAAGTATGAGGAGGGGATCTACAGCAACATCTAAGAGTAAAAAGGTTTCTGATAACTAGTTGTTTTGAAGGCCGAGCACACATGTAAATGAATGTAATGTAACACTCAGACACAAATCTCGCTCATCAAATAGGCGTGTCTTTGACAGCTTAGTAAGCGTTAGGCAAATGAATTAGCATCCTAGTAACAGACTTATATTCAATACTAGCTGAGTACATGTAATCGGAAAAGTCCAGACAGTAATTAAGATCTATATCGAGGCATCAACTTTACATGTACCTCGCTGTTCCTTCCTAATTTTGGGAAGGAGAGAATGAACAAAGGCAGATAAGAGGAAACGAGCTGTGTGTGTGTCAGCTAAAAACTAAGCACTTGAGGGCTGAAGTCCAACACAAATAATCAGAACAGGCAAACACTGGTCACTAGAGGGCATCACTGAGACTTCACAAGATTAAGGAAGTGGCTTTGCTGATGACTCAAACATACCAAGTATGGAAACTTGTGAACCTGATCAGTTGTGAGGAAACTGCATGCTGATATACTGATAATATTAAACTGTAATTGTAAAAAAACTGTGAGTGTGACTCATGTTTTCCCCACGTGTTACATTTGTGTGGTGGTACTTACTTCACAGAGAGGGAGAAGTCCCCCGGTGCACTCTCGCTCTCTCTGATGAGGAAAGCCCCATCATGCCTCTGTTTGTTTAGCATCTCCTCTGCTTTGGCACGGGGAATCTTCCCAAAGAACCACCTGGGGAATCAGCAAAAACAGGTGTAAGTGTGAGTGGACCAAGCTAACCCAAAGCCGCCCATATGACTTTGGTTTATCTGTAAAAGGTTGTCTCAGAAAAACACACAAACACATCAATTCAGTTAAACTGCAAGCCTCGAATCCCACAAACGTCACACCTCCAGCTGGCCGACAGGTGTGAACTGAGTAGACAGCAGTGCTAACCTCTGATCCACCAAGCTGTGAAATGGCAGTGAATGAGCTAAATTATACAAAAAACTAAATGTAACTCATCATTTACTTTTATTGGTTTCTTGGGCCATAAAGAAAGAGTCTTCTTCAACCAAACAAAAACAGACACAATACTTGAAGCCTCCAGGAAGTATGGAAAAAGTTACACAAGCGCTGGTCAGTCATGAATTGACATTGTCCAACCATATACCAGGAAGAAGATTAGTCATTATGTAATTTACTGGCAAAACCAACATCAAAAATAAATATTTGGATCTATTACTCCCCATATTTGTACTCTCATGCATTTATGTGTCCAAGTTCATAAACTGAGAAGGAGTAAGAACAGCAAATTCAATGTAAGATTTAAAGTAGGTATGTTTTCAGCGGCTTTCAAGTTGCATACACTTATTTTAGGTGCATATAATGGGACAAATATATCTCTGTGAGAAACCCCTGACAGAGGGAATAAGTGAGAATTATAAAGATGGATAGAGAGAGGCGGAGACAAATGGGAGACGATGCGAGTGAAAGCTTTTTACTTGTGTAAATAATTAAAAAGTACAGTCAGCCAAAAGATGACATCTTGGCTCCTTTACACATAGGTGAAAATCAATAATGAAATGGCCAACTCTTAATCTGCTTTGTATCTGTGTTTGGCACGACAGCAAGCCTGCGCGCTGAGTCTTTTTCCCCATTTGATAAACGTGATAGCGGAGCAATTAATGGAGCCAAGGAAACAGGACGAGAATGACTAGCATTACTATCAGCTGCATTCACACGCACCTACAAACCTATGAGCACAATCACTGATTTATAGGTTTATGCTGATGCTTACCAATTAATTTTGTCCGACAGAATACATGCACATATTTTGACCATATTGCAGATAATATCAGGTATCTCCTGTAGTTATATTAGTAAGTTTTTAAATGTCAAGCTGATTTCGATATTTTATTTTCCAGCCATCATCAGCCAATGCAAATGATGATTCAGATATTGTACATCTCTACTCTAAAGCACTCATGCTGGTCCACAACTCTTACCATTAGATTGTTATACAACCTCAGCATTAGCCACAAAACATAATTACTGTTGGGTAGGAGAAAAGCTCCGTGTACGAACAAAGAAACCGAGCCTTTGAGCTGATCCATACTCTATTGTGCCTTGCTATACAGCACAGCTGTGTGTGCATGTCTATAGGGACGTGTGGGTGCCTGGTGCTTTGGCACTTCATTGTCACCACAATGGGAATACGCCAGCCACGTCACTCCTCTGTCTCTGTTTTTCTATGAAATTTAAAATAAACCCACAGTCGACCTAGACACGGCAAACTATGACAAACTCGTTCACAAAAATCAAAAACCTATGGGTGGCACCTTACTTAATCTCTAGTGATTTTGGGTTCAACTAGTGATCTAGCCTTGGTGGTAATTTGGTTTGCTAGGAATAAAAGCCCTACAGAATTCTATTCACAGCAAAGCTTATATTATGAAAATCTATTATTGGAAGTGTTGCTTCTTTGATAAGATGTCCACAAGAAGTAATGATTTTATTAAGTACATGTAAAGACATCGACTGCAATGATACGCTTGATTAGTTCGGTAGTTTGCTGCAGTTAGATGTACCACCACACTTTCAAACTATATTTAAAAACCTCAAGTGGCTACACATTTTCAACTTTGTCAAATTATTTGAGATCAAATACATGATGCACTAAAACAACAACCAGCAGAGGAGCCTGAGGATTGGAGGACTGGTTGTTCAGCCTGGGAAGAGACAAGCAGACACAGCTCTCTAGCTGTGACACACATAGTCAATGACCTTTTTGTGTGTGTGTGTGTGTGTGTGTGTGTGTGTGTGTGTGTGTGTGTGTGTGTGTGTGTGTGTGTGTGTGTGTGTGTGTGTGTGTGTGTGTGTGTGTGTGTTTACATATAAAAACAAAAATTATTACTTCACATTCATAAATTGTTAGCCTTCCATGAAAGACTATTTTTGTAATACAAAGGCTCAGTTCAATACCAGATAGCAGGAAGGCACCTTAACAGATCCTTTTTTGTGTAGAAATGCCAAGCCCTGCACATGCACTGCCTTTTAAATGGCACAGCCTTTCCTGCTCTCTTAAATGGGGTTGGAATGCTAAATCCCTGATGAGAGGGTACAATTGAAGAAATGATCAGTGTAAATGGTCAAATCTACCTCTAAGGAAAAAGTAATTTATCAGTTAACTAGTTTATCAACATAAACAACTCCCCCTACAACGTGCTAATCAAATGTACCGAGTTAAATAAGAGGGACATGTTTTTTAATAAAGAGCACAACAAAAAATGTTGTAAATAAGATACTTAATTGTATGTTAAGTGCAACCTTTGGATATGTTTTGTGTTGAAAACTTTATATAAAAGCTACAACACTCTTGAGATCCTCCATTATGATTACAGGAGTTTCAGCTGTATTGATGTATGAGGCAATTGATCCCCCATAACGATAATAAAAGAGTGGCATCGCTTCATTATATTATTGTCACACTATAACAGACAGCAGGAAAAAATAGAATAAGACATGAGTAAAAAATCTCAAAGTAAAGCCCAATACAATAACATTCAACTTGCAAATAAGGACACATTCAATAGCACCACAGCAATGATGTGCTGAGGTCAATACTGAAGTAAATGTAAGAGGTCTCAAGCACATTAATAAAGAGAGGTAATCTGGCACTGAGTGCAGCTCCAGAGATTCTCTAAGGATCCTACCAGGCGTTGTCTAAAGTGGTTTAACTCATAAACCCTCCCTCTCACCACCTCCTCTCTCTCACTGTGGGTGAAGACATCACATACAATAATCTGTCATTAAAGTAAACAGAATGTTTGATTCAGAGAAATTGACAGTTAACCCTCTGAAACCCAAAACCCAGCAGGAAATTAGAAAGAAATTTTGCAAAAATTACACCACTTATGAGCCACGAAATTGCAACAAACAAAAGCAGCATTGGGTATCTCACTTGTTTAAAAAAAACAAATCTAAAATCACTTCATTCTACCAATTGCTCTAACCACATCTACAAAAATCGAATATTCTGTGCTCCTTGGCACAACCATGAAACGACTAGTGACTCGGCTGCAACCAAAAATTCACAGACTTTTTGTCTGCACTGGGATGAACTGCAGGAAAAAACGTCCAGAAACTGTTGGGAGTTCAGAGGGTTAATATGTCAATACACTTTCACATAATACATAATCACCACAGTGTGTGTAATACTTACGGATGGGCCTTCATCTCTATGTAATTCTTGGGAATGAAGCCGTCTTTTCCATTTAGCTCTGCCTTGTACCAGTTCTGATCGCACTCTTCATTTAATACCTAGTGTGGACAAAAAGAGGTTCAAATGAGTGCCAAATAAAAATGTTAATGACGGAAAGCAATCCTCTAAATTGACCTTTACGGCAGTCGGTTTAATTGGTTTAATTTCCTGTGACCTCAGAATGTGCATGTCCTTTGAGGTACAACTGCTAGGTAAACATTAGGAAACTACAAAACAGCAGAGAAAATCATTATGCAAACAATAAAATTTCAAACTCTTCCAAAAAAAACAGAAGTAATGTATACATAAGCATCCTGTCCCTTCAGCCATAAAGACTAATTCACCAGTACAACATAGCGGGCAAGACAGCTGTGAGGGCACTCATGTCTGACAAAATATGACTACAGTGCAGGTGTGTTGAGCTAGTGGTGCATCCATGTGTGTCAAAGTCAATAGGTATGAGCCACTTGTTCTATGTGGGTGCATGCTTACACATGATGGGTCACGCTTAAAAAAGATTTCTCTTCTTTCCGTAGCATCTGTCTGGCTTGTTGCATTCATAATTCAAAATGCTAGATTTTTCGCCTCGAGTAGAATTATAAAAATGTCCCTCTTAAGAGACTGACTAGTCACTCAGCATGAGTTTTGAGTCTGTGTTGATCATTTGTAAAGTAAAACTAAATGCAGGTTAAATAAGCATCAATGAGGGGAAGTAGTGTGCTCTATCTTTCCTTACAATACATTACGCACGAGACAAATCTTCACAACATTTCTGCTTTTCACCAACATTCGGACATGAAGAAATTTAAGGGGAAAACTGTGCAATGGCACTGAGTCACGCAGCTTTTATCAAAAGGGCATGACAAAAAAGCATTCCACAACACAAGTCTGACTTAAGGCTTCCACAGAACAGCCAGGTATGAAGACAGAAGAAAAAAGGAAAAAAGTGCTACACATGTCACACAACCATGCTGTTAGTTGTTTGATTCTTTGAGCAGCTTCAAGTAAAGCAGAGCTAGTACTGATGCCACTCCTTCTCATCCAGTCAGAATCCCGTGTTAAGGAATGACTCAGTTCTACTTCTAAAAATTAAGTGAGTCAAGTCTGTTAAAAACATTTCTTTCACCATTTATCATCAAATCTCCTCTGCATAAATTCAGGTGAAAATTCACGGAACTTTTGTCCAGAAAGAACTGACAAAAACCATCACACAAAAAACACAACTGATCCTTGATGTCACTTAGGCTTTTCCAGTAATTTTTCACAGTGGTTTTCTTTACTTTTCACACACAACTCTGCATATCAAAAAAACTGTCCCTATATTTTCTAAATCACATTTTCTTCCCTCCCCTCTTCCTCTGCCTTTAAATTCATAATGTACCCATGGCCCTGCCCAAGGCAGCTGTCCAATTGGTCCCTGTGCCGTGTGAGTGACCTGGGTCTATTTGCTTCAGTGAGCCTGCAGAATGCCAGCTGTCCCTCGTCTTCCCAGCTGCTAATCCTGCGCAAGACCAGCATTACTGGATGAGGGAGTGGCTTTGGACCAAAGGCAAAAGTAGGCTGCAGTCAGGAGTGGGAAGGTAGATGTGTCTATATTTATGTAGCGTAATAATGGCTAAACTGGTGAAAACTCAGCTAGGATGAGCATGTTTAACATTGTCAGTGCTATCTGAACCAAGACTCAAACACAGGGTCATAGCCTCTGGGCTTTATGTTGACACACCAAACCAACCTTTAAGAGCAAGCACCTACAAAGGCCGAACGATCCATTACCGTGTGGCTTTGCAACCGGCTTGCTACCGTCATGTAGTTCTCTGTAAACGCACTCGCACTGTGAGCCCAGGGGCTATTGCTTGTGAAGCATAACAAGATGCGTGTACTGCCAGGCAGGCCGCTTTGTGAGCCTGTATTTAGTCACAGCAGTACTTTGGCACGTTAGCATGCTAACATTTCCTTATCATCACTAACAGCTGCACTAAATTTCATGGCATTCCATCTATATGTTTCATGAAACCACCAAAAATATTAACCGCAAGTTGGTATCAAAGTCAGATACATAATTTAGGAATGAATATATAAAACTCTGGCAAGTGAAAACTTTAACCTGGACATAGACTAAAAAAAGAAAAGTCAGAAGATCAGTAGTTGTTAGTATTTATCTCCTTGGCACCCTGAGTATTTGGAGCATATTTCAATAGCTGTAAAAATACTTCCCCATAAATCACAAAAGTCCACTTAATGATCCTGCTAGAAAAAAAGTCAGAAAGTGTCTCCAAAATTACGGAATAGATCATGTAGGGACTGTGCACAGACATAAAATCATTGCAATCAATCAAGTAAGTGATTAGGTCTTTTTTTTCAGAACCAAAGTGACAATTGACCTAAATGGCTGTCCAACACTTGCATGGATAAAAAGGTAGAGGTGAAAAATATGAAGAAACGACAGTAATTTTTGTCATAGCCAATCACCTTTGGTGATCTTGCTTTCACTAATGGCCTCTAAAAAGTCTACATGCTCAGTCAGCTAAACTGCTATTAGTTAGAGAGGTGCATGAATATTCGGCTAAATAACTGAACATAGCTAGGATCGACAGTCACCATCAGAAATAGTTAAAATATCAATACTTCATGCAACCCCTGTTGCGTCTAAGGTGTTACACAAGATGTTAACTGTTAAGGTGGAAAGTGACAAGGATGACATGTCACAACACCAGTGGGGTTTTGCTCTATTTTAAACTAGAAAAAGGAAATAAGGTTGTATCTAGACTGTCAGAATTAGTTGAAATGTGAAACACTGACTATGGCAATGCATGATGACATTAAATAAAAAAAGGTGTTTTAATGTTATTTGTACACTTCAATTTGGTAAGATAGGCTTTGCAGGACAATGTCCAACATTCATATGCAGGAGAGTGCCACACATTTCAGCAGTACTTCAAATACCATTTGGTCACTGAAGAATGAGATTAACTATTTCAAATCACTCGTAAATATGCACAATATTTTTTTCAGACAGTGTTTACTCATATTGAATAAATTGTGCTTATTTTCTACTGTTTTCTGAGTGTTTTCGTACTTTTAAACTAGTTCAACTAGCCTAACTTTAAATTTACATTTAATCTGCAGGGAACTGGTTGTTCATAACATTTTGTCAGAAATGAAAATACCAACATGGTAAACATACACAGCAAAAACTATGTTTGATTAGTGGCCAAAATGATTGCCCAACTATACCAGCGTCCACGTGCTGTGGAAGGGCCCGAACATGTCTTTGAGATACTCTGAACTCCAATGGACCCCCTTCTGCTTACTGCCAACAACATGGATTCTACATATCGCACATTTGTGTCAGATAAAGTGCTTTATTTAATTAAGCCCTGCATGTGTTATTGTCATACTAACTGCTGACTCACAGGGAAGTTCATCTTGAGACACAAAAACAGTGCCCTGGGCACTCAGTCATGAGCAACATGTGATGGTGCAAGTGACTGATTTGCTTGATCTACGTATGCTGGAATAAAACTGATCCAAGGAATCATGCTCACCATATTGAGTGTCTACCCTGAGGCTGTTTTAACAGTGCTGACTGAGAGGAAGAGGTGGCGTATAATGTTAGTTGAGGGGAGCGCAGCAACAAAAAATCTTCACATATTTCATAACAAACATAAGTAACACAAATTGTGGGAGTAGAAAATGTTTTCTTGCACAGCACTGTAGGTGGAAGACTTGCCAAGCAGTTAGAAAGACAATGATTCATCCTTACAACCCAGGCTCAAGCCCACTTGCTGGCAAACATCCACTCTGCTGAAGTGTCCATCAAACCCGACCAGCTAGAAAGTTTCTGAGCTCCACTCAAGGGAGGTCAGAGTGCATAAACTTTCTAAACTGGATGAAACATTGATTTGATATTGATATGTAGATTCACTTCAGTTAAGTACACTCTTCTGAGATACACTATCTCCACAATTGTGAAAATAAGTTGACAATGAATTTTACATGTTTTTCTCTCAGCAAGATGACAGCAGAGACAATGATAAAAGCATTCAGAGCACATTTCTTGACCCACTGTGGTCAAATAAGATGAAAAGAAGGTCTCATTGTCCAGCACAGAGCAGACTTCAGTCAAAAAGTTTATTTAGTGGTGAAAAATCATTTCACAGATAAATCATAAGTCTCTATTCTATCACTGACTAGAAGGAGACTGGCTGACTGTCTGCCAGACAGTGCAACATGCCATTAGGCCCCGTGAACCGGAGTAACCTTAAATAATTACCCAGTCTATGACCAAAGTTAATAATAGAGCACAGCGGGTACTGCAATATGCTGTATGCCTAAGCTTTATACTGCAGAAATTGCTAAGATGCTTACGTGAATTTTCCTGGGAATTCAAAAACAAGCCCCTGTCAAAATGATGGGTATCAAAATGTATTTCTGTCAATGCTGGGCACAGATATTGCAATAAATCTCAACATCTGCATGTACTGATGACATTTTTTGGTGCAGCTGAAAATGTTTTACTCTTGTTACCTTTGCATGAAGATAATTATTATCAGCTGGGATGCTCTTGGCCACCATTTTAAAGAAAAAGTTGACATTTTGACAAATATGAGTATCTGGTTTCTAGGGGAAAGTTCAATGTATTGTACGCAGAAGCTTCACCTTAGTTTAATTCTAACAATGTAGTTTTGATTGAAGTTATAATTCACTACCCATGTACTTGTAGCATGTGGCCACCATTTCAAAATATTAGGAACATGATAGAGAAACATGCCTGCGTCGGTCGTGCCCCCATATTCTAGATTTGATTGTAAGCGCTCTGCTGAGAAATTTAATCCTGCTGAATAGAGAGTAGATATTCTTCATCATTTAACAATATTGGCAAATAACACTTCGAAAACTGAACTGAATGCGTGAACACAAGACTTAAATAGAGGGGCTTTACAAAAAAAAAAAAAAAAAAAAATATATATATATATATATATATATATATATATATAAAACGGCAGCAACTTGATAACTGTACAATCAAGAATAAAAGTTCCCCTGAAATACCGTATGTGCCACCCACATACTCATGAGCTTAGTGAATGAATGAATTACTGTTATCTACAGTATGTTTTTACAGCAGGAGATGACTATCAGTTGAGTTGATTGAATAGATTCACAAGATTTGAATCAAGCAATTCATGTGTTTTGTTATTTTACAGTTACTTTTGGCATAGCCTCATTTTACAAAGGTTTAATTTAAAAATTAATACATATGCCAGATAAGACACAAGTACAAAAACAGGTTGCCCCTTCAAATAAACTTGCCTATTTTTGACAAATAAGACACAGCATTTATTATTCCACATAAACAATGCATGAACTATCATTGTGGTCTTGATAAAATGCATTGTAAAGGTGTCCATAAATCAGTTAAAAAAGTTGCTATCAGTCCAGAATCAGTGTGATTTTAAATATCAATCCCCATTTACAGATTGCGTAAGCTAAAACACACATTAAGGATAATTTTCCTTTCCAATAACTTGCATACATTTTTACAAACAGGAAGGCAGACTCATTAAAAAAATGCTAAATCCATTCTACATGACAGAATAGTGGCTCCAGAATGTGCCAGAGGCGACCAAACTTTGACTGGCTACTCCATAACTGTGGGGAAAAGCCATGCCAGCACCTCTAAAGATCATATATTAACACGTTACATCTTGTTAATTGGTGCAAAAACTAAAATGTAAAAAACAGTAACTGGCCATTTTACAGGAAATAACCTGCTGTAACCATTTCCAGTCTTTGTACAAAGCTAAACTAACCAGCTGTTGGCTTTATATTTGCTCTACAGACAAAAATACTTTACATCTTTTCATCTAACTATTGAACAAAAGAAAAGCTATATTTCCTAAATTGTCAATGATTTTCTTCAAGTCGTATTTAACATCCGCTGAACATGCTCTCTAACTGGACTACAATATGCTTATACAGTACGTGCCCATCCTACCTGTGTGTAACTTGGTAACAGTGGTAATTTGGCAGTTTTTGAAATTTGAGTATATATTTATAATGCTACTATAAATCTTTAAACTAGGGGACATTTTGTCAAATTGGCTAAAATGATGGGAGCTCAATCCTGAAAGCTAAAATGGTGATGGGTTGTAGAGAGAAATTTCATGGTCAAAAAGAATATTAGAAACGCACTGGAAATGGCTCATACTTAAATCCTTATGGGTCTATCTGGTGGCTTTCAAAACTGAAAGAATGGCGTGAGTAAAAGCAGAAATAAATTATTTGCTTGCTAGGCATTTCTTTTTTTTTTTTTTTAAACCACACAGAGAAGATAACTGCAGCATTTTGTCTGACTGAGCTCTCTCCCTGTGTTCTAAGCTCAGCCAGCATTGTGCTATTGCATTTCTGTGGATGATATGCATTCCCTAGTTGCCTCTGAAGATTTTTTTTTGTCTTTTTAATCTGATTGAGCCACAATAGTTGTAGGAGTTTCTATTTGAGAGGCTAAGATCCAGTCCAGGGATTATCTCCTGCACAGCTGCCACTGTGGTGTCCCTCCTCCCCCTATCGTTTTCTCTCTCAATCACACACTCTGAAATAATGTAGCACTTCCACCCACAAACCCATGTGTGACACTAAACATAGATAACTGTCACATCAAACCCTGGTGTACAAATATTAACTCTGCACATCTCCATAAAACCATGAAATTATACAATACTGCGAGTAAATCCAAGTGATAAACACAGCTGCTGTATTTCAGTGTAATAATTCTCCCAGCTTTGTCTTCTTTAGAAAGATTTATTTAGGCTGGTGTAGACAAACTGATGCAGCAAAACAGCATTTCTTCCCTTGTATTCTGTTACCTAATGAAAAGTCACTGTACCAACTTAGGCACTAAAATTATCAAGTACCTTAGTTATTTATATGAACAGCAGTTAAAATTAAAAGCGACAGGTAATTGAAAGCTGCTGTTACTATGTATTGTTGGGTCCTAACAACAATAGTTGCTGGGTTATTATTTGTAAACCAACTTCAAACATATTTTTGCTGGGTTTCTGCTTTAATTTAAATGGCATCTAAATAATGAGCAAAAGGTTATTAGGCTGAAACCCTAACTTTCTCACTCCTCACCATCTAAATCAAAATTCCATGTATAACATCAAGTATGTAGATTAAAGAAATATTCATGCTCAGGGTGGCATTTTTGCATACGCCCTACTAATTTAATATTTTGTTGTCCAGTGCAAGATGGAGGTAGAAAGTGACGTACATAGGGAGACAGACAGCGGCGACAGAGAAAACAAGATGCTAAATAAACCATGTCTGCTCAGTCCACACAGGATTGCAATAAATCAGGAGCGGGGATTACCCTGGAGTGTGAGTTAATCTGAGCGTGTGGCAGGTCAGCCAGATAGAAAGACAGACTAGCTAAAGCTTCGTCAGAACCTCTGAGGCCAAAGCCTGTTGGATCTGCCGCCAGTGTTAATGGACCTGATAGAGCCCCGTCTGTTGTCTGTTTGCACACCAGACTGCAACTTCGACACACTTTAAACAGTGATTGGTTACCTAATCAGACCGCAGAAAGTTATCAGTTCCAAATAACAGCATAGTATTTTAATATGCAAAGTCAGAGTCGGCCACTGGTAAGAAGAGCCAGTGAACCAAGGCTCAGAGGAAATCTAAGTTTTAAATAACTCAAACAGCACATCGCAAACTAGGAGACTTTTTTTTGCAACCCACAACAATACATTTGGTTTACATTATTTACAAGAAACAGACATAGCACATATTTTAATATCAGTCTGCATTTGCCCTCAGTTCAACAGCTACCAAGGAACATAAAAACGGATTTAAATGGAGAGGTGGTAGGTGGATCAGTCTGTAACGTTACTTCTAGCAGACAGTATCACAGCATTAGGCGGGTTTGGCTTAAAGAAGAAAGTGAAAATGTGTCAGGAAAAAGAGAAGGTCTGTGATAGCACAAATACCAAGACATTTGTGTGTGTGTGTGTGTGTGTGTGTGTGTGTGTGTGTGTGTGTGTGTGTGTGTGTGTGTGTGTGTGTGTGTGTGTGTGTGTGTGTGTGTGTGTGTGTGTGTGTGTGTGCTGGAGTGCCAACTGTGTGGATGTCCTGTAGGAATGGAATTTGAGGCCTGGTATGTTGACATGCTGGCAGCAGTGGGGCAGAGGGGACAAACTGATTCACCTCCTCAACAGTACAGTATCTAGGACAGTACCCAGGAGGTGTGGGATCAAGTCATAAAAAAGTAGATGAAGAATTGGTGTGGTGACGTTAAGTCACATAAATACCTTATTACAAAGACAAATAACAGCATTTCTCTGGACGGATTGATATGGACAGAGATTTTAAATCTCAGCAAATTTGGGGGTGTGCTGAGAGAAAATTATCCCATCAAAATGAGTCTGACCTGTTTAGCTCACAGCAGGGAGGCAGCAGACTTAGACCAGGATAGGTCAGTGCCAGGGAGGTAATGAGTGTCACCCCAATACAGAAAGACACAGGGGAGCAGATTACACTGAATTCTATTAAATAGAGGCTTGTAACACTATTGTAATTAAAATAATGCTTGGGGCCATTACCACATGGGGAGGCTGCCATATGGAGCAGAGATTGTGGCTTCAAAACACACATTGCAACTCGATCTATAAACTAAACATTGGACACCCAACCAAAAAAAAAAACTTGACTGTGCTTTCACTGTGGCTTGAAAGTCTAGCCAAATCCTATGCAGAAGCCATAAAATATTGCATTTTCTTGTTGTTCTGAGACATATTTAAATATCAATATATTAAAACATATTTACTGCAACCTAAAACCATTAAAACCATTCTGTAAGGCCAAATATTTTTGACGCCAAATGGTCTAGACAAGTTGAGAGTGCCTACTATATGCTTACAGCAATGAAAGTTGAGTATCAGCTTTACATGAACTGTAAAATGCACTAATCAAAACAACCACAGTATATAAAGTAGTGGTACTTACAAGGAAAGGAAACAGAGAAAGTTAAATGTATTAAAGCTAATTGAAAAATAAAAAAATAGACAAAGCATTGGACAAAGTCTTTAACATCTTAACTAACGAACGTATCCCATAAACAAACATTTTTGATATAATAGGCAACAGGCAATCCAGCAGCTAAAAAAGGCCACCTTTTGATGATTAAAAAGTCACAATGCCTGAAAAATGGTTAACTTACCAGCCAAGCTAGAGTAACTCTCATTTAATGGTTTTACGTGTGATAATTGATATGCAAGAATAATTCTGGCCTTACTCCCACTGTAATGCCCCTTTCTTTTCTCAAAATTAATAAAATCAATTTGAATCAGGCAGCTGGGGGCAGGATCCTCTTTTAAATCATGATGTTATTTATCAGAGCCTGAATTCTCAGTGCAGTTTATTTCAGCAATATTCTTCTCATGGATCAAGCTTTAAAAAGCGCCAGAATCTGTTGTGCGGTAAACAGATGTGACAGCTTAGGCAACTGTGTGCGTTCAAGAACAACCGTTAATCTTATAAAGCATTAAGATTAGAATTGTTGCTGTCTGATGCAAAGGTGAATTTTACCACTAAAAACCACAATGTTAAGTCAGTTTATAATCCAAAAGTCACTGATCCAGTTATGTCATGGAATACAGGTAACTGTGGTCACATCAATTGTGCATTTATAAATGTATTAAATATTAGCTGAACAGTGTTGACCTATTTTTGGACTATTTTCACTCATATGCTGTGCGGCTTGGAATTTAAAGCTGGGGTAAAAGAGAAAGAAAGAATTATAACTTTTGGTTTAAATACAGCTGTCAGTGTCTTTATGGCACATCAGCAGGGAGTGATGCGGAGATGAGAAGGAGTGAGACCTAATTACAGCTCTCTGACTCAACACTCAGAGGGGATGACTAGTGAGAAAAAGGCAGCAGGAGCGAGAGAAGAGCAAAAAACAAGGCACAATGACGGAAGAGAGATCAAGTGAGCCAAACGGCAAGAGCAAAAGAAAGCGACACGAGCAGAAAAAGAGAGAGAAACAGAGTGAGACTAACAGACAGACAGAGAGAGACACACAAACAGACGCAGAAAGATAATGAAGGAGATAGAGGACCACTTTGAAGAATCACACTCCTTGTGATCAGCTTAGGAAAACTCCTCAAGGGCAAATAACATAAAATGGGGGCATTTCATTTTCAAAGCAGGCAAGCAATGTTGTATTCTGCGGAGTCTTCCATCTCCGTTAGCTGGCTAGCTAAATGACTCTTTGTGTAATTACACCAGTCAGCTAAAAGACAAAGTTGTCTTTTCATCACCACATTGCACAGATTTTTTTTGGTCCTCATTAAATGCAACACGTAACCTGTATCTGTAGTACCACAGAAATGCTCTTTCTAACCTCCTCTTTTTATTACTCTTAAGATGCCAGGAAGAATGTTGAAGATGTACAGTAAATGTTCACAAAAAACTATCAGTAACATTCACTATTATTATGACCATTTCATTTTTGTCTTGAGTGTTTTTTTCACCAGACTTGACAGACGCATAGAAATGACATGGAGATACTGACGTCAGCTGGGGCATTTATGTGCAACGGTGATAATCAAGAAAGCCGAGTCGTCCTAATTCTTGCTTTAGAGGTCTAATTTAATGAACCATACAGCTTGCATGTGCTGGATTACTCAATTAGAGGGTGTCCATGGTGCTTGCATCCTTAGGGCATGTGTACACTAGTCATTTTTAAGTGATTAAGAAAATGTTACGAGGAAGCACCTAAACAAAACACTAAGAACCTCTTTCAAAACTGCTGTATCTGTGTCTAGTGCAACTTTGAGTTCATAGTCAAATGCAAGGTTTCGCTTTGGTACAAAAAGCTAAAGAGTAAAAAGCCCATTACTGCCCACTTTGGTTCCTAATACATAAATCTAGAGTAAACTCTACATTACAAAGTTCTTTGAGACCATTATTAAGAAATGCATGCACTGTATAGCACCCTTAAAATTTCGTATTGTATCTACATGTATACGCCTTTCTGCTACCAATGGCAGAACGCAACTTACTGAATTTCATAAACATCACAGTCATGTAATACTTGTTCATGATGACAAAAAATTATAAAAGAAAAAAACAAATAGAGTGGATTTATTGCTCATAACAAAGTTAACAATTTGGTTTCTATTTGGGTATGTAGTAGTGAATGGGTTGGAGAATGGGTGAGAAGCTGATTTGGGACAAAATACTCCCAATTGCTTCATCAAGTACCTGAATACCGTCTGTACTGGTGCTACTTTATCCTGTACAGGTGCTCCTTAGCACAGACAATTCATTGTTCTATTGAGCACACCAAGCAGTTCACAGAAACAAGAGGGAGAAAGAGGCCACTTTAAGAGTTAGCAACAGGCTTCAGTGTTGACATATGAAACATTGCCCAGTTGAGCAGCTATCAGGCTAAAGAAGGTATTTTCTGTGACAAATGTCTGCTGCCTAGACCTGCTATCACATGTTGACTTTGAGGAATTACCTCAAATACATAGACACACAAAACAGCGCAACAACGAAAAGGGAGCAAGACAGGAAAAGGTTCATGCAAACACACCTTCCTCCATCACTACGCTAAGGCAAAATTTGCAACTTTCACATCTTCCAATGTGAGCATAAGCATGCTGGTATTGGTGTCACAACAGGTGGCTATTCCTGCCATTTTTAAGTTGACAACATATGTGCCCTTCCAGTTCTCATCTTTTGTGGATACTACTTAGTCGGTAAACACCAATTAAAAATCTATTTACAAGTAGGGTTTGTAAAAACAACAAAAGCAACACACATACCAGTGTGCTGCAAGGGTACTTCATAACTGAGATGCTAAAGTTACACCAGTATTTATGGGTCTGGGTCAGGCCCTGTTCTATTACCGTTCTTTTCTGGGTCTGTTTAATATTATATGGAATACCCGAGTGGATCCGAAAAAAACAGACTGTGATGCTAATCCTTACGTAAGCAATGCTAATCTTAGCAGTTGCAGAAATGAATAAGCAGTCGTTATTGTAGCCCAAAAGGGCAAACAGTCAGAGTTATCTTTTTTCAAAGCTGTTTCTAAACTAGTTTTGCTTGCCATCCATCACTGTGACTGCAAGTGGAATAGGGTGTGGATTAGCCATGCTATTTGAACTAGCAACAATAGAGTCACAGGAATCTGCATGTATTTTACCAACTTTCTCGACAAGGCGGATGATTTATACAAGGCCTACTAACATTACATAAGCTAAGACACAAAGTTTTGCTTTGACAACCTGTTAATTGATGAAAACTTAATAGCAATCAACAGTGAAATCTGTACAAATCGGGTGTGTCTCCTGGTTGGGTATAGGGCCCAGCTTTCAAATAATAGATGGGTCTGTTTTGAGTTCTGAGTATTACATTAGTGGGTTGTTTTTGGGGTTTGGCACAAATTGGGGGATCCATGAATACCTCTGTTTCAATAACAGTCTGGATCTTTGTCATGCATAATGAGAAACATAAGTATTGACTAATTCAATCCCAAGCAAACTAGGTTTGTTGTGTTCGAAATAATTTTACTTAAAAAAAATGCCATGTATGCATCAAAGCAAAACACAAGTTTTTCTTACATTAATATATCACAGTTTGAAGCAGACAAAAGACAGAAGAGAGAAACACAAAGTCAGAGACATTTACTTATCTAAGCTTTCTCTCCAGAGATTCAGCATTTAATTAGAAAATTGTCTGCTACTACGCAAATGTGAACAACGCACGCACAGTCTGTCAGACTCCAGTAAGATCACACAAGGCTTTTGGCAATGTAAGTATACTCATCTGTATCGAAAACTGCACAATGAGCAACATAGTAGGGTTTTATTGACCATTAAGCTTCACATAGTCACTTCTGCTTCATAAAGACAGCCAAGAAATCCACAGAAAACTGCTGCTAACTTGAATTAAATGTGCTTGGAAAGGAAAAGAAAAACCAAATAGAAGAAATGGAATCTGGACTTGGAGCTCAGATTCTAACAATAGTTAATGAGTCTTTTAAGTTAATTTTGGACAATCAAGACATTGACGCATTACAAAGTAGATAAAATTATTTCTCTCCTCTGCAGCTGAGTGGACAGAGAAGTGAAACCAATATCCTAAGCAGTAATAAGTGACAAGGCTATCATTAATCATGGGATGGGTGTGGGGTCTCATAAGAAAGTGCTGAACTACCACTTAAAATATCCATCTGCCTCAATAATGTCTGTCACAGTGCAACTATAAAAGAGGAGACTTTAAATAATTTTACTGCAATTCTATTCCAAGTAATGTGACCAATAAATTCTAGTTGTCTGTGTTCAAAATGATAAGGCTTATGCATCTCGGTGTAAATGCAGTGCTGTTGTATGCTAGATGTAGACTGTAGAGTTGCCGGAGTTTGCTGTGGAGACACAGGAAGTTGCTGGGGGTTGGAAGACACATCAAACAGGATGTGAAACAGCTAAGCTGTAGCATTAACATAAGCGCATTCAGATACAAGGACACACTACTGTTGGGACAGACTAGACAACTGTACCACAGACTAAACTCAGCATTCACTCCTTGCTCAAAAAAGGATTGAGGCAGCATGAGATGAATGTGAGCGGTGTTCTTCCTCAGGAAAACTTCTTTTCTTGTTTTTTTTTTTTGTGGAATATCTCATATTTACAGTCACTTGCAACAAAACCTGTCAGTTCAAAGTCTTGTAATCTAGAGACCCTAAAATATTGGCATTTTAAGTGGAGAAAGGCTAAAATGGATGATTTAATTATGAGAATTCCTTGATTTAGCTAACTGAAATTGACCTGCTAAATCAAGTATCTCAAAATCTGGCATAGGTAGTCAAACCTTTTAAAAACTTTCACCACTGTACAGTTCTCTGGTTTAAATATTTATTTGACCATTTCAGGTTCTTCATAAAGTTTTACTGTATATAAGGGTGCTCACTAAAGTCTCATTTGTAAATGAAATGTATTCTTTGATATTCTGACTTACATTAAACAGCAGCTCGATATCTGGTGCAGTCTTCATTCTGTTCTTTTGGGGTTTCCCTGTGAGGTGATACTTAATTTCTCAGCATACCAACAGACTGTATCTCCTCTTTCATTAGCAAACAATTGCCTGCCTTAATGAGCACCGAGTGTCTTGACAATCCTAGACTATTGGCTATGTTCGTTATCTACTGGCAAGCTCTCATTCAATTCCTGGGGCGACTTTAAATTAGAATTTTATGGCATATTATGGTATTAATGGCTGCAACATAATATTGACAGAGTAGTATAAGCTGAATAGTCTTCTTAAATAAAAAAGCCTTGACTCTGCAGACAGCAGTTTGCAGAAGTAGCACAGTCGGAAGGCGGATCTTAGATCATGCTATATGGGCAGGGTTCAAAGATCTATTAATGGTAGATAATTCTGCCAGCTAGAAGGGCTGGTAATCTTTATTTATTTAAGGAGGAAATGAGAACAAGTGCACAGTGCTTAGGGCAATGGCCAGACTTGACTGCGGCCTCCACATGCCTGCTACGTTGCCTCTAGATCTTCTTTCTGACACATAAAATGAAGTAAATAAGACTAGATTAAATTACGCTGCATACTCGAACATCGATGGAAATGCAAAAAAGAAAAACAGAAATAGCTTGACAAACATCTGCCTTGATTATACATATATATGACTGAACCAACAGACTGCTGTGAATGCATGTGTGAATAGTGATTTACCCCTCGCTGATTTTTATACAGCCATCATGCCCTGTTTATTGCTGTCATAATTGGTCATGTAAACAATGTTTTCATGCATCTTAACTAGTTATAACAATGAGGCTGCCATTTCAAAAATGACTTTTTAATCATCGTAACATGAAAACGCAATAAATAGTACAATACATACGTGAAACTAACGTTAACTAATGTTAACTTCTGTAACTGAAACCAAGCTCACAGTTTAAAAGGGGACAAAAAGACTAAAGTTACAGTAGACAGACTTGGAGACAGATCTTGTATTCACCACCTTCCCCTTTTTTGTCTATGCATGATAGGAAATCACACTGTGAAACTAACTTGTCTGCACTATGCAAATTGGTCATGGGCCCACACATTGTACTATAAAATACTTTACATGTAAGCTTATGCTTCAGTGCTGCCAAATGTTCTTCACACTGTGGCCCAAATTCAAGATTAATCAATAAATCTGTTCATACATTAAGACTAAGAGAGAAGTTTACAAGTTAAACAACTTGAAACTGTCTGTAAAGATAAAACAGGAAGGTTATTGCAACAACACGGTGTCATTTACTGATAATGAGCAAATGCAAAATGTAGAGCAAAGTGCACATACATAATTATATATTTAGCTTATTAGATATATTTTCTTTCATATTAATGACCCCTACATAAAATGGCATTGCATTTTTTTTTTTTTTTTTTACAGGTAAGCTGGGAAAACTGGAGCGTAAGAGCCTGTGCAAACTCAGTCTGCTTCACTACTCAGTAACTAGCAAATGTGACAACTACATGTTGGTGTATGACTCAAGGCTGCAAATTAGAGGTGGGTATAGTCTGGTCAACCAGCTGTGACTCATAGTGACACAGAACTTGCTATCCGGCTGACAGTTGTGGAATCTGATAACTAAATATCTTTGTAACGCTGGAGAATATGGGCTGCCTTTCCTGTGATGAATGCCTAAGACTGTAATAAAGTAACATTATGAATGAAAGCAGGAGCAGCTAAACAAAGTGGTAGCTAACACATAGAAAATAAAAACTGATTGATCATAGTCAATAAAAATCAAGGAGTCACTCACAAAATAAAACCAAATTGACTTTTAGGTGGATCACAATAATCTCCTGAAGGACTTGGCATCAATAATCAGGATTTATTAATGAAAATTCTGGCTGTAAGAGAAATTCTCATGACATTTTGAGCATAATCTTAATCTATTAAGACACATAATATTGTCATGTTTGTCAATCTAAAATTATGTCAAGTGACAAAAAATTAGCACATGCAGATTTCATTATGATTGAATAGGTCGACAAAGGATTTCATGTCTCCAAACAACCTTTTCATCCTCACAGTGGCAGACAGGGGCTTACATAAAAGGCCTTTTCTAAAAGCAAATGAAACACAGACAAAAACTGTGGCACTAAGCCAGAGCTGGGTCTGTGTAATATTTGTGACTTTTGGTGAGAAACTGTACTGCTGATGCCAAACAAACATACAAACAGCAAAACTACAGTCAACTAGATGTCTACAGTACCAATCCATATTAGTTGTGTATATCACATGCAAATTCTAAGGCATTATTATCAAGGCAGCAAATTCCAACTCAGGATTCAAAGCTACTTGGATCAATGTTTGGTTACATTCAGCTACATATTGTATTCGGGATGTTTTTCAAAAAATGGTGTACTGTTAGTTTAGAAATTACAGTCTGAGATATTTCCAGCTGAGAACTTACTACTGCATCACTGTCACAGCAACTTTACAGGTGTGCATTAGACTGTGTCCACACTAAAACGTTTGATTTAAAACATATAACCTTTGCTATATTTAGTCTCCAGTCCACACTACTCCAGTATTTTTGGACACCTATAACAGAGACTTTAGAAAACACTGCCGACCCCATTTAATTTGAAAAGTTCAGGATAATATTTAAAAGTGGATGCTCAGAAACTGTGACTTTTAGAAGTGATGATGACACCCACATTCGCTTACTGACTGGTACGTGTCCTTCCCTGATTCAACACACTGCTGTCCTGTGACCCTTAAAGACATCATCCTTGACATGCTGTGGTTACTTCAACTTGGATAACAAATTAAAGGCATTATATACTGTGGTTTTTGTTAGAAGCTGTTGTGCATTTATAGCTTACATTTGATCATCCTCAGACTGTTTACACATGCAAGCAAATTTTTTGGACAGAATTCAACTAAATGGCCATTTGCATTTTCAGGTGTGCCAGTATGGACGTAGATTATTTCTGAAAAAGCAGTCATCAGGACAAAGAGTATAATATTTGGTTAAAATGTGGTTTTACAAGTGAGCTAGCACTGGAAAACTACTGCTAACTTTCAGTAAAGTGGGCAGCTCAGTAGTGTACTACTGAGTTTTATGCCAAGCATGCTATAGCTAAAGCTGATAAACCACAAGATAAGTACAGTCACCATAATCATCTAGAGTCATGAGTGATTACCTTAGCCAAAACAGTAAAAATAAGAATAAGATGCACCATGTAAATTATAATTTAAAACTGTACAGCAACAGCATGCAGTTAGTCTGTAGCCTTTGCATCTACACCACATTATCATTACCACATTGTAAACATTAACAAAATTACTCTACTGCAGTGTGTGGCAACAGGTAGTGAGACTGTGAATCAACGCAAAACTAGCTATCCAAAGTAAAAATCTGAAACACCTAACAGATATTGTTGTATGCCTATATCAGGGCTAGAGCTATCAACACAGCCACTATCTCTGAGTGATACTTAAAATGGTGAGAAGTTCAGGATTCTACATACAAGGCAAGCCTTAACACAGGGTTGCTCTCCTGAGAGGGAGTCTTTGTCCTGAGAGCAGAGCTATTTAGTATTAGTATCAGCGGACAGATAGCACTGGTGATGGGAGCAAAGGAGCCACAACGAACATAGTCCACCTAAACAAGGTTTTTATATGTAATACTGCAAGCGCTTAGCTAAAGCATCAAGCAAAGCAACAAGGACACCTAATGCAAACAGGAACAACTGTAAATAACCTTGACTTGTTAGGTGATTTATAATTGCAACGCTTCTGTTGATTATGTTCTTTTACTAACAGTAATGTAGTCAATTGAGAGAGGAATTCAGTATTATTGATGTTTAAATAGCTATTAAGTAACCAAAGTATCCAAAGCAGAGAGCAAAGAGTAAAGTGAGATGGAGAAAGTGCTTATTGCTTTAAAGTAATTAGCTAATGTAAAAAAAAAAAAAAAAAATTGGCAGAAAAAACTGGTAAAGAGCACACTCAGCTAACGCCCGGCAAACTATTGCCATACTTTTTAGCTTATTAGTTGGTAGGCTTCCACTGCACAAGCTGATGTTCAATACTTTGGTGCCACAACAATTCTAAACTTGACAATAAGTAATCACAAAAATTGTGCATAAATCATCATGTACCTCTCTCTTTTTATTGTTTCTAGTTATAGAAAAGTTGCTGCAAATGTACAATTTTGTGACACACTATCTACAAAAAACCCAGGGATATACTGATGAGACAAATTGTTCAATTTGGTAATCACAATGAATTGCTGGCAGATCACCAAAATTACTTTCAACAGCAGCCTCATACAAACATGTTTAATTTACGGTCTTTTCTAAACACCAACAAGCCTAAATGGGTGCATATCACAAGTGAATACCACTTGATGCTTCCATTCATATCAATGGACTTAATGGAGATCAAATCAATACACAACAGCATTATCAATACTTCGGGTTTGGAATATGGCTAGACAACAGCTCGTGCTACAACCTGCTCAACAGCTTGCTCCAAATCAAATTTCAAAGTAGATGCTTACATCCAAAGAGAAAAAAAAACTTGTTTCTCATTTGAAAACAGAGAAAACATTATGCAGTCCACTGTACCCTCTACTTTACATTATGAATATATATTGTACACAGTGCTATTTGATTATTCACACAGGACAACTGTCACACAGGTAAAAAGAGAGCATTGAAAGCTCCTCATACAGACTGGCTTCCAATACTAGGCACTTTTTTCAGGAATGAGCTGGAACACCACTTGAGTTAGAAAAAGTTAGGGACATGTATTCCTCTGAGTGGTGTTGAAGGTTATATTATCTATCTATCTATCTATCTATCTATCTATCTATCTATCGAGGGTGTAACAATTAAATATCTCTCTACTGATTGATTGATCTATAGATGTATAATTGTTACTCTCTCCCTAAAGAAATCTTGTCCTCACTAAAAGTTTCTGACTAAATAAAGTCGAACAAGCTAAACAACATGTTAAATAAGGTCCCAATGTACCTCATATGTTTCAATAAATGACAGGAGCATGTTCCTTCCAGTTTTTCATTAGTTACCTGGGGTTAGAAACATTCAGGCTTGAAACTAATGTATGAGTACCAAGGAGAGGAACAAAAGACGGAAACAAGATAAAGGCGATGAAAGAAATAGACGGGGGGCAGCATCTGACAAAAATCATGCCAATTTATTCTATCTCAACAACTGGTCCTATGGGCAAAGTAGCCAACAAATGATTCAGATGAAATGTGGCCACTGCTAGAGGCAACATTTGTGCTGGCTTTCCTTCCCCTTTTTAGATCCGTTCTCTGTATGGACATAAACTGTAATGCATTCATTTTTTGTTGCTTTTAAGGTTGTGTGCTTATAGTATGTTGCACAGTCGCTATTTTACTCTGGTCACATACACAACTAGGACCAGGACATATGAATATTTGTCTTTTGATTTTTAAGCCACTGTGTGCGGCAGAGTCAGTGGGCACCAAAGTCAGATATTTTCTATCTCTACATGGTTACACATTACGCATGCAATGATTATTTTATGTTAGTCATTAATGTAACATCTTCCTCATGGAAATCTCTGAGACAGAGCTGAAAATATTTAGCAAGGAAACAAATTACAAACCGAGTGTAATGCAGCGCTTCTTAACATATAGAGGACTGTACAAAACTTTTTTTGTAAAAATGAGCTGAACATTAGATATTAAATTACATATTTCACAGAATATATTAGCTTAGCCACCAGTAGGCACATCCCATCTTTAATGGCATCAATTAAAGAAAAAAAAATCTGTGGTATTTCCCATTAACTTCTTGGATGGAACTCTGTCATCTGGGGAAAAATAAGAGATTTTCCAACAAGGCAGCTGGCTGTTGAAATTAGAGGTAAAGTACAGTACTTTTTATTGTCATATGCAAATTTAAAGAACCCCTATTTAGCTCAGTATTTAGCTCAGCGTTTCCTAAGCTGACTTTCTCTCTCTCTCACTCTCTCTCCCTCTAGGCCCCCCTGCTGAGATAAGAAGTCTTTTCAAACCGCTCTGCTCAAATCTCTTTTTCTGAGAAAACAGCAGTCATTCCTGACAGAACAGTCAACTCATCCACAACAACTGCTTTCTTTAAAAAAAAAAAAAAAAAAAAGCTTAAAAATAAAAATGGTAACTACGAAGTCAGTGTCCTCACAACAGTTTTCCATATACCTGTATGTCAAGGCAAAGCAGATGTTGCCCGTAAAAGCAATTTACTGTTATGATCAAAACAGCATGACAGGTTACACTGAAAATACGAAAGGCTGAGTGGTCCTTTACCAACATAGCCTGTACATGAGGGGTAATTCGATCTGTAATCGACCAGAAGTTCAAGTGTGGTTTCTGAAAACGACTTTAACTTAAAGCAGTCCTGTATAGTACAACAATGACTAACCTAAAAACCAGCAGGCAGAAAAGGGAATTCTTAAAGTCACACATTATCCAGTGAGTATTTTAGACAAAGTATCTAGTTAGAAACATTTTCTTTGAAATTCTAGAAATATTAAATGTTATAATTTTTTTCTGCACTGTCATCTTTTCAGCCCACACTTCAGAACTTTAAATTTAACCAGGGTAGAATAAAATAGTTAGATTTAAATCCAAGAAAATCATCGTGTAAAAAAAAATTTCTGTAAGTGCTTTCTCAAATCTTGGCCATCTCATCAAGGTCAGGGAATGACAAACACTTTTCAGCCAACAAGAAAGCATAAAGCTTTGAACAAGCTTCTCATGCCTCAGGATAGGACAAGCCTGGGATTTCAGAGAGAGCTCTTTAAATAGTTCATAATGGAAGACCTTGCAGCTTCTGCCTCTTAAATCATTGTGCCTTTGCAGAGTAACACCGTCTGTTTAGAATACTTCACTATCCTACAATAGGCGACAGCATCTAGGCAGCATCTTGTTGCTCTGTTGCCACATGTAATTATCATGTGTATCATCACATAACACAGCAGTGTTCTGGATTTTAGGCTATAGCCCAAACGGATTCACATTTTTCTCTTGTAAATGTTGGCTGAGAAGTGCCTCTGGCTATCCTATGACAATGTTAAATCTGAATGAAAACTAAAGTATAAAATTTTCTCTTTTTTCTCCCGACTGAAAAACTTTCTTTACTTTTAATAGTACTTTTTTCCTTAATCACAGAGCTGATGATGCAGAAAATAAAGTGAAAGTAAGAAAATATTTCCCAAAGTTTTGCAATCATGAGCAAGACAAGTCTTAACATCAAATATTCAAGCAGTTATCACTTACCTTGAGGATTTCTCCACGCTTGAAACTAAGCTCGTCATCAGCAGTAGCTTTGAAATCGTATTTGGCAATGGCCTCCATGGTCCTTTTGGCGTGCTGGACGCTGCTTGTCAGAAGTCGTGTTTCAGCGACTGATTAAAAAAATAAAAACACTTATCCAGGCTTCTGCGGTGAATCGCTTTTCTCCGAGTCTCTCCTCCCGTCAATGACCCGTTTCTTTAGGGCTTAGACCTCACATAAAGGTCACAGGAAGGTACCTGAAACAAGGAACCACATGATGCTCAGACTTGAGTTTAGCTGCACAGCAACTGAACATCTTCTAACCACTTCAAATTCATCAACCACTCAAAAGTAGATCATTATTTTGTGTCTGAATAGTGTACAATGTCACCCAGATGCACGCACAAACATAGCTTTTTATAACTGCTTATCCGTGATATGACAAAATTGTTTAACAACTGAAATTGGACACCTAAAATGTCTAAAATACAAACACAATATTTCTAATGGTCATTTTCAACAGCAAAAACCTATGTGAAAACGTCTTCTGACCTGCAACAGTCATCAGAGAATTAGAGGATCCTGATACAAAGTGCACTACGATCTGTGACTATTCCTACAGAACTTCTTATCAGCCAAACACCTGGTCCAATCTAAGATAAGTCAGTAGTTATTTACGCAAAGCTGACAGTGATACACTGGCTAAACCTACATTTGCTGGGTTAAATAGATAAAGCTTTGTTATCCAATTAAATTGTTTGCTAGCATGCTATCGTACAGCTCTGATGGGCTCACACTAATACAACTCTGCCTCTACTAAAGCCATTAAATCTGACAGCCAGCCAGAAGACAACAGAAGAGAAGAATGGCAAACCTGCCAATGCAGAGTTCACAATTTCACAAGGTTTATAATTCAAGAACATCTCTAACGGATGAACAGTCAGTTCGTCCGTTAGCTAGAAACACAAAATACGGGGCACATTTTTTGCGAGATAAGGGATCTGGTATAAACAACACGATAAGTCCTGACATACTACTATACGTGTTGTTTACTCGAAATAACTCAACCCGTGACCAGCAGACCTTTATTGAAGACGAACATCGGTTACAGAGGTGCTATCAAAGGCAAAGTCATAAAAAGGGAAGCTGGAGTTCAAGCAGAGACAGACTGTAGTTACGGTTAAAAAAAATCACATCCTTCTCAAGACTGTTCACTGTTAAAATGTCACATATAATCATCACTAACTTGCCACTTCCAGATCAGAGCATTTTTTTTTTACTGTTTTCACTCGACTTTGAGTGGCTCGATTCCGTTCCAGCAAACAGACTGCGCCCACTGTTCTCGAACGCTACAGTTAGCATGCCGGCTAACGGTCGGATAACAATAACTGCGATGCAGTGCGGTTATCAAACTTAACCCTGTTAAATCTGAACAACAGACAAATTAACGACGACATTACTAAAAGCTCGAGCCCGGGTTCAAATAAACGGGAGGTGTTTTTAAACGCTCGAGGCCTACTTGCTAGATTCACGTTAGCAAATGTGAAAGGGAAGAAAACACCTTTTTTTTCATAGCGTAAGCTGTTGTTGCTAGCAGTTAGCCCAGCTAACGTTATGAACTTGGCTAGCCTGCGTCGTGAAATGAAACAGTACACAACTTCTATGTACAGACAAAGCGTAAAACAAACTCACCACTCGAGATATTCCGTTTCGATGCTGTCACCGTAACAAAAAAAACTGCAATTATCCGCTCACTGCTTCCTCTACAGAGCCAACCAGCGATGTATGTGTGCTGTCGCTTCCACCCCGACCCAAGAGCCGAAAACTAGCTGCTAGCATACGTTTAATTCCGCTTCCTTCCACGGAGCTCCGAGGATCAGCCTGCTGCTGTGACTGGAGCTCCTCCCTGTCAGTCTGTGCCAAACCCTCCACATTACTGTCACCCACGTCTGTCAGCATTATACAAGCTACTAATAACTCAGTAGTACACAGGGGAAAATGACACTGCGGTGAAAAAATAAAGACATTTTCAGCAGATAACCTGAATTGCTTTATTTCGAAGTAATTTTAAAAATTCGACAGTGATTGGTATCATTTTTGTCAGTGGATGTGTCTGCATGAAAGATAAAAAAAAAAGCATATATACACCCAAAACCAAACCAGCTCTACTTTAGATGTTATTTAGACTTAGCTTTGAGCTTTACAGTGCTGATTTGAAACAGTAAACAAATCATTTGTGATGGTTTGTGTCTGGTATCAATGTCTTTGGGCAACAAAATCTTCTTTTTCAGTGGTTCTTTTCTGTTCCTTCCTCATTTTGCTGTGCTCACATGGAATCTGCACAAATTCCGTCTCTTCAAAGCAACAGTTTAAAAAGGGTGCATGATGTGTTGGAGTTGATCTGCCTTATTTCACTTTATACTTCTTGCAATCTGACTATGGTGCAAGTTCATATTTGGATTTTGAAGTTGAAATGAGACTAGCCCATGCCAGCTATAAAGAATTCAACTAAGGTGAAATTACAATAGGTTAAACATGAGATAAAATGAACACTATAAGGTCAGGTATCAGTAGTAAGTTTCAAGCATCTTGATGATTTCCTTGGTCGTCTTTCATTGTTTTCATTTTTTGCACATCTGCTTTTAATTCTGGCCTCTTGACAGCAGGCCAGAATTGAAATCCCTTGACCATGCTGCCATCTAGTGGAATGTTTTGACTTTATAAAAACAGCGTTCACAACTTCAAGGGCTGGTGTCAAAGCAAATTTGGCAACCACAGCAAAAGTTCCCACCAAAAAAGTGTATGTTTAAAGCACTGATATGTGAATATCACAAGAGGAGTGTTCATACCAGATTGACAGTGGTATTTGAAAGTTTCTGAATCTTATTTATGCGTAAATGTGACCTAAAAAAAATCATATTTTTACACAGCTCATACAAGTACATCAAGAGAACCCAATTAAAATAGAATGAAACAAAAAAATATGTATGATTGCTTAATTATTGAAGCAAATGATCCACATTTACACATGCATGAGTGAGAAAAGTATGTGAGTGTTTGCTTTTAATTTCAAATGTGAACACCTTTGTGCAGCAATAAGTGCAACACAATGTGTCTGGTAACTGGATCAATTTTGCACATCAGTCTCGAGGACTTTTAGCCCATTTCTCCTTCAAAACTGCTTCAACTCTAGGCTGTGGGTGGTTTCCCCACATTAACATCCTATTCAGGTCCTTCTACAGCATTTAATTTGGGTTAAGGCCAGAACTTTGATTTGGCCATTCCAAACTTTAATTTCATTCTTCTTGAATCATTCTTTGGCAGATCAGTAGCTACAGTCATTTACAATTCACAATCCATTGTTCCATCGATCACAGTGAGCCATAATTGCCCAGATGAAGCAAAACAAGCCCAAACCATGATACCACCACTATGTGTTATCTTCTCTGCACATATAATGTACTTAATTTAAACCAAAAAAGCTATACTTTTGTCTCATCCAGCCACAAAAAAGAAAATAAAAAAATTCCAACAGGCTTCTGGCTTGTCAATGTTAACTTTATCAAGCTACAGACATTCAGCAATTTTCTTTTTGGAGAGCATTCTGCTTTCAGCCCTGATATGGACAACACTATTATTCAGCGTTCCCCTGATGATGGACATCAGATAACGTCACAGAGGCCTTTAGTTACCGTGTTCCTTGGTGACCTCACAGACTGTTACACACCTTGATGTTGGAGTGTTGTTTGTTGGTCGACCACTCCTTAAGAGGGTAGCAGTGATCTTGAGCATCCTCTGCTTGTTCACAGCCTGTTTGACTCTGGATTGGTGGAGTCCCAACTCTTTAAAAGATGATTTTTTTAACCGTTTTGAGCCTGATCAGCATCAACAACTTTTTTTCTGAGATCCTCAGAAATCGCCTGTGTTTGTGCCCTGATACATTTCCATAAACACGCTATAAAGATCAGACTATAATGAATTTCAGGACGCTCCCTCTCACCGTATTGTCATCCGACTGACTGGAAACACCTAACTCTAATTTCACTCTCAAATTAAGTGCCAGAACCTCACATACTTTTACCACTAATAGATACACTCAAGTCAATTTTTTTTTGTTGCTTTGTAACTTTTTTCAAATTTTTTGTCTCTTTTTGTTTTGTTTCATGTTGTTTGTCTCATTTTTGTCATTTTGTTTCTCGCTTTCCTTGTTTTGTCTCATTTTTGTGACATTTTGTGTTGTTTTTGTTAATATTATAATACAAATTCCTGTATTATTATTATTATTATTATGTTCACTAAAAATACGTGTATAAAATATGTTTGTAAGGGGAAAAAAAGGAATCCACACCAGAGTTGAGGGAGTTTGATTCTCATTTACATACTGACATTGATTTGGTCGACGTTTTCTATCGGGTGCTGTTTCTTTTTAACCTTTCCTTTAAACGTCTGTACTTTGTGAGTTGGTGTCTTAAGTGTGTTTTGATATGTGTTGCATTTCATTGTTGGAGTCTTCTATCTATCTATCTATCTATCTATCTATCTATCTATCTATCTATCTATCTATCTATCTATCTATCTATCTATCTATCGCAAATCAAACATTTAACACCAACAGTGTTATTGGAGGTAACTTTTGCCATGGTTAACAAATTTGCTTTGACACTAGACCTCAAAATTGTTCAGGCTGAAATGCAGAAATCTAAAAATTCTAAAGGGACCACAAACTTTCAAACACCAATTCAAAAAAGAAATTATAATTTGACGCTTTTGCAAAGTTGCCTCTTGAAATATTCTTGCCAATTAAATTCAAGGCCACTAAAGTGAAAATTGAATACAGGTGTATGTCTATAAAAAAATAGAACGGAGCCAGTTATTTAAGACTGAACGCTTGATCAAGTTCTCATTTGTTCCAAAAGTCACAGTACAAGGTGACAGGAATGAGCAGCACTCTTTTCATAGAAGCACACATAATGCTGAGCTGCATAATAGGTGGCCTTGTCAAAAAAGGAAGACATAATTAAAGCGTGAATGAATATGACAAATGTCTTGACAGGTCCTATGATAGAAAAGTCACACGCGCAGACATGTATTATATTCTTAATTGCCACTTTCTGTTAGTGTGCCATTCTGAAATTCAATAATTAGTGTTTGGTTAGTAGTGGTCCGTTTTGTGCTTAAGACAACCTTTTTTGCTTTGGCGGTATTGTTAACATGACAGTCAGTCCTGTAAAACGTAATGACCTGAATTTAGTTGAAGCAAACTGAACTGAGTTGAATTAACAAAACAAAACAAACAAGAAAAAAAACAAACGAGCTAATTAAGAGAGAAAGTTGACCAGCCTTGTCCGTGTCGTCGTGCGGGTCACTTCAGGTTCTCACTCAGCAGCAGTCCCCTGATAAATATCTTCTACCTTTACCTTCATCTTTACTTACTGCTGACAGTATCAAAGTGCGGTCCACGGTTGTTCTTTGTGGAGGAGGAAAAAGCGGAGAAAAGGTTTGAGTCGTGTGGGCTTTGAGTCGCTCCTCCGGTCCGAACACATCTTTGCTCTGAAGCCGGGGAGATGCGCGCGCTACGTCACCTGTGTTTATTTTAGCTGTCGCGTGCGCCTGAGAAGTCTTGGATAACACGAGCGCGCGGCGGTGAAGCAGCTCGCGCTCCAGCAATCCATAAATGAACACAGTTAGCTGTGTGTTAGCCAAACTGTTGTTCTTTTTATGCTGCTTAGCTCCTAATTGGATTTTCTGTCGCTGGAAAACTGTTATGTAAGTTGTGTTATTTCACTGTGCTGCAGAATATTTCAGTCAAATAAAAGCAAAAGAAAAAAAAAAGGTTGTAGGATGGATGTCAACATTTCGAATTCTTCATCCTTCACTTCGCCTGATAATCTAGAAGAAGGTAGGTTGCTTGTTTTCCTCGTTTGAACTTTCATCATATTTCATGTCATAAATACAAAAACATCGTTGAAAATTATGACAGAATTGAGAGTAATGGAGTTTGAACCATTTTTTAATTAATATTATTTAATATTATGTGTATTAACATAGGCATGGGTGTCATTTAAATATGGGGGAGTGCTCATTATGCAGAGTTCTGGGGGTCCTCTCAGATTGTGCATCTTCTGCATCAATTTATGGTGGATATGTTTTTTTTTTTCTTTAAAGGAATCAACAAAATCAAGGCAACAGGTGATAAAACATCCTGATCAAAATATAATGGAATATATATAGATCTTTTCATCAATAGATTCTGTGGCTGTATAAGCTTTTAATTCATATTTTGGAGTGAAAGAAAATTGGTTTCTCTAGAAAAAAAACTCGTATGAAGCATTGTTTTATTTAAAAATGACAATATAGTAATCTTCCTCTTTCATGCATTAATTTAGGGGGGAAAATGCACTTGTTTGACTAGACTAAAGTCAACACAACCAATAATTAGAGCTGTCAGAGGGCGACGCAGATGCTCATAGAACTGGAGTTACATCCAGTATTTCCTTCAGGCAGACATGTGGTTGTATGTTTTTATGTGTGAAAGTGTGATTGACGATTTTAGGTTTAGCTCTGGTGCAGATTTTGAACAAACATTGGGATGAGATGTGTTTCGAAAACTGCTAAACAATGCAAAACTCACCCAGAACCTGCAGCCAAAACAATGAAACTAAAGGCTGGATGAACACAGTGCGATGTCTAAACTAGGTGGATGCCGAAAGCAGAACAAGGACGCTTTGGACGTAAGGTTCATGTGTTTAATTGTACTTATCTCATGAGCTTTATCAACAACTAAAAATGATTAATTTTAATCAACTGAGAGTCACATAAAAAGCTTTTAAGTTCTCATGTACGTCCACATGGCAGTCCGTATAAGCAAACAATAAGAGTGAGTGACCAAAGGAAAAAAATACTATTTGGCTGACAACGATAAAGCTGACAACATTGTGTCACCATAGTGTGAGCAATGGTTTCACTCCTATAAAAACTGTCCCCATGCATCCTCCCCCCAAACCTATGCCTATGTTATTAATTCATATTTAATAGTATGGCTATTGAAAAGAAAAGGTATGGATATACAGAATGTTATGAGTGACTGACAGAGAACGTTCTGTTTGTGTTCTTTTTACCAGATCAGGATCATTACAACAATGTGCTCATGCCCAGCATCTTTGGTCTCATTTGCTTCTTCGGGATCATTGGAAACTGTATTGTCATCTACACTATTGTAAAGAAGACTAAGTTCTGCTCCAACCAAACAGTACCTGACATATTTATCTTCAGTTTGTCCATCGCTGACCTCCTCTTTCTGCTCGGCATGCCTTTCCTCATCCACCAGCTCGTTGGCAACGGCTCGTGGTGCTTTGGTGCCACCATGTGCACTGTCATAACAGCGCTCGATTCCAACAGCCAGATTGTCAGCACCTATATCCTGACTGTGATGACACTGGACCGCTACTTGGCTACTGTCCACCCAATCCGCTTCAAACATGTTCGCACCCCGTTTGTGGCCGGGGCAGCAGTAGCACTGGTGTGGGCGTTGTCTCTGGTCTCCATCACTCCGGTGTGGATGTACACAGGACTCATGCGACTTAAGGATGGCTCAGTCGGCTGCGCCCTCCTGCTCCCCAACCCAGCAACAGATACCTACTGGTTCACCCTCTACCAGTTCTTCTTGGCCTTTGCTCTGCCTTTGGTGGTCATCTGCGGCGTCTTCTTCAAGATTCTCCAAAACGTGTCAGCTACAGTTGCTCCACTGCCCCAGCGCAGCCTGAGGATGCGGGCCAGAAAGGTGACCCGTATGGCAGTGGCAATATGCCTGGCATTCTTCATATGCTGGGCCCCCTACTACATTCTGCAGCTGGCCCACCTTGGAGTACAGCGGCCCAGCTTTGCTTTCCTGTACGCCTACAACATCGCTATCAGTATGGGCTATGCCAACAGCTGCATCAACCCTTTTATCTACATTGTCTTAAGTGAAACATTTAAGAGGCAGTTCATTGTAGCCATTCGGCCGCCCCACAGGGGTTTCAGAGTTGCCCCTGCTCTGGCCGATGGCAGTATGACTTTGAGGATGGCACCAGAAAGCTTTCATCCATCTCACTCGCAGTCGTCGAGGGAGCTGCTCCCAAACACGCTACCTGTCACTGTGGCTGTGCACTGAGATGGACAGTTATCAGGTCAGCAGGGCCAACTACCATCGCCAACTAACAGCCATCTGCCACTTTAGACTGTTCTTGTTTCCCCTGAAAAAAAACTCTGTTTACATCAAGGCATAATTAAAGAGGAACTTTAACTCTCAGCAGTTCATTTATCTGTCAAGTGGTGATATAATCTGTGACTTTCGTAGACGTGCTCAGTGTGAGTAATAGCTGTTTAGTCACACTGTTATCAAAATGAATATAAGAAAAGGAACAACAGTCAACTTGTATGGGGCACAAGGCATTTTTAGCTTTAGCAAGCTATAGACTATATAAACAAAATTAGGTTTGAAAACATGACTGACTGAAAATCCAATGTTTAGTGTTTAACAGCTTGATTAGTCATTATTTTCCTCTGTGTAAGTTCCTTGTAGTATATTTTTGAGCTTGAATTGGCCAACAGTGTTTCAGTAATATCAACAAAGACATAAAAGGAGACACTTTTTACATCAAATGTAGTAATAGAATTTAGTCCACCATATAAAATGACAATAATCAGATGCAAACCTTTGTTCTTGTTAAAATATGAACTGTAGATATTTATTTAGCAGTATTTAAAGCTGCAGTTGGAAGAAATTAGGAAAATTTAAAAAAACCTTCCAAAAGTTTAAAATATACAGCTCTCTCCTTCAAATGCAGACTTTCTACACTTGAAACACACGATAGTAATCAAGATAAAAGTCAACATTCATTTGCAGCTTCACCCAGGAATCAAACTCTTTCTGACCCAATGAGCCAAGACAATGGGCTCTTGCAATGGACTTTGTTATTTGTACTCTCTCACCTGCTCTGGGTGAAGCCTTGTGATTGGCTAAAATGGGCTAGATTTTTGGATGTTATCAGCCCATTGTCATCATATCTCATCTCCAAGCGCTAGGGCCAGTAGGGACCTCCTCCACCTTATGCTAAGCTCAGTGGGCTGGTATCATTTATTCAGATAAATAACAAAATGAAAGTAACCCTGATAACATCAGTGACATCTTTGGGTTGTGTGAATAAGTACGTATAAAACCTCTGGTGGAGTCATCACCCTGCAAAGGTACAAAATTGAGCTTTGTAACATGTAGTAAACATAGCAACAGGGTGTATTTTAACCCAAACTATGATTCTTTTCTAAACCTCACCAAGTAGTTTTGACAAAAATCTTAAAATACAGTATGGAAAAACAGCAAGTAAAGGTCAAAATCCAAATGAGACTTTAAGTCAAAAAAACAACACCACAACAATTTTCCGATACAGGACTTGAATTCCAGTCTTCTTGGTAAAAGCCTGCTAACTTCCACCACCAACATCCTCTTCAACCACCAAGCATGGACTTTTGTTTCTCTTTGTAAGTGTAAAATTGTGACTCCACCACTATTATATAAGGTGATAGTGGCGCGCCACCCACTGGATGGAACAGCCTACTGAGCCCACTAGAAGGTGGAGGAGTTTCATACTGGCCCATATGGTAAATAAATAAACTAAACTAAACTAAACTAAACTTTAACTTTTAACTTTTATGGTTGTTAATGACCATTTAATGGGCTGATAGTCTCACATAGACAGACTATTCTCCAGCACAAACATGTAAAGAATGGTCTGGCTGCATCTGAATATTATTTTGACGTAAGGGGAAACTGCTCCAGCTGTGTTTGTATATCTTTAAACCAATCACAGTCATCATGGGCATGGCGTGGCTGCAGCACCGGTGATCCCTTAAAATAGTGATGGTGTAGTTGTTTTGGTGGAACATTTGCATGCAGGAAGGTGAGAACTGTTTTAAAATGAATAATTCACCAAAAAAAAACTTTAGCAAGATTGGTTTATTGCATGATCCAAATCCTTGGCTTCACATTTTCAGCATGTGGGTTGCTGCCTGGAGGTTGCTGTGTTTGTTTCTCTTAGTGAAGGAGAATTTAGATAGCAGGATGGTAGGGAAAAAGCTGCATTAAATTGGCAGCCAGGGGCAGACTTATCTGCATTCGGTAAGTCAGACACACAGAACAGGAGGAGGTACAGAAGTCTAGTTTCTTCTCAGACTACCTGAGTTCAAATATGCTAAAATGTTCATATTAATGTGTCCAATGATGAAAAAAAAATAAAAACTGCCTACCTTAACTTTAATTGTTTTATGTCGCAATTTGCAATCAGTATAGTTGGTTTAGAGAATTTATTGTGTGCCTTTATGTTTGTGCATCATACAGTTTGATGTTGTCTTTGATTGTGGTCATTTTTTGGTCATCACTTGAATAGAAAACATATTAAAATGTATTCCTTGAGTGCATCTGTATGCTATCCAATCCACATTAAGTGCAGCTTATACCTTTTAAATGTTGTAATTTTATCTATATTGTGGCAGAAAAACTGTGATTTGATTGATTGTCTGATACATCGCCTGAGTATTTAACACATTTGACAAATGAAAACACTGGTATTCCATGGTGGAGCACCATTAAGCAGGAACATTCAAAGCTGCAGGCAGAACAAGTTATTAGATGAAGAGCCTTACTAGTGGTCTGTAATGAAGGGCTGCTACTTTCCTCAAATCATTGACTAAGGAAAGACTGCACATGGATGATGGTCTATAGGCTTATTGAACATTACAGTGTCATTGCCCATGCTTCCTGAAACTTTATAATGCTGAACCTTTGTGACTGTTTGACTTGTGGTGCTGTGATGCAGGTATTTGTTTCTGTGTATGCAACCAGGCATCTTTACTGTGTTATAACCGCTTTGGAAATGTAAACACTGGCATGTCTGTTGTCGTGTCTCTGTGTATGTTCACTGGTTTTCAAAGCTCCAGGAGGTGAAGAAGACTGTTTTATCATAGCTGAGTAAAAAAGACTTTTCATCAGGGGGTCAAAGCTAATTTACTTTTCATATAAAGTCATAAATAGATCTCAAAAGCGTGGTAGATTTCAGTTGTCAGCTCTCTTCAGAAGCGCATGCCTGCTTTGTACGATCATGTGAGAAACCTTGGTTAGTTTTATAACTTTTTTTTTTTTTTTTTGCAAATTTGCCCTTGTAGTCACCAACATCAAAGAAAGAAAAATGTTGAATTCAGTGGTGTGCAAAGTCATTTATCAAGGATGAAACATTCCAATCCAAACTTCAGCTTATTCTCATTAGAAGGGGGTGAAAGCAAAGCCAGTTTTCAGCTTTTCAGAGTGGCAAGACCCTATGTTCCTGCTTAATCAAATGTCAGGAGGAAGGATTCATAGTAACACACGTTATTTTGAAAAGAAACTGAGTGGAATAAAGCCATGATTATATTGCTTTTAAATGGTAATTCCCTATTATAAGAAACTCCCCCACAATGACCCCAAGCAGACACACACACGCACTTTAAAATGACATTGCAAGGCTATTGTTCATGCTCAGCACTGGTGAGAGATTATCTTTGAGTGTGTTTATAGAACATTAAGCCTGATCACAAAACTGCATGACACCGCTAATAAATCTGTCTCTGCTCTTTTGCATGGCATTCTTTTTTTGAAAGCATTTGTCAGAGTTTAATAGAGCTAAAGTCAGATTTACAGATGTGGACAAAATGTTGGTACCCCTCAGTTAATGAAAGAAAAACCCACAATGGTCACAGAAATAATTTGAATCTGACAAAAGTAATAATAAATAAAAATTCTATGAAAACTAACCCATGAAAATCAGACATTGCTTTTGAACCGTGGTTCAACAGAATTACTTTAAAAATTAAATCTTGAAACAGGCCTGGACAAAAATAATGGTACCCCTAGAAAAGACTGAAAATAATGTGACCATAGAGACATGTTCAATCAAGGTGTGTCCTCTAATTATTCTTACTTCTATGAATTCCATGAATTCATGATGGGTTTTGCACATGAACATTTTTGAGTCTTGCTGTGCCATATACTGAGATTTTTCTTTCCTTTCAGAGCTCACCTTTTACCCCGTATTCACTCACTCAGCAAGTCAGGAAATAACCCTGAAAAGGATTTTTCATGTTTAAGCCAAATGTCTTGACTATAAGGCAAAGTCCAAAAACACACAAGATGGAGATACAAAAATAACCACACAGTGATACAAAGAGAACAATACGACTGCAAGAAGAAGAAGAATTTTTAAAAAAGAAAGTCGATGGCAAAATACTGCAGAGAAGTGCAAAACAATCTGCAAGTGCATGCAAAATGGCCATAAAACAAAGCAAAACAACTAAGAAGGGATGCCACAATGAGACACATAAGAGATAAAACCACAGCAGAAATACAAAATGGATTCAAGGAGGCTACAAAGAGAACAAAAAAGAGACACAAAACGATCACATAGAGATGGAAGACAACCATATAGAGGTTAAAATCACTATGAAATGATGCAAAATGATCATAAAGGGGAATAAAAAGGATCCAGAGGCATGTTAAACAACTGTATAGACACAGTTTAGTTGTGTTTGTGTTGCGTGTTTTGTTTCTGTTCGAGTCTTTCTGGTGAGATGTGTGGAGACTTTTGCATATCTGTGCCTGTTGTTTCTATCCATGGGTGTATCTTTACCCCATCAGGTTTGAAAGTGGCTTACATATCCATGTAAAATGTGGAATTTTAATATGCAGGACCAACAAACACAATGTAAGCTTATTCTGCAGAGGCCAGAATGCACTGACAATTACAGTGCATCCTGACATCTAACTCGTAATCACACAAAGCTCTTTGTGCATAATGTACTTTCAATTTGTCTGAAAATCTTTTTTCTTAAAAAATCTTCCCAAAGCAAATTGATGTTGCATGACAGCTTTTATGTAGTTTCAGCTCAGCAGTCCACTCAAACTAAGAACCCTTTTCACTCTTATCGTTCATTGTTGTAAGTTGATGATTCAGTTTGCCATTAAATGTCCTTGATACAGGATGTGATTTTCATTCTTTCCTTCATGTATTTTTTTGCTAATTTCCAACTTAATTTAGTAAGAACCCATTTGAGCAGATTCCCGATAATGCCCAACACACATAGTATTGCTGAGTGCCATCACTGTGCAACCAAAAGGACGGTAGGGCATGTAATTATACATACACCGATCAGGCTTAACATTATGACCACTGACAGGTGAGTAACACTGATTATCTCTTCATCATGGCACATGTTAGTGGGTTGGATATATCAGACGGCAAGTGAACATTTTGTCCTCAAAGCTGATGTTAGAAGCAGGAAAAATGGGTGAATGTAAGGATTTGAGCAAGTTGAAAACTGTGATGGAGGGACCATCACAGCAGATTAGAGCATCTCCAAACCTGCAGCTCTTGTGAGGTGTTCCTGCTCTGCAGTGGTCAGGATCTATCAAAAGTGTTCCAAGGAAGGAACAGTGGTGAACCGGCAGCAGGGTCATGGACAGAAATGGCACAAGGACCAAGTGATTAGATTTTGGCAGTGATGCCGCTTATAGTCTGGACCCACAGATTTGCTAAAGATTTCTGTATCATTGCCAGATAGCGGTGTGGCGTCACTAAATCCTACTAACAAGTCGACAGTTGCGGACTTATCAGGACTTATCCGTTAGAAATCATACAAGGAACAATTGATTAAATTGTGGATGTGTTTCCGAGTCCTATCAATTCCAGCCATCTGCTACATATTTAGGTCACGTGATTCAGTATCCGTACATAACGTACACATGTATCACACACGCCTGTGCTCAGTGCAAGGTCATTTTGTTTGTGGGTGCATCTAAAGGGTGGGCCATAAGTTTCCATACATAGGAAAAATAAACATTTTGTGTTGGACAACCGTTTTTATTTATATAATGTGCTCTATATGATTACCATTGTATTAATACGTGTTTTCCACTGCTGATGAAGTTATGAAGTTATGTTGAAGTTATGCTTGTGATGGTGTTGGTGATCCGTTCCTTGAGATGATTTATGTCTCGTATCTTCACCTGATACACCATGGCCTTCAAGTGCCCCCAAACATAGCGTCAAACGCATCTTCTAGGGTATCTGAAACATAAAGAAACATACATTATACATTTTCTGTGTATGGAAACTTATGGCCCACCCTGTATATTAAATGGCCACATTCTACAGTGCTGTGATTTCCACCAAGAATTTTTTTACAGATTTCATCCATCGGAAATGATACAACAACTGAACAGGCGGAATACTGCACTGTCTGTGTGCTTTTCTTGTTGTTTTTTTTTTTTTTAATTAATATTATGTTTTGCTGTATTTTAAAAAAATCTTCTGTTTTGCTTCTGTCGAATGTTTTCTGTAATGTTTTTCCATTTTGTAAAATCTTCTATTTTCTATTTTCCTGTGTTTTCTCAAATGTTGTTTAGCTTTTAGTTTTTCTGCTTTGCTTCTTTTTATCCTTTCATTCTATGTTGTTGTGCTTTCTGTAACCTTGTTGAGGTTTGTCTAAATGTTGCACCTCAGGGACAGTGTACATTTTGGAATATTTTGAAAACACTTGTCCAGTATTAGTTTGCTTTACCTGAACTAATTTAATAAATACTTTCTGTTTGCAATCCTACTTGCTGTAACCTGCCACCTGGAAGAAAGGGTTGGAAATGTAAGATGCTCTCTCTTTTTACACCAGCACAGATGTCCGGCTTCCTTCTGATATGCAGCATTTTTCAGAGTAGGAACATCAATAATGGCCTCTGAAGACAAAAAAAAAAAAACCCAACAAAACACCACCAGCTCTTGCAAAGACAGTAATTACCCTCAGCACTGTGAGCTTTCTCCATTGATAGGAATCCATCTCCAGTCCCCAAACACCAGATGATGCACCTTTTTGTATCATACTGACATTATTCCAAACACGTTAGCAAATGGATGTTGTACCCCGCTACTTTAATGTTTAAAAATGGCAAACTGAAACCAGTGATCTCTGCCAATCAGTAGAAACAACAACAGGAGACATTGTCTTTTCCAGAGCAACATTGTTTAATGCCTCTGTTACATCACATTGAGCTGTGTTAAATTTGACATTTTCACTCCAGTATTCCAGCAACAGGTTAGAAATAAGTCTGCAGTTTCTTTGACTTTTCTTTTGAAGCTTCAAAATGTGAAAAAACACCATAAATAAATGAAATAAAGTGCTTGTAGCGGCGTGTTTATGATTTATTCAAGTGCTGTGCTCCTGAGCATGCATGCAGATCTCCATATTGACATGCTTTGTGATTTGTTAAGCAAATCTATAAGGCACTAAACCCTTTTCTAAATGGAATCCCTTTTGCATTGCTTATTAACATGAACACGCAAAGGTAATTCAAATTCAAATTGTGATTCTGTCCAGGGTGCCACTTAGTGACTCAGTTACATCCAAGGCCGATTAAATCTTTCTAATGATTTGCGATGACATGCATCGGTTCAGTGCAATTATGAATGTTTCAATACGTGGGGCAGTTCTATAGTCAGTTCTGTGAAAAAGGAGAATTTTGTTGACATGAATTACATGTGATTTTTCCATCCGTCCGCCCAGATATCCATCGAGGTTAAGAAAACAAGTGCGAAAGCCATAAGAGGAAGAATAAGAGGAACCATAGAGGACAAGGCTGCATTACTAAGAAAAGGGCTTCAGATATTAACAAGAATGACGCATACTTCCAAGTGAAAGCCTGTCATTTTACAGCTCAATTGTCCAGCCCCATATTCACAGAAAAAGCCTCCTCTTTGATTTGGGTTAGTGCATTTCGTGCGTGTGTGCATGGGTGTTATCTGGTAATGAAAATATTGAATTTAACACACCAGATACTGACATGTTTCCCAGCTAACATCAAAGAAAGCATCAGAGGCCGAATGTGGTGATTAACATTGCTCCAGCGCACCTCTTCTCCGTTAGCTTCCATTTTTATGAAAGAGCTTCTGGAGAGTCAAACGGTGAGCGGAATTTATTAACATTGATCAGCAGCGCTATTTGCAGTGTTGCTGGCGCTCCTGCTGCAGAACTGGATGACAGTATAATTATGAGGGGCACAGCCTGGTCTTTGTTCTGCAACCAAACACAGATATTGAGCCATTTTGCGAATGTCGAATTAAAATGTCTGTGGGTGTAAAGAAGACACGATCTCACAAACAGCTAGTCACAGAAAAAAGGATTAGACCACCCTTGTTTTCTTCAGTTTCTTGTTCATTTTAATGTCTGGTACAACGAAAAGTCCATTTGTTTTGACAAATATAATATAATAACAAAAATAGCTCATAAGAGTTTAATTTAAGGTTTTCAATTGGATTTAGATCTGGTGATTGAGTAGGCCAAGGCATGGTTCCAATGTTCTGGTTCTCCATACGGGCTTTAAATGCCCCAACAAGGGGCATTGTCTTGTTGGAAAATCCAGTCATTGGAGGCAGGAAAGAGTTTTCCAGCTGATAGAAGAAGACTCTTTTCAAGAGTAGCCCTGTACATGACTTGGTTCATTCACCCTGTTCCATCTAGACTGAAACAACCCCAGATGGTCTCTGATCCACCCCCATGTTTTACTGTAGGGGCAGACAGTCTGGTTTGTAGCTTCTCCAGGCTTCCTCCTAACCAGTAAGTTGGATGGAGTGGACATCAAGTGAAAACTGGATTCATCCCTGAAGAGAACCTTAGTCCAATCATCAACAGTCCAGTCCTTGTGATCCCAGCAAACAGTAACCAGCTTTCCTCTGCTTTCCTTGATGAAGGGCTTCTTCCTGCCCTGTGTGACTTCAGACCAGCTATAAGAAGTCAGTTTCCAACTGTCCATGCTGAACAAATCACATTTCTCCACAGTGCTCACTCATTTTAAGGTCCCTGGAGGTCTGAGGATGATTCCTGACAGGAAGGGATGAGTGACGGTCATCTGGTGGGTAGAAAGATGATTCCTGCTGTGACCAGTTAGCAGTTTGGTAGAACCATGTTAGGTTTGTTTTTTCTTGGTGTAATGAACGGCTGTCTTGAAGATCTTCAGTTTTTTCACTACCTGTCTCTCACTCATGCCAATTTTCAGCAAAGCCAAGATGGCTGCCTTTGTAGCTTCACATAATTCTTTAGTTTTAGGCATTATGTGAGAGCTGACAGCTTCTGAGTTGTGCTACAACTTGAATGTCAGCAGGAAACCACTCTAGGTCTTTGCATGTGCTGCTGATGACATGAAATGGCTTCTTACATACCCCGGAATACAATGAAGCTTAAGCATGTCAAATAGGACATAAAGTATGATGGAATCAGCTGCATTTTTTGTCGTGTTCATAGTATTCTTCAGGTAATGTACCTTTAGTGGTAGCAGGCATTAAAATGAACAAGAAATTGAAGAAAACAAGGATGGTCTAATATTTTTGTTCCATTACTGTATATTCAGCCATTTTGCAAAAGACATGGAATGAAAATGTCTGTGAGTATGAAGAGGACATGGTCTCGCAAACATTGAAACTAGAAAGCAGTCCGTAAAGGAAACATCTTGTTTGTGCAGCAGATGTTGCTAAAAGGGTCATGATGGATATGTCAGGGATGTTTTGTAACACGTATACTTTCAAAAAGATGTGCATTTTTCTGGGAAACACCTGTCACACCAATAGAAATAGATAGATCAACAATCATCATGTCCATCTACAAGACAGAAATGGAGAGAAGTCTTCAGGTATTGTTTTCAATCATGCAAATTGTAGCTATTCTTTTATGTCAGCTGGTCTTGGTCATGGTGTTTCATGCTGCTGCAGAGGAAACAGCTAATCAGCAATGTGAATTAAGAGTTCACAGCGTTCAGATTTCTTTAGAAAAGGTGTTTCCATCTCCCAGGAAGCTCACTGACTCATTTCTGACAAAGTAAAAAAAAAAAAAAAAAAAAAAACACTTCAAGTGGGCATAGGATTTTTTTTTTTTTTTTAAATTCTACAGTTTCGACTGATGCAATGCTTTAAAATGTGAATAAAAATGCACAGTTGGGCCATATTGAGGCAGGAAGGATAGACGGACGGACAGACAGGCAGATAGCTATTCAAATGAGGTATCATCTGTCTAAAAAATTAGCAGAGGTGGATGCAACTGGCACTGAGACAAAGTCTCAGACAAGGCTTAAATAACAGATAAATGGTAAATGGTCTACACTTGTAGAGCACTTTTCTACCTTATTGGTACTCAAAGCGCTTTACAGTGTTTCACATACACACCACAGACATTCCACGCAAGCTTTAGGTGCTTTAGGTGCAACTTAGGGTTCAGTGTCTTGCCCCATCCCCTCATCCCCACTCTCACCCAAACGGCTGAAGCAGATGGCCGCTTCCCTGAGTCCGTTTATAATCCGTAAGGTCTGTACCTTACTATGCTAAGCGCCGTTAGATGGCGTATGATGTGAATTTATGCTATAGACACCACCGTTCCAAAGGTTTGGGGTCACTTAGAAATGTCCTTATTTTTGAAAGAAAAGCATTTTTTTCAATGAAGATAACATTAAAACAGACAGACAGACAGACAGACAGATAGATAGACAGATTCCTTTATTGTAGAACCATTCATACATAAAGAGCAACAGTAACAGTCCTACAGCTCATGCAAAGATACTGTTCCGCATCCTGCTAGTCCTCCAGCTGATGCTCCTGCAGCTCTTGCCAGATGGCAGGAGGGAGAACAGGTCCTGAAAGGGGTGGTGGGGGGTCCTTGATGATGGAGGTTGCTCTGTGCATGCAGTGCTGTTGGTAGATCTCCTCCAGGACAGGAAGAGGGGCACCAATAATTTTACTTCACATTCCTGTTGAGCTGCCGTTTGTCCTGGACCCTGCAACTGCCAACCCAGGATGTGAAGCTGTGAGTTTTCAGTGGTGCCCCTGTAAAATGTGATGAGGTGAAAGGCAAACTGATGATTAGAAAACCCTTGTGCAGTTATGTTGGCACATGAATACAAGAGTGAGGTTTCATGGGAAACATGAAATTGTCTGAGTGACCCCACACTTTTGAACGGTAGTGTACATAAAACTGAACTGAATTGAAGCAAAAGGAAAAACGGGGTTACTTGGTCATGATAGAGCAGAATTTTTGGTTTTATATCACAGCTGAGTAACTGGAGTGTGGCAGGCAACAGCTCACGTCATGAGAAACTGACCGACATGTTCTAGAGCCTGATGACTGTGGGAATGAAGGATCTCCTGTAGCGTTGAGTCTTTAGATGATCCGCTCGCTGTAGCTGCTCCTCTGTTCAGTTAGGATGCTGTGAAGTATCTGACACTGTTTACGAACGACTGAACTGTCAGTCCTCAGTGAGTCCAAACTCCTGCTGAGCACAAAACCAGTGTTCCTCACCAGTCTGTCCAGCCGCCTGATGTTCCTCTCAGCCAACCCAACAGAGCACAGCACAGAGAAGAACACTGACTGGCAGAACATACACAGCATTTCACTGCATACATCGAAGGATCTTTAGCTCGACTTCTGTGCAAATGTATCTTGAGGACAAACTAGTTCTTCTGGTATTTCTGTTTTTTTGGAAACACAGTGCTGCTTCAATCAAACCTGGTGTCTTCTTATCAAACTTGTTGACTGACAGAATTAGCATTTTTGATGCACATACTGATCTGGTGATAGTGTGCAGATATAGAATTTCAATAAAAGCTGTCAAATGTCTATTTTTTTCATGTTTTTTTTTTTTTTTTGCATATTGTAGATTTTGTTATTTCATATGCTGCATACCACATTTCAGCCAAATGAGTGCACACTGATTGTGGAGTGGGTAGTTTGGAACACAGCATCCATCTTCCTCCATCCACATGGAACCAAACCTCTTTAAGTATTTCCATTTTATGCTACTTCATACTTCCACTCCACCACATTTCAGAGAGAACTATTGTCTATTCTGCACCACTACACGTTTTGCCTCCCAGCTTTAGTTGCTTTTAAAGTGAAAATTTTACATAATGGATAATATTTTCAAGCTTAAAACACAACACGTTGTTCAATATTTACCCTTTAACCTTTTTTGGCTTCTGTGATTACAGTGTAGTCGGGGTCACATGTCACATATCCATCTAGTTTACTGCCTCACTAAATATTGATTTTTTTTCTACATTTCTCAGATGACTTCAAGTCAACAAATGATACAAAATCAAAGATTAAGAGAAAAAGTTCAAATACTGAAAACAAGTTTATGTTTTTTTCTCTCCCAGTAATCGTGTCCCTGCATATAAAACTGATATAACGCAGTTTAAATGAGTTCCCCTTGCAGCAGCTACAGCAGTAACACACTGATGCTTTACTATTATTAATCTAATGATATCAGATACAGTCATATATCAGTCAGAGCGACCAAAGCAGGATTTTTACTGAATAATTTAACTACATTTTGTCTATTTTAGTATTTTTACTTTAGTCAGATTTTTCATGTTGGACTTGCACTTGAAAGGAAGCATTTTATGGGTCAATATATAATTGAGGGACTTTTGAAGCCTAAGGAATATATCTTGCATACATTTTTATTAAAAGTAAAATAACTCATGTTTTTATGTTCATTATGATCATGTTTTTACAAATCCCATAATTATTTATTATGGAAACAATCACTTATTAATTAAAAAATGATTGGATATCACTTAAATGTTAACTAAATAACCGTCCAAATTTAATAACAACCACCTTCTAATTAGCTAAACAATAATAAAATGAGCTTATTCAAAAATTGTTTTGCCATTTTCTGTCTTGTTTTTGTCGTTTCGTGTCTCGGTTTTGTATCTGAATGTTTCTTGCACCACTGCTGACAAAAAAAAAATTATATTCTTAATGCTACCATATTATTCACATAATGCAACAGCAACAATCTACAGACCACTGTATGTTGCTTAATGTAAGCTCTGTTCCAGCAACATCTGTAGTTACTTTGTGAGCTCAGCTAACAGAAAATTTAAACTTTTAAAATACTGCCACAGCAGATCACACGAGTAGAAACAGAACTGCAGATACACCTGCTGGTCTCTGTTCTCTACAAGTCGGCTCGCCTGCACGCAAAAAAAATGGATGTAGAAGGTGAACAGTTGCCGAGACGGTGAGAAGACATTCCTTAAACGATGAACTATTCATATTTACCTCATTTTTTATTTAATGTCTAACATCAATGTTTCAATTTGCTTCGACGGTGGTGGTATTCAGCCTTGAAGCAATTCCGAACAGACTGGCTCTAGCATTAACTTGCAACAGCAGATAGAGTAAAAACATGATAATCTGAGCGCCGTTTACACTTTGAGATCTGTATCTTCAAAGCAGGGGATATGCACTGAAAATGCAGGCCAAAAACCGCACAAGTGTTTCTGAAGAAGTACAAAGTGAAATCTATGACCTGGACAAGTATGTTACTGGCTTAAATCCAATAGAAAACCTTTAGGGTGTTTTAAAGAGGAATGTAGGGCAACACAACCCCTCCAGCAAAGAACAGCTGAAGAAAAAAACTCACTGAGGAACGGCAGAATATGACTTCAGAAATCTGTGCAACGTTGGATTGAATCTGTCGGAAGAAAAAAGGTGGACATAGGAAGATTTGAATTTCAGTAATGTGATTTTTCTTACACTGAGTTCCTACTACAAAGTCTGTATTTTAATGTAGAGGATTACTGCTTAACTTAGAAGTAATGTGATTATTTTAAGGCAGGGGTGTCAAACTCATTTTAGGTCAGCCCAATTTGATCTCCAGTGGGCTGGACCAGTAAAATCACAACATAATAACCTATAAATAACCACAACTCCACATTTTTTTGCCTTTGTTTTAGTGCAAAAAAAAGTGCATTCTAAATATTTTCACATTTAAGAAATGTTTTTACAAAACATTATGAACACCCTGAAACTTCTTAAGAAAAATAAGTTCAATTTCAACATCATTATGCCTCAGTTTATCATTTACACATTAAAATTGACAGATCACAGAGTGTCTAAAAAGGCGCAAAACATTCAGTCACAGGTATCTGGAACTGCACAATCTAGTATTGTCCTTTATTTGTGATCAAAACAACTTCTCAAGGTCTAATTTAAAATTTGCAGTTAATGTCTTCGCTGTACTTTGAAAAGTCATTCTGTGGACTCATTCATTGGACTCTCCGGGGGGGCCGGTTTTGACCCACGGGCCGTATGTTTCACGCCCCTGCTTTAAGGTGACACAAAATTGAATCATTTAACATTTAAGTGAGGCTTCTGATATCGTTTTCAAAAGGTCATATACCCCGCACATCTACTTAAAATTACCAAAATCATTGTAAGATGATGCAAAGGGATAATTTAAGCAGAATGTCATTGATAACATTTTGGAGGCCTTGAGGGCCTTTTAGATTGAAAGATATTTCTGATATTGGTTGGTAGAAGCACAGCAAATGTGGCATGCAATTCCTAATGACACTGCCCCAGAACTTTTGAAATGAAAAGTGGTTCTTGAAACCTTCCTTTCATTCAAACTCCTCGGTTACATATCAAACAGGAGCTGCACTCAATGTTGCACAAAACCTTTCACTACTCTGGTCTCACTTCACCGCATTTCAGGGAAACGAGTCTTCATTAAAGGCATAGAGCTGCTATTTTTCCCCCAATTATTGTTTGACTGTAGCAGAGCACCCCATTCATACAGAAGAGGTCCACCTGTCTGCAATCCTAAACAATAGCTGCTAGATAGCTGCTAGATGCGAGGCTCAGACGGCAGAATGACGAGACGCCCAGCAGGCTGACATGAATCATCCGTTATTTGTGAGAAAAGCTGTGTTTAATTTGCAATCCATAAAACTTGCAATACATTAAGCAGACATTATAGACAGTCCTATACAGGAACTTTTGTGTGTTGTGTCCAATTCAAACCCGCTTACCAAAATCTATGACCTTATACAAGTATCCTGAAACATACAGTTTTAATCTTAAATTACATAATTACACATCTGGTACAAAATGTAGACCTTTAAAAAAGTTAATAAAATATAATCTAGCCATTTTTTCCCCCAAACAATGTCTCAGACACATCCTTCATATACTATCACTTAATTTTGGTGTTAAACAGTAATGATAAGGGACACAACATGAGAGGTGAAGACAGATACAGTGTAGGTAGCAACCAGTCAGGACTCTCACTAACAATCTTCAGAGAATAATTTTTTACAATGCAAAAGTAAACAAACAAGCATCTGAGATGGTACATTAAAAAAATGGAAGATTTATCATCCAGATAAAATTATGATTTATGTTTACGTTCCCTTGAAGTTTCTTCCCTCCAGCAGCAAAAATAGACACAGAAATGGTGTTTGTGACTAACGGCTGTGGAATGAATGTACAGTGCACATATAAAGTATTCAAAGTGTTTTTGTCATTAGTCTACATTCAACTCACCATAATGACAAAGCAAAAGCTAAATTATAGACGTTTGCTTTGTCATTATGGTGAGTTGAATGTAGACTAATGACAAAAACAGTTTGAATACTTTATATGTGCACTGTACATATAAAGTATTCAAAGTGTTTTTGTCATTAGTCTACATTCAACTCACCATAATGACAAAGCAAAAGCTAAATTATAGACGTTTTGGCAAATTTAAAAAGGAAAAAGCTAAAATATCACATTGACGTAAGTACTCAGACCCTTTGCTATAAGTCACTCTGTCCAACTCCAGCTACAGTCAAACACATCTTAGTAGGCTGCAAGACCAGCCTCGCTCAAGGCCGACACACCTGGTGGCAGAACCAGGTGCTGAAGTATTTGGAGGTAGTGCTGGAAACGCAGCAGATGAGTGTTAACGGCCTTCCACCCACGTGGACCCGCTGGCAAGAAACAACATCTGTCCGTGAGGGTGGGGGTCCTCTTGGGCTTGTGATTGGAGGATGCTGGTAAACCTGGACCAAAAGCTCTGGTTTCCACCTGAGATCACATCCACCAACCTGCAACCAGACCTGGTGCTATGGTCAGCTTCGCTTAGGCACGTCTACATCATTGAGCTCACAGTGCCCTGTGAGAGCTCAGTAGAGGAGGCCTACGAGCACAAGAAGCTGAGATATATGGAGCTTGCCGCCGATGCAAAACAGCGAGGCTGGAAGGTGAGGGTCCGACCAGTTGAAGTAGGCTGCAGACGATTCGTAGCCACCTCCACATCAAGGTTTCTCCAGGAGATGGGAGTACGTTGGAAGGCCCACCAGCAGGCCATCAAGGACCTCTCCAGAGCTGCTGAAAAGGGAAATCAGTGGCTGTGGATGAAGAAAAAGGACTCCACCTGGGCCTTCAGGTGAGTAGATGGCATCTGGGGGGTGAACCTGGGACGCTTTGATTCACTGCTGAACCCTCTGGAGATGTCATGGGCCGATCAATGAAACACCGATGAAGGGGGGCATCCACTTGATAACCCAGAGGATGCTCTCATTTACTGGACCATCCTACAGTCTTAGGTGTCTCATGTATACAAGAAGGGATATAAACATCTAGTCCTACACAGCAGACACTTGGTAGAAGCCCTCTGGGGGTAAATTCAACTGATTGTAAATGATCTGGTGATGGAGAGTCCAACACCTGTGCAGCAACGTTTTTGGCACCCCCTAAATGAAAATTCCCACCACCAAAAAGATGAACACTAAGAATTAAAAAAAATAAAAAATCAGCTTTGTAAATTGGTCTTTCAGTTATTCAAGTACAATAAACATTTTCGTTAAAGTGTCACAGACAACTGGAAAATGCACCAATTTCTCCAAAAGAAGGCAACACAGACTCACTTCTTTTCCTATTTCCTATGGAGGCCGATCATACTCACTGTCATGCATAGTCACTCCCAAAAGCCCATTCTAAGGCAAGAAAACCCTGCTGGCTACATAAGATCTCACAGTTGACAAGCAGATTACAGCAAAAAATGTTCCTTCGCCACAGAGCTCAGAGACAGAATTGTGTCGAGGCATAAAAACATTGCTGCTGCTGTAGTTCTAAAATGGAAGAAGTATTCAACAACTTCCAGCCAAAATGAACAACTGCAGGAGAAGAGTCTTGGTAAGAGAGGTGACCAAGAACGTTATCATCACTTCCTTGAGCTCCAGAGATTCTGTGTGCAGATAGAAGATTTCAGCATTACAGCACTCCTCATATCTGGACTCTATGGCAGAATGGTCCAACTGAAACCTTTCCTTAGCGGAAGACAAATGAAATCTGCAAGAAAGCCCCAAGGACTTTGAGACTCTCAAAAAAAGATTCTCTGACATGATTAAAGAGTCACGTTGGGAGGAAACCAGGCATTCCTTATCACTTCCCCAGTACCATCCCAGTGGTGAAGCATGGTGGTGGCATCATCATGCTGTGGGGAAGCAGGGACAGGCAGAAAGCTGAACAGGGGAAAGAAATGCTCTGAATGAAAGCCTGCTCCTGTGCAAGGCTAGTGTCATATCTTGATTTCATATTATTATTAAGTAAACAGTCTGAATACTTAGATCGGTAAGATTTATTTACATCTGATACAAACTGAAATGCATGTAAATATTTATTTTTAGGTTTTTATTTTATTTTTTTAGTTAGTTTTGTTCTTACACATACTTAGCAGGAGCTGAAGTCCACTTTCCAGCTGTTTGCAGGAGCCTTTCCTTTGACTTTATTAAATATTTGCAGCATAATTTAGCAGTAGGATCCATATGAGCCTCTCCACAGCTGAAGAGTTTACGCACATGGAACAACAGCAGTAAGAAGTGGTCGGTATAACTCGATTAACTGCTTATTATTATTATAAAATATCGCAGACACAATATATATATTATTTATATAAAATTCAGCTTTTGCTTCATCATTATGAGGTCTTAATGCAGACTAATGAGGAACCAAATTAAATTTAACGGCTGTAGCATAAAGCTGCAACAAATCAAAATGTGAATAATTGTGTACACAGTGTGAATCCCCTTTTCAATCCCAAATGAGAAAACTGCTTCAAAGGAAGCGACGCCTTTGTATCTGGACCTGATAATGTTGGTATTTTATCAGTAGGAGTTTCAAGTCTAACTAAGGTGGTTAATATATGTGTGTGTGTTATTACTAGGGTCATGGTCATGGTGAGGAAGTCATTTTCAATTTCACGTTTGCTTTTGAAAAAACTAACAAAGCCAAGCTGTCAGTATAGAAAGTCCCTTTACACTTTTCATATATTGTACATCCTATTTATTCATCCATTTGTTACAATTCGTACATCAAATGTCTTAAAGAAACTCTTTCTCTTTGTCCAAATTAGCATGTATGCTCAGGTCATATCAAAAAATATGGCAATACTTAAAAAAAAAAAAAAAAAGTGCATCAATAATATAATAGAATATTAAACTGACACTAAGTGATAAAGAAAATGATTTATCTTCTTACAGCAGCCAATTTACAGCGCGTTGTTAGTACTTTTTGCAGTGTTTAAGAACAATCTTACACGTCTTAGCCCATTATCTGTAAACTATATATGCTGCTTCGCTCTTTCAATGTATAAACCACATAAACCGACAAGCAAAAGATCCTTTCCTACGCTCCAAACAGATGTTGTAATGGACTGAAAGCATGCTAATCGCCCTCCGCTTTCCGAATGCTGATCAAAAACCCCAACATATATCGACGGTAAACAAACAAAATGTGTGGAACAAAATCACATGACAGCAGTATCTCTCCTCAGTAATTCAACTCTGCATAGATTTTCGTTTAAGACACACACAGGTAAGAAGTTAGAACAGTACTATGAAGTGGAGAGAGAAGTGATGACTCCGTCTGGGGGCTTCTCTGGGTGCCGTGTGCAGAAATCAGCAGAGGTCCTAGTGTTCAGCAGGCATTCTGGGCTGTCACAGAGGCACTTAGAAGAGAAAATAACACAGAGGCATTAGTCATATGGTGAGATGTCAAAAAAGAAATCACTATGATTAACATGAAAAAAGAATTATGAAAAAGACTTAAATGTGAATTGTGAGACTGGAGAAGTGAGGGTGCATTTACTGCAATTTAAAGTCTTTGGCTTTTTTCTGTGAGACTGAATTTATGCCACATTGTCAGCAGGAGAGGAGCTTTTCAAACTTAGTGACATTTATCCGCTACAGCCCCCCCAGACGTGGGATATGTAGCAGTGTGCATTCATAGGTCTGTGAAAATCACTAATGACGAATTCTCTCAGTCAGACACAGGTCACTAAATGTTCTTCTTGGCTTCACTCAGCTAAACTTATCACAGTGATGGAGAAAATTGCCGTTCATGTGAGACGGGACAGACTGTTAAGTAATGTTCTGTTAGATCCTGACTGATCCTAACTCAATGTTGGCAATATTTTATAGTTACAAGCAGTTAATCACTTCTTACTACTATTGCTCCTGAAGCTGAGATGCTCATATGGATCCTACTGCGAAATTATGCTGCAAGTACTTGCTAAAGTTTTTTCTCAAAGGTTTTGTAGCATCCACGGCTGTTATCCCCTTGACGCCGATCTTTGCAAATTCGCATCATTCTACTTTCATTCAGACTGCAGCTGAGATGGCGTATCCGTTCCCCCAATGTCAGTTTGTGCATATTCAATACGTACCTCGGAACCTTTTGCACTGGTTTCTTGCAGGACCAGTCAGAATGGGACCTTAAATTATTGTATATTAGTGCTGTCAAACGATTAATCACAGGGTTGCTGTGGATTCATTTTGATTAATCACAATTAAATATTATTCATTTTTAATCTATATTAATCGCAGACTCAAGAAAAAAGGGAATATTTATGCACTTAAGGTGTTTATTAAGCACCTTTAAAGGTTCATGTTAGAATCCCAGACCAACACATGCTTCACGTTAATGTGGTACTTTAAGCTGGAAGTGCTTCGGTGAAAATAAAACTCCTTGATGCAGAGTGTGAATATTACTGGATGTTTGTCAACTGTTCCGACTTGGGGGTTTTTTGTATTCAAATTTCCCACAGAGAGGTCCAACGTGCTGTTTGTTTAACCCTCCTGTTGTCCTCATTTATGGGCAACAAAAAATACTGTTTCCTTGTCTGAAAAAAATCCAGAAATTCAGCAAAAAAATTCCCCAAATTTCTGAAAATTTGCAGAACCTTCAGGAAGAAAATTCCAATAATTCCTTAAAAGTTTTATTTTTAAAAAAAATCCCCCAAATTTGGCAAGAAAATTCTTGTAAATATTTTCTAAAAATGAGTAAAAATCTTCCAAAAAAAATCCTAAAAATATCTAAAGTGATTACATATATATCAGTAAAACTTCTAATATTTTCTTTAAGAACATTCACATAAATTGTTTTGTGAATGTTCTTAAGAAACATTTTTAACATTTCTTTTTTTCACCAAAAATGTTCAAAGATTTCCCAAAAATGTTGAAAATGTGGACATCAGAAGTTTCACTGTGAATTCTTTTTTTTCTCACATTTTCAAACTTTAAACCGGGTCAATTTTGACCCGCAGGGCGACACGAGGGTTAAACGTCTTTCATTTGGAGTTGCTTGGTTCTGCCACTAGTGGATCAACTGCCCATTTGCGTGACAGTAAGTCTACTTGGACAAACTGGACAAAAATGCGTTGCCAAAGAAGTTTCAGGGATTTTGAATCATTCTGTGCTGCAGATGTGTTAACTGCGTTGAAATTTTTAATCAGATTGATCATGATGATGGATTGATCCGTGTTAACGCGTTCATTTTGACAGCCCTATTATATATGTGTTCAATGTGTAATAGATTAATTAACTCCACTTAATTTAGTATCAGCTGGAAAGCAAAAAGGGGCTGCACAGTGGTGTAGTGGTTAGCACTTTCGCCTTGCAGCTAGAAGATCCCTGTTTGCATCCAGGCCTTTCCAGGATCTTTCTGCATAGAGTTTGCATGTTCTCCCTGTGCATGCATGGGTTTTCTCCAGGTCCAGAATACAGTCTCACAGTCCAAAAACATGCTGAGGTTAATTGATTACTCTAAATTGCCCACAGGTGTGAATGTGAGTGTGATCGTTTGTCTGTATATGTAGACTGGCGACCTGTCCAGGGTGTCCACTGAGTTCACTTTGCAAAAAAGTAAAAACAGACATCAGGAAGCTCCACAGACTCAACCAGAAGAAGCTGAAACATCAAAGTAATATTTTTGCTTGAAGAGACAAATTTTCTTTAAAAAATGTTTTTAAAAATAACCTTAAGGTTAGATAAGCAATTCAGAACGATTTTAGTTTTGGTTTTTTTTGTGTTAAACCCTTTTGATAAAGTCAGCTGGGATGGGCTCCAGCCCCCCCTACGACCCTAATAAGGATTAAGTGGTGTATAGATAATGGAAAAATTCTTTATGTAGCATAGCAATGTGTCTTAAAGTGCATTATGGCCTTAAAAAGAGACCTAGAAAGGTCCGGTCCTACCCAGGGAGGTGGTACTGTATCGTGTCCGCTGCAGGGTGGCGAAGCTCGGCTTCTCTGACAGCAGGACACGGTGGGCTGGAGGGACCACGACTTCTCCGTTCCTCTGCAGGGAGGCACACCTGCGAAATGTCAAATCCAGCTTCGTCTGGATGTTGCTGGAGCTGTGGGCGCGCTTAATGTCAACGGGCTCGTGATTCCCGGTCTTTCCGTTGACCAGCTGTACTTTGCAGGCGTTTGAGTCACAACCGGGGACGATGTTTCCCTTCCTCTCCTCTAGCGCCACTGCAGTCAGTGTACCGTTGGAGAGGGACAGTTTGGCTAAATTACTGCTTGCCAGCCTCCCCAGTTGTCCGTGGCCATTCATACACTTATCTTGTCCCCTGATGGGTGACCTAGTGATGTCTTTCTTCATGAAACCAGGCTTGAAAAAAGACAAGAGGCTGTCCTGGCTCCGAGCTTCCTGCCTCCTCTGCCCCCTCCTGTCCTCAGACTGAATGACCATCTGGAACAAGTCTTTTTGTGCCCTGGAGGTCGCCCCTGTCTGGACCTTGCATCTTCTGAGTGTAGAGTCTCTGCTTGGAGGTGCGCTGTGGCTGATGTGGCCACCTAGAATAGCCCCTCTGTGCAGCTGGAAATCCAGGGTCCTGCCCTGGTCCGGCCTTCCTCTTTTACAAGATCTCTGCCTCAGAGAATCATCATCTCTGACGTTGACGTTGCTGCCGTTTCCAACTCCATGGCTGATGCCTCTCTCAAGATATGGTCTGCTCTGTCCCTCTGGTATTTTAGGGGAGTAACAAGTGTCTGAGCTGAGTCTGTCAGTGCAGCTGAGGCTGCTGCCACTGGGTGAGCTGCAGTCCTGTCCTGCTTCAAACACTCTTCCCTGGACGCTCCTTTGTGGTGGGGTGGCCACCAGCGAGATAATCGGGTCTTTGGTGCAGCGTGGCCGGCGCCCAGACTCCAGATACTCGACCAGCTCTCCAGACTGTGCCTGTACTGAGTGCTTAATGCGGTCTTTGGATCCAAAAGACCACCGCAGAGGAAGAACTTTGTTAAGCGTCTCCTTGGGCTTAGTTGGTGATCTCATGCTTACACTCCTGCCTTGGGTTCCTCGAACAAACTGACTGACTTCAGACACATCTGTAGGAAAATACGTGATATATTAACTTGAACAATAAAGACATACTTAGATTATTCTACTAGTTCATTTGGCAGACGCTTTTATTCAAAGCGACATACATTTGAGAGTACATGTAACAAAAGCAAGAATCTAGTCAGGAGAAAACAACCCGGATAAGTGCCATAAAACAACTTCAAGTGTGATAGAACCTTGGTGCCTAGAGGCAGTGTGGGAGGTAATAGGAATTCATTGCAGTCTTTCAAATATATTGTGAAACTGGTTTATGCAGGGGGAAACATAGTATGCAAATACATGAAATATATAGGGTCATTCCATGTCAACTCAAGAGTCCCTGCAGTTCAAGTCAGACGTTTTCTTGAAGAAATCGATGTACAGACTTCTATTTAATTCATGACATCTTGCAAAACCAGAAACCTGTCCTTTAAATATTTCACTTTAGTTATATCTTTGAAAGTTTGGCCCTTCTAACTAAACAGTTCATTGTTTTTGCAATTCATTTTAAGCTTCCCCAACTGCCTATTTTTCACAGGATTTGGTAGAACTTGGTACTGAGCATTCACAAAACCCCAAAGATGCTCAATGTTTCAAAGTAATCAGATCATTAACTATTCTTTTTCTACCTGAAAAAAGACAATCTAATATTCAAAGTTGTTTTCTCCACTAGTTTTTGCTGTCTTGCAAGCACATTTTCATTCTGCGCAGTACTAATAAAGTTCTATTATGTATCATAAGTTATTTGGCTCTATGTTAAAAATCCTTGAAGTTTTTCATTTGTATTATTCATTGCAGATACATCAAAAGAAAGATTATTTTTCAGCCCTAAACGGTATAATTAATACTTGAAAAAGCTAACCTTTTCATACTTTTCACTGGCTGTAATATTACATTCAGTGGTTTCGTTTCATAGGAAGGTCCTTTTTTATCTCTATGACACCTGCATTCACTGGCTACTTTATTCATGTGAAATCCAATCCAATCTAATGCAAAGGCTATGCCATAAATCTGGACCCAATCAAGTGAAAAAGGTGATTAGTGATGCATAAACCTTCATTATCAGCTCTTGAGGATGTGCATAGTTGTTGTACTGATACAATGTTTTAGTCTGAATCTACATAGTATGCACGAGTCCACTGACTATGGGAGGTGATATATTTACATCACACGAACTTTGCATGCTCCAAGATCTGCAGAGTCCAGTCACCATTACTTGTATAGCACATTTAAACAGCAGGTGTCGAGCCAAAATAAAAACTGGCCTCAGATTTTCACGTAAATTCTGTAATTTTGCTGAGAGGGCCAAACTTCAAAAAACTGAGAAAGTATTTGCAATAGAGCAAAAGACAAGAAAACCCTCGGCATGCAGGATAAATGAGTCAGCATGGAATGAATGATAAGCATTCAAAACATTTAAACATTCAGGATGGTTTATTTCAAATATTCGCATATTCAAGATGCTCTGATTCAAAAGCAGACGCTGAGAGACAACATGAGGCAACATTTCTTCTTTACTACGAGTTAGACCAGAGCCTTGCTGCCCCTCTCTTTCCAAATGGAAGTAAGTCCATTAGAAAAAGTTCTGCTTCAAAAATAGCATAATGATGTTTTTGCCATTTGGTATTTGCACAGTTTGAAAACAAAATACGGTGTGTTAATGAGAGAGTTTTAGATGTTCTGGCAGTTGGATTTTATTATCTTTGGACACTGTTGGTGCAAAACTCAGCTGAGCAGCTGCTGATTTTAGCTTTATAATTACTTGAGTTTTGCATTTGAGAGCATCTTCTCAATAAATTTTCAGCAAGACAGTGGACAACTGTTCCCTAAACTAAATATAAACTTGCAACAATACAGCATTGTAAAACTATGCTATTCCACTTTTTACCCAATGGTGCTGCACATCATGCTGAATTAAAACTGAAACAACTTTGAAACCTACTTGGTTCTACTCGTCTTGGGGGTTCTTCTCCAAACACTGGCAACTCTGGAGACTCTGGAGCCTGTGTGGGCCCTAAAGGTCCAGGGTTGGGTCCACCTGACACCACGCTGCCCCTCTTACTGCCCCCCGTCAGTCGGACCAGCCAGTGGTCGGAGGCGGACGAGCTGGTGGAACCTATGAACACAGGTCAATCGAGCTTTGCATATTGATTCATTTAAACACACCAAGAGACAGAAGCCTGCCAATAGCCACAGCTATGGCTCTACATAAGTCACAGTGGGAGAGAAGAGGGAAGAAACAGTCTTGCATTTAGACGGCTAAATGAAATCTGAAACCACAGGGGATCATCAGCATTTCCATTCCTCTGTGAATATTCTCATTATGCTGGAACAACAAAGAAGAGTGTTTCTATGACTCCAGGAAATGGAGACCTTTTCCTGGCAACAGGTCAGCTTTTCTCTACAATCACTTAAACCCTTCATTTACTGGCCATTAGCCAGGGCCTGATATTACAGTGAAAGTATACACTGAGGTTGAAAATGGACTTGTGCAGGTCAAACCTGTGGATAATAATAGTGTGATATCACTGCCACCTTTCCTCCATTTGTATGATCTTTTTTTAAAAGCAAGCGTGCAGTAGATTGAACCTGATTCTCCTAAATGGGAAAAAGCCATCGTCTAGCATTAGGAAGACTAACCAGTGACTGAGGAACTGGCAGACCAGGGGGGGATGGTGTTTCTTCTCTGGTAGAAGAGGATGTAGGCTCCACGTGTGCACACCTCCGCCTCCGGAACCGGCTCGGCACTGCTGTCATCGTAACTGTACCACTGGCCGTCCACCGAGTTCCTACAGAAGGCTGGACATACAATAAAAACAGAGCGAGATGAATTACACATCCAACTGATGTATCCAGGAGCGTTAAGTTGAGACAAGACAAGACACGACACAAGATACGACACGACACGATACGACAAGACAAGATACGACATGAACCGAACTGTAATAACTGTAGTCACTTCGTTTTTACTGAAAAGCTATTTACATTTTCTAAAATATGCCATATCAGTGTAGTTATTATGCTTAGTATCTTAATTAAATATGTTTACTTGGAAGTTAGTCATAAATTTGGGAAAGAAATTAAGTTGAAATTAGAATTTTATTAAAGAGTCACATCCTGCCTCTCCTCTATGTCCAAAAGAAGCAGCTAGTTTCCACATTACAATGGGATTAATGAGGCCTTGTGCAGTGATGTCAGATCCCTCAGTCTGACTGCAGATAGTTGAAACATGAACTATTTGTTCAGTAGAAAGCAGTGGTTTTTAAAAGTCTAACAGTGTGTGTCTGTGGATGTGAACTGAACAAAGACTCTGGGTTGAATGGTTGCAGCTGAATCTTCTCAATGCCTTTTTTTAAAAGTTAAAAGCTCAATCATATTCATCTCCATCTGTGGTGCAATTTCAAATTGGCCAGATGTCGTAAATTGAATCAATCTGAAAAGGCAGACACCAATAAGATTTTCATTTTCTTTTATATTAATATTTTCATTTTTGCACCTTTCAGTTATTTGGATGAATTCTCAAAGGACGTTAATACAACACCCTACATATACAAACCTATTCCCAAATACACTGCAGGCCACAACTGCTGTTTGTAATTTTTGTTGTTTTTTAATAGATGTCGTTAATACTTGCATCTATATTTCAGGAAATATTCCCATAAATAAAAATCCAAACATGTCTGCATCGATCCAAATGAAGTATCTGCTGTAACTTACAGGCTTATAGAGTGTAAAACACTTTATTTCCATTGCCAGACTGACTTTCTGTTGCCTGAGTTTTTATTTACTTTAGTGATTAGACTATTTCATCCTTGCAATGACGTCATTATTGCAAATTTTAATCCGCTTTGCATATCTTGATCCTCCAGGGGAAACTACTTTTGCACATTTGCTGAAAATAAACAAACTCATCCTGAGCTCTGTTCCTGATGATTTCACCGTAGAAACTGTGAGTCTGAGCACATCAGTTCATATGTTTGCTTCTAGAACAGCATTTAGATTAGCAGGACCAGGATGACACATCATTAGACGTCAGTAATTAATGAAGTTATCACAGCTGCTACTCCTGTGAGCGTACAGCTCCTCTCTCAGTGTGGGTCCTGCTGCCTTGGAAAGCTGTTTGATGAAGAAAAGAAGTGAACACTCTATGCAAAACATACCAGAGCTGGAGAGCAGATTTCAAGGTTTCTATGAGAGTTTGTGACGGTGTGATATTAATGGAGACGGAGCTGAACTGTAACAGGGTGCAATTTGAACATCAGGATATCAATTTAACTCCTGGTTCGACACCAGCTTTATGCTTGTGTGGATGTCATAGATATGTGCTTAGCTTTCAGACAAATCTGAAATCTTTTGCTTAAGGGTATGACAAGGGTACTTCAAAAAGTTCTCGACTGCACCTAGAAACAAGGGGAAATATAAGGCTGTATTTTGTTGTCAACAAAAACTGAAATATTCTGTAAAAATGTCATGTGGTGTTTGGTTATAGGCAGCCATGTTGATTTTAGGCCTGAAAACAGCAAAAACATCAACTATGATACCTGTCAACTATGTTAGAAAAAGTCCTGCAATTATATATTGACCGTTCTGACTTCTATCTATTTACCAAACTGAAAATCCCACTTATGCATTTGCCAGTTTCAGAGTGATTATGAGGTCATCCATGCTGTCCAGCAGCATCTGGAGCCTCCAGATGTGACCTTCAGTGAAGGAATAGCGAAGTTTTAACATCAGTGGACCAAGTACATTGAAGTTAAAAGACACTTCGATGAAAAATAAAGCAAGAAAAGTTTTCCTCTTGTGATGTTTTCTGATGAAGTTGAGAACTTTTTGAAGTATCCTCATATATACAGATCACATTTAAAGCTATTCTTCATCTACTTCCTTCATACCTACACATCTGTATCTGTCAAAAAAGGTATTGAAGGCTATTGTCTTGTGCTCTCCTTTGAAGTTTTTCCTTTTTATGATTCACATTGAATCATAATCACTATATAATTAGGCTTTTTTGACATGAATTTACAAGACTCTTTCATGTGAAAGCAGAGTTGTACAAAGTAACCTCAGTTAATTAAAACCCTCAAACATCAAGCATAACACTGTAAAGACATTCACCTCTCTTGAAGTCAGTAATCAGTAGATGTACACTTGCTACAATTACAGCAGGAACCTGTGTGAATAGGTCTCAATCAGACTGGATTGTATTGTATAATCATGTTGTGTTCCTGCTGTATGTCTCAGAACCCGTACTGAACTGGGGACAAAGGACGTTTAAGTCTACTACCCCCTTAAATTTAGTTGTTTCTTTTCACAGGGACTTCAGCACACAATCAAAAGTAATTGCACCAGAGTTAGCTAGCAGCTAATTTGCATCTGTTCCTTTTCTTGGAATCAGTTGCAAAATAGCAGTAAATAGTCCTTCAGTTGAAAGCAACTTAATGTGACTTAGCAGCTGACATGTATGAATGTAGATGTTAGGATTCACTCACATTTACCCTGTAACATCTCTGACACTAATGACTTGTTGCACATGTTTTCTTTTTGAGATTAAATGGGTCAATATATAACTTTTTGTATCATAGTTGACATTTTTGCTGTTTTCAGGCCTAAAATCAACATGGCCGCCTATAACCAAACACCACATGACATTTTTACAGAAAGATTCTTCTAAATATTAGATATACAATTAGGTTAGATTGAAATTGAAAGTTATTTATAAAGATATTGTAGTAAACCTGTTGACATGCCATAAATCCACACTTGACTCACACACTACTTTATATTAAATAACTCAGAAAGCCTTGGAGTCTTGCCAGTCTTTTCTTCAGGAGGAAATGACATCATGTGGAGCAGGTCATGTGATCTGGAATTAACACACTTCCTTGAGAGGTGTTTTTGTAATGGGGAACTTAGTTCAAAGTGATTTCTCAGACACAGATACAATTTGTTATTTTCCATATAAAATCTGATATATTGCCAAAAAAGAAACATGTCATGATTATCTCAACTTAATAAAAAGAGGACGATCAAAATTACTCTTGAATGAGCTCATTTTATTATTGTTTAGCTGATTAGAAGGTGGTTGTTATTAAATTCAGATGGTTATTTGGTTGACATTTTAGTGAAATCCAGTCATTTTTTATTAATAAGTGATTCTTTCCATAATAAACAATTATGGCATTTGTGAACACATGACCATGATGAACATAAAAAACATTTATATTTTCCTTATTTTTAATAAAAATGTAAGCAAGATATATCCCATGGACTTGAAAAGTCCCATTTTCTTTAGCAGAGCAGCTGTCAACATGATGGATGAGAGAAAGAACAACATGGAGGAAAAGTTGAAAACACCAAAGCAGACAAGACACGAAACAACAAAGCTGAGACACAAAGCAACAAAAATGAGACACTAAACGACAAAAACAAGACAGGAAACAACAAAACTTAGACATAAAATGACAAAAACATGACACAAGTTGACAAAAACGAGAAATTATTTTTGAATAAGCTCATTTTATTATTGTTTAGGTAATTAGAAGGTGGTTGTTATTAAATTGGGATGGTTATTTAGTTGACATTTTAGTGATATCCAGTCATTTTTTATTAATAAGTGATTGTTTCTATAATGAATAATTCTGAAATTTGTAAAGACATGATCATAATGAACATAAAAAATATAGTGTTTTTTTTTTTACTTTTAATAAAAATGTATGCAAGATATATCCCATGGACTTCAAAAGTACCTCAATTATATGTTGACCCATATGATACTACAGCACTTTGAATTGTTTTATCTGTTTGCATCTGTAACCAGCTGAACTCTTGGAGAAAAGACTCTTAATCTCATTGAACTTTTTGCTCATTAAGCGAAGGTTAAATGAATAAATAAATCAGACCTGTGTAATGTCCGCCATGCATCCCTCCATGGTGGTTGCAGACGGCATACAGATCGTACAGGAAGTCAGGAGGAGCCAGGTCCGGCCGTCTGGGCTGCTTCCAGCCCGGTTGGAGAGGTGGCTGATGGGTGCTGTGGCCACGGTGCACCATGTGAGGCGTCAGGTCCAGGCCCGCCAGGGGGAAATGCACGAACGTGGTGAGCTTGTTCCGTCGCTCGCCCACCTGCCGGAAGCGCTTCAGGTGCAGGATGAGGATGTCTGGCAGCGTCCACAGGCTCATCTTCACCACGCCCTGCTGCAGCTGCTTACAGTGGGGGCACTTCCAGGCATCGTCTGGGGCGAGCTGGAGGAGAAACCAGAGGGGACCAGAGTTCTTTCTGATAAATCAATATCTGGTCCTTCTTAGATTTCCTAATTCCACATATTAATATTCTTAGAAATTCTCAGATTTTGTGCATGAGCATTGATCAGCTCAAATTTAAACATGGCGGTACATTTTTAAGCTGTTGCCATGGTTACAACTTTTGTTCACTTTAACCACTTGCCCTCTGATTGCAGTCCTGAACACTGGGAAGTGTTGAGTGGTTCTTCTCAAGCAAAGTCATTCACCTAAACCATACACCAAAGTGCTGAAGATTTTCTCTTGGACATAATTGTTCACGTCAAGTTTCGCTTTTCATTTACTACACAACACAACCAAGTACATCTGATTGTCCCAGACTCATTCTACATGTTCTGCAGGGCGGCAATGTGCATAAAAGCAAATCACAAAGAGCTAACTTCAGGGACAACATTTTGCTTTGATTATCTTTCTAACTTTATGTCATGCTGTGAAACCTCTGGATAAAGGATGTGATAAATCAGACTCTAACAGCATCAGTAAGTCTGCTGACAACACAGCAGTGGTGGGTCTGACCTTCAACAACAACGAGGAGGACTATTTGAGAGAGATCGCCCACCTGGAGGACTGGTGCAGAGGCAACAGCCTACCCCTGAATGTCAGCAAGACCACAGAGCTGATTGTGGACTACAGCAAGACGCAGCAGAGGACATACCACCCACTCAGGATCAGCGGGACAGAGGTGGAGAGATTTGAGAGCTTCAAGTACCTGGGTGTTAACATCATGCAGGTCCTAATGGGATCCTGTCACATCAACACCCTGGTGAAGAAAGCTCCACAGCGTCTCTACCACCTCAGATGTCTGAGGGACTTTAAGCTTTACTCTCAAGGTGCTCAGGAACTTCTACACCTGCACCACTGGGTGTTCTGGCTGGGAGTATCACCACCTGGATGGGCAGCAGCACCCAGCAGAACTTCTTGGCCCTGAGGAGGGTGGTCTGCTCCATCAGAACCACCCTCCCCAACCTGCAGGACATTTACAACAGATGATGCAGGTTAAAGGCCAGGAAGATTGCAAGTGAGCCCATACACCCCAGCCACAGACTGTTCTCTCTGCTGCCACCAGGGCGGCGTTACTGCTGCCTGAAGGCAAACAGAGAAGATGAGGAGGAGCTTCTTCCCACAGGCTGTCCACCTGCTTTCTTTTTCTTTCTATCTATTCATATATACATAGATATATATATTTTATGTGTATTTTTTATCTTTTATTCTTATTGTTTAAGAATTTAAAGAATTTTAAGTTTATTTCACTGCTCATTATACTATGTATAATTGTGTTTGTAGTAAAGAAAGGTCTTGAATCTTCTTATAATCTTCATTATTGTTTGGCTTAGACAGAACGGCACACTGACGAGTGATAAAATGCAATCAAAAAATCGTCCTGATGTAAAGGTTGTACGAGAAGTACTGGGATAATCATTTAAATATGTAAATTAAAACACTGATTATTAACTGACTGCTCAGTTTCGACAGCCTGGGCTGAACTCAGACTGACAGCAGTGCCTATCTTTTTGCCTGGAGCTCCACCTGGTGGAATACAGAAGAAAATCACATATAGTCAGTAAAAGAGCATTCAATGGGAACCAAGCTGCGGGTAATTTTTCATTGCTTTGATATAATGATGCAGCCAGACAGCTTTTATAGGAGTTGCTGTGGATTCATTTTGATTAATCACAATTAAATATTATTCATTTTAATCTACATTAATTGCAGAGAAAAAGGGAATATATATGCACTTAAGGTGTTTGTTAAGCACCTTTAAAGGTTCATGTTAGAATCCCAGACTAACGGCGAGTCTGTCCAAGAGCTGAATCTAAATTCAACCAGTAAAAAGACATACCAACTGATTCTTCATGTTTGGACCTTTTCTGAGGAGATAAACTGTCAGACTGCAAACAAACTACCAGGTTAAGGATAGAATATTGATTTCAATGTATGATATCAGCATAAATGATAGAATCCAGGTTCTGCTCATTTATTGTCGTTTGTTTGCAGATTAACATGAAGCTGAATCACAAGTTTGTCGACAGTCAGAAACAAAACAAACCAACAAAATGACACGTCACCATCTAAGATGAATAAAATGACTACTGACTGGAATAAAACATGATCATATGTCTCAAAAAAAACCAACCAAAAACCACAAATACAACATAGTCTGTACATATATCTCTGTCAAAGAAACATGAAGCACATTGGAATAGAAAGCTGAGTTTTCCATCACCTCAGCTGGTTCCATAAATGCATCACTAACATAGGATTGAATAAACATGAATTCAAATGAGAGGAAAACAATAAAACACAATAAAAGTCACTTCCTGCTACATTTCCACGCACATTTTAAATCAGAAAATAGTTTCTGAGAAGCTGAAAGGTGAAAACATGGAAATATTTACAATAAAATGTTGAAAATAAAACACAGAATTTGATGATTTCCTGTGTGAAGCTGAGACAGATGCGCATTTTCTGTTTGTTGTTGATGTTTAAATATTTCAGCTGTAAAAACTGCATCGCTCAGCGGTTCAGTGACGAGTCAGAAAACTTGTCAGGAACAACAGAAACCTCCATCAAACATCACTTATTCTGTCCTGATGCTTTAAAAGCAGACTCAATGTGTAGCTGCTTCCACACTGAACCAACAACAGTCTCGTGGGGAAGTTTCACCTTCATGAAAATCAACATCAAGTCCACAACGATACAACATCTGCTGTCTGATGTGTGTCGGGACTCAACAAAACATCTGCACACCCAAACTGGATCAAAACACACTTTACACTTGTTGGTCCTGTGGAATAAATCCTCTCTACTGACTGAGAGCACAAACTACATCTGGGCTGGAAACGTCCAGACAAATCAAAGTCATATTTTAGTGAAGAAAGTCAGAGATGAGCAGAAGAAGAAATGAGAAGATCAAGGAGTGCTGATGCTCACTGTTTGATTGACAGCTGATCTCTGTGCTGTAGAAATGAAACAACAATGAGCCTTGAGCAACAATGATGGAGACTAAATGAGTGAAAGAATCAAAGACACAGTCAGACTCACTGCACCTTCAGTTACCTCCGTCTACTTCACTTCACACAACTCAGCACTTGTACCATAAACCCAGAGTCCAGCATGTAGCGGCTCAGTGAATGTGGTGTGGACTCTGTGGAGGAGAGTCATGGTTTCAGAGACGCTGTAGAAAGACAGAATACCTGCTCTGTGATCCAGGTACACTCCTATTCTGGAGGACCGAGGACCTGACACACAAGTTTGGATGTCGTTGTGTCTAAAACTATAACCGTAGTGGGAACATTCTAATGCCCAAGATTTGTAATTATATCCAAATCCACATTCAGCCCCACCTCCTGCTCTGCTGATATTCTTGTATGAAACCGCTATAAAAACTCCTCCTCTGCTCCACTCCACCTCCCAGTAACAACGTCCAGTCAGGCTCTCTCTGCTCAGGACCTGCTGCCATGAAACGAATCTATCTGGATGATGAGGATAAGACTGTTGTTGACCCTTATATGTTACTTTTCTGTTCCCTTCAGATAATAACAGGTTTCTGTTTGCTGTGTTTGGATCCAGAGTGATTTGACGTGAATATTTCAAGAATCCAGCTCTGGTCTTTGGTTCTAGTCCTGGTCCTGGTTCTGGTGCTGACAGTAAAACATCTGGCTGAGTGATTGTCAGTGAGATGTTTGTCCAGGTGTCCTTCAGAATGTCCTGTAGTTTACCTCTGAGCTCTTTCACAGCTGCTGTCACATCCTCAAAGTGTCTCAGAGGACGGATGTTGATGCTGGATGAGTGTGTGGACTCACTGAGTGCTGACACTGAGGGGTAGTTGTGGAGAAACTGGCTGTGATCTGGTGTATCTGAGAGCTGCTTCAGCTCAGCGTCTTTCCTCTCCAGATCTCTGATCTCCTGCTGCAGCTTCACCTGAAGCTCTTTGACTCCACTCACTTCAGTCTCCTGCTGGGATCTGATCTGCTGCTCCACATCTCGGCCTGTTTTCTGGATGAGATGGATCATCTGGGTGAACATCTTCTCACTGTCCTCCACTGTTTTATCAGCAGAGACCCTGATGTCCTTCAGCTCCCATTGAAGCAGCTTCACATCTTTCTGTCTGTCCTGGATCCTCTGCTGGATGTTCAGTCGACTCACCTCCAGCTTCTTCTGCCTCTCCGTCCTTTCTGCTGCAGCTGAGACTGTGTCGTGGCCTTTATGTTGGTCCACAGAGCAGAGATAACAGATAGACTGCTGATCAGTACGACAGAACATCTTCTTCACCTCATCATGACGAGAGCAGATGTTCTCCTGGAGGTTCTTGGAGGGTTCCACCAGCTGGTGTTTCTTTAATGGAGGTACATCATAGTGAGGCTGAAGGTGATTCTCACAGAAAGAGGCCAAACAAACCAAACAGGACTTGAAGGCTTTCAGTTTTTTACCAGTACAGGAATCACAGGCCACATCTTCATCTCCAGCATAGCAGTGATCAGCAGCAGCAGCTTGGAGTCCAGTCTTCTTCAGCTCCTCCACTAACTCTGCTAACATGACGTTTTTCTCCAGGACAGGCCTCAGTGTGAACATCTTCCTGCACTGAGGGCAGCTGTAGATTCTCTTCTGGTCCTCTCCATCCCAGTGGGCTGTAATACACTTCATGCAGTAGCTGTGTCCACAGGAAAGACCCACCGGATCCTTCAAGAGATCCAGACAGATGGAACAAGAGAAGGTTTCTCGGTCCAGCTGAACTCCTTTCTGAGCCATTTCTCCTCTCACTACCAGCGACTGTGTGAGTTTCACTTTCTCCTTCCTGAAACTAGTCTGAGCTGTGATCTACAAATCACGTGTTCCTGCAGTGAACGGGGCCTGGCAGCTCTTCCACGTCACCACATGTTGGTTCCACCCATCTTCAGAGTGCAGATCTGAAGGGGAGGAACCAGGAAACGTGTGGACAGAGTGGAGCAGCTGTGTTAGAGAGCAGGAAGAAGACGAGAGTTATCAGGCTGAGATCTGATAAATATATAGCTCTGACAGATACATAGCTGTATGAACAAAAAACAGAAAGATAAAAATATACATATATAGAAAATATGATTTTAGATCAAAAGATTTAATTGTAAAGGTAATCAATAATATACATTTATTTATCTCTCTCTCTCTCTCTCCAGCTATAGGCTGTTATATGCATATAACATGGAGATAGAATAGAACAGAATAGAGTTTATTACCATTTACAAGAAACAGGTACATTGAACTGAATCATTAAGTATGACAAAAATAATTTAAAATACTTTGACATACACATAGTTGACATATAATGTCATACAGTATTCTGCATTCAGTTGTTTATGTTTTTGCAGAATCCAGTATTGCTCACTGGTTGGTCATTACATTTTATTAGTTTGATTTCACTGTTTAAAATGATGCCACCTCTTTTCAGACAGAACCTGTGATAATAAAACAATACAAAATTTTTAGTTCCGTGTTAATAAAGCACTTAAAGCTTTAAGTATGGCTAAATGCTTTTTTCAAAATTAAATATATCACTCCTTAGGTGGTAGTGGCCCCAAGTTCAGTAAAGTTGGAAAGATATTCACAGATTCGGACTTCCAGCATCAATAACTCATTAGATATAGGTTGTCAAAACATAAACGGTGCCTCTTTCCCATTGTTGCAAGGCAGACAATGTGCTACAAGCCCAGTTTTATCAAAAGTAGCTGTCTTTCAAGCTACAGGAATAACATTGGTGTCTATGGAGTGAACAGGGTCCGTCTGCAATTTGCAAAACCACTGCAACAGTAAAGAGGGACAAATATTCAATAACTTCACTCTTATACATTGTAGTGTCACTAAAATCACTGCAGCCTTCAACTGGCTCCTGTTGACACCAATGTTATTCCTGCAAATTGAAAAACAGCTACCTTTGATAAAACTGGACTTGTAGCACATTGTCTACCTTACAATGATGGGAAAGAGGTATTGTTTATGTTTTGACAACATTCATCTGAGTTATTGATGCTGGACGTCTGAATCTGTGAATATCTTTCCAACTTTATTGAACTGTGGCCCCGAGCAGCTGTGGTGGGCGTTCTTTATTTTCATTTCTGAAAGGCGGCAACCCTAGGATCAACCAATGTTTTTGTTTTTTTTTATGTCTGCTGTTCTGTTCTATCACTTTAACTGCCCACTAAGATCCATATCTTGAAACATGGGTGTCAAACATAGGGCAGAAATGTAAAAAATACAGAGAAGGCACTGAACATTGTGCAATATAATGTCAGCAAGCAGCTTCAGTACAAAACGGTTTGATTTGGTTGATGCACTGCCACAACTTTAATGTATTTTTTATGTATAAATTTACAAGGCACAGGGAGAACTTAACCTTCCTCCTCACTAGTTCCCACTTTAGCTTGTGTGGTGTGTCAGTTCAGGTGGTCAGGATTACTAAACAGATTTGGACATGAATGTACATTTAAAATAATTTCTAGATCTTGACATGTTGTTTTGATCATAAAGTAAAACACTACATTGTTCAGTTCCAGATACCTGTGACACACTGTGATCTGTACGTTAGAATGCACGTGTAAATGATAAACTGAGGCATAATATTGTTGTTGAATTCATTTTTCTAAAGAAATTTCAGGTTGTTCACATTTTGTAAAAAGATTTCAGAATACTTGGACTGTTTTGCACTTAAACAAAGGGAAAAATTCTAAGTTATCCTTATTTATAGGCTATTATGTTATGATTTTACTGGTCCGGCCCACTTGAGATCAATTTGGGCCCTGAACTAAAATTATTTTGACACCTCCGTCTTAAAGCATTATTAATTATTGTTTTCCAGACTCTGTTTCATGATAATCTGTGACTACCTTCTAACTTAGCGTCTAGATGTTAGCATAGCCTTAGCCACTGTGAGAGAAGCTAATTTCCTGGTTTGTGGAGAGGGAAGGGTGCATCAAACCTGAAGTAGTGCATTTAATTTATCAGTAACTGATCAATAAAAATAATGATACCGATAATCTGAAAAATGCAAAGTATCGGTAAATATAATCAGCCCGGCCAATAATCAATCAATATCTAGTTCATTGCACTTTTTTCCCAAACTCTTTCATATAGATTTCATCTCTACAGTCTTTAGGAGTCTGTCCAAGAGCGTCAACTAAGTCCACAGCTGAATCTAAGTTCAACCAGTAAAAAGACATACCAACTGATTATCTTTTTACATATAAAACTGATGTATTTTATATACACTGTTCAATGACAATTCTAATAACTTCCTGTTTGAATGTGGTTGAATGGGGGTGGATGTGCTGTTAAAATACATCTGTATGAGCTGAAAAGAACCGTTTCTGCAAAAACTTCTTTCAGAAAAATAGTAATGACTGGATGTAACTCCAGTTATGTGAATACATACGACCCTCCAACAGATTTTACTGCTGATTATAAGAGGCCACCCATTGGCTCCACCCATGTTAGACACAAAATGAATTCAGTAATCACATCTTGCAAATTTTACAAAAGGTTTTCTAATGCTCACATTCAACTAGCTTCAAATATCCAAATGTTTAAAGTCTAAATAATGTGCAAAATGTCACTTTGCTCCATTCTGCTACATCTGCATACAAAAAACGGAAACATAAACCGCTAAATGGTCCATAAAACAGCGGGTTCCTCATTTCGTTACTGAGTAACCTGCAAGATAAGAAATAAATGTCACTGTGGATGAGAAGGTGTGGACAAAATAGAGGATAAAAGCTGCTTCAGACCCAACAGTGATACATTATATTGTAATTCAAGTCACTGTGTTACTAATAATAACTATTTCTTGCTGGAAGAGAAATGTTGTCAGGGATCTGGCACAAGAAGTGAACTTGAACTGTGAAGTATTTTGGTGTCTTTAGTGCATTTTGGCTGTGTAAATAAACACTGGTAAAGTCAAAGCTGTACAAAAAACAAATATCCTCTCTTGGTGATTCCATTCAGTCCTTTTACTGTGTGCATTGCTGCTTTCTATATATAAATACTGTATAGCAACGATTAACAATTTACTGAAAATGTAAAATTGTAAACCAGTTCACATTCTGAATGCCTGTGTGACATGCTCTTAACAAGAAGTGAAACGTACCACAACAAACCTACCCAAAAAGCACTAAAATAACCATGTTGCTCTCAGTGATTGATGGCTGAACACAGCAGGGGATTTTGGATGAGCAGCACAGAAACAAATGGACAACTGTTGAATCAGTAACACTCCAAATGACAGCAGAAGCCTGTTCAAAGCCGGTCTAACGTGGCCTTTCACTGGCCACTTTAACGGCAGAGGAGAGGATGCATGCACTTGACGTGTTGCTGAAAATAAATACCCTTTTCCTGGTTGATTGCTACCATTCTACTGCCTGGCCCAAACAAAGCCTGTTTATTATGAACAAACAAGTTTCCTCTTTTTACAGTCAGTGTTTCTAACCATGTGTGTGCCATTTATTCCAGACAAATAAGATTTTAATACCTCAGAAATAGTGGAAAGTCATTTTGCCCCAATGGGTTACTGTGGTATCTCTACTAGGTGACAAATTAAAGAAAAAACCTGAACTCTTGACTCCTACAATGAGGGGATCTGGTGGCTCTGTTATGATGATGATTTGCTGCAATGGTGGTCTACTTTTCCATGCATTTTCCTTCACTTCTCTGTGATCAGGTATCAACAGGTGAAGCAAAGCATTCCAGACCAGACATTCATTTCCCCAGCAATATTTTCCAGTTTTTCCTGGAGGATCCAGAGGAGTTCCCAGGCCAGATGAGATATGTAAGTCCTCCAGAGAATTATGAGGGTCAGTATATAATTGAGGGACTTTTGAAGTTCATGGGATATGTCTTGCACATATTTTTCTTAAAAATACAAAAATGAATGTTTTTATGTTCATTATGATCATGCCTTTACAAATTCCATAATTATTTATCATGGAAACAATCATTTATTAATAAAAAATGACTGGATACCACTAAAATGTCAACTAAATAATCGTCCCAATTCAATAACAACCACCTTCTAATTAGCTAAACAGTAATAAAATGAGCTTATTCAAAAATAGTTTTGATTGTGATAAATTATTAAATTGAGATAATCATGACAGATATTTCTTTTTTGCCAATATATCAAATTTTATATGGAAAATAACAAATTGTGCAATTTTCAACTAAGTTCCCCATTACAAAAAACACCTCTCCAGGAAGTGTGTTAATTCCAGATCACATGACCTGCTCCACATGATGTCATTTCCTCCTGAAGAAAAGTCTGGCCAGACTCCAAGGCTTTCTGAGTTATTTAATATAAAGTAGTGTGTGAGTCAAGAGTGGATTTATGGCATGTCAACAGGTTTACTGCAATAGCTTTATAAATAACTTTCAATTTCAATTTTACTCAATTGTATAAATAATATTTAGAAGAATCTTTCTGTAAAAATGCCATGTGATGTTTGTTTATAGGCGGCATGTTGATTTTAGGCCTGAAAACAGCAAAATGTCAACTAAGATACCTGTCAACTATGTTAGAAAAAGTCCCGCAATTATATATTGACCCATGAGTCTACTCTGGGGTTTCCTTCAAGTTGAACAGGTCCAGAAACCCAAGGAAGATGCCTGATGGCATCCTAGTCACATGCCTAAACCACCTTAGCTGGTTCCGTCTCCTAGGCTGTAGCTCGGCCGCCCCACGAGTTTGTACCAGACCATCGTGGTGAGGAGGGAGCTGAGGGTAAAGCAGTCAATCTACATTCCAAACCCCCCCTAAGGTCATGTGCTCTGGATAGTGACTGAAAGAATGAGATTTTAAATACAAGCAGCCTTAGAGGTGATGTAAGGGTCAAATCAACGCAAAGTTGTTCTGATCATGAAACACTTCTATCCAGATGGGAGTGGGTTCCTCCAGGATGAGTAGTTTAGAATGACAGAGATGTCTCTAGATCTCAACCTATCTGATCAGCTATGGGAGATTTTGGACCAACACAGTGCTCTCCACCATCATCAGAACACCAAATCAGGAAATACAAAGAATGGTGTTCATCCCTCCAGTAGAGTTTCAGAAACTTGGAGAATCAATGACCAAACACTTTTTGAGTCACTATATGTTAGATTTTCCTTTAATTTGTCACCTATCTGTAAATTTAAACTATTGGATATTTTGCACACTGTTTCGATAATTCTAGCTGCTAAAATGCTGTCCATTTTCTTCCGTTTATTAAACAAGAGATAAGCAGAAACTTTCAATTATGGCCAGGGCCACCCAACTTAAATCATGCAAAAATAAAAATGTGGCTAATTTTGTAGCTTTTGCCACAAGATTAACACGAATTTTAAACTGCAATCAGTTACCCAGTTTAGGCATGTGTACCCATAGTGTCTTACAAGAGTAGATTAAGGAGGGATTCGTGAGGCTCTGTGTCTGTACTGCATAATAACACACCTGCTCCTCTTTGGTGTAGAGCTGGAAGCACTCATCCAAGGTGCAGCTGTACTGCTGGACGTGCTGCTGCTGCTGGTTCCTCACGCTCTCGGCATCCTTCACCACCTCCTCGTGAATGTTACCAAACAGGCTGTGGATCAGGATGTAAAGAGTAAGGCTAATACAGCACATGCTACAGTAACACAGCAGTAATGTAATGCAAAATGCACTGACCAGTCTTTGATTCTGTGTTCCCACTCAATGATGAGCTTCACGTGTGGAGGTCCTCCTGAGCCGCAGAGCTTCAGAGCTCTAAAAGACAGAAGAATCAGTCAGCAGATGTAGAGGAAGGCGCATCAGTACAAAAAGACTCCTCTTTTATCAACAGTCTTCTTGTTTATTGCTACTATGCTGTTTAAAATGTGCTGCAGTTTGAAGCTAAAGGACATTTTCAGTTAATCTACTGCAACATTAAATATGTGTACTGAAGCTTTTAAACCACTAGGTGTCAGCATTGCTGCAGTACTTCATGAAGGATGAGTGGCTTAACCCTGTAAGACCCAAATATTGAAAAAAAAGAGCAATAAATAAATAAATAAATAAAAAACAAACAAAAACAACAATAATAATGCATACATATAGAAACCCAAATATAGAATATAAAATTAGCAAAAGAATAAAACTGAAAAAAATTATAAATATGTATAAATCCTAAAATAGAAAAAATTAAACTAAAAATAAAAAAAATATATTTTTTGCTCACTTTTTCTATATTGGAGTTTTTTTATTTATATATATACACACACACACACACACACACACACACACACACACACACACACACACACACACACACACACACACATACATATATACACAATAGAAAATAATACAAAATTATAAAAAATTATTTAAAAAAAAATAAGCTAATGTATTTTCGCAACAGTGGGTTGTACCTGGTTAATACAGGGGTTCGACAAAGACGGACAAATATTCAATTTAACAGGTACTACTGAAAAACAATACATAAGGAGTTTTAGAGGAATTTTAGAAATGAATCTTAGTGGTGAAAAAACAAAATCATCATGGCCACCCATTAGCTTTTTTCAATTGCATGTCACAATCTTCATTAGATCACTGTGTGAAGCAAAAAGCTCAGGAAAAGGATAATTAATTGACACTTGTTAACAGTTAAATTGGTGGTTTGTTGATGCTACTGGGACAACACAAATGAGTTCAATCATATACAGCTGATACTGAAAGGAAGAGCTAGTCTGGTAAACGGTGCAATGCCGATTTATACCTGTTTTCACTTAGCTGTGATGTATAGTAGATATAGTAGATTTACCTGCAGCTGATAATTTATAATTTTAATTATTTAATGAAGTTAATTCTGTTGTTAAAGATACATAAATGTGCACAACTCTTTCTCTTTGGAGACACTCGTATAGATGCTGCTGCTGTTTGATGCTGTATATATTTGACTTACGTAGAGGAACGACTTTCACTAACAGCTGTAAGCAACAAACTGAACTTCAACCCCTGTTAACATTTAGTTATAACCTGGACTACATTTCTTATAGGTGAGTCTCAATAATCTGATCTCTCTGTCTTCACTGCAGTACAGTTGTATTTTTATGGACATTTCAGTGGTCGAGTGGCTTTACTTAGGTACAGAAACCCTTTCAGTGTAGCACGTTAGCAGACTAACATTTGCTAATGAATCCATTATTGTAGAAGAATTTCTAGCTCACGGTGGCAGGAAAGTAAAAGTCACGGGATCACCAATGATTGCAGGGTTTATCTACAAAGATGCCATGGTAATCCATTTAATAATGGGTGAGAATTTTCAGTACTGATTATCCAAAAAAAACCAACACCATCATCAATAAATCGAAGCTGACATGACTAAAAAGCTGCTGACAAGACAGTTTTAGAGTACATTTTAGGGATGGGGTCATTAATCCTTTTGGTAAAAGACAAACACTCATGTATGTGACATTACACACTAACAGAGACAGTTTACTGAGGCCAATAAACATGAACAAAGTAGACCGAAACTCTAGCACTAGTGCATTCTTGCACTGTTTGATGTGGGTTGACTTGGGGACAGAGCATATTTCTGAATCATTAGAGTTCAAACACTATCATTACATGAGTTTCTAGGATACAGTGTGCTGCAACATTTGCATATCAAAAGATTTCAAAAGCATTTGCCCCCATCAGCACCATTCAGCAAATGAATGAACTGTTCTTAGCAGCTACACAAATGGAAGTCTTTTCAAGACCTTGCCAAAATGCCCCTTTGAAACAGCAATTCGCTTCTGCAACTGAAAGCCATCAGGCATGCATTTCCAAAGAAAGATAAAGTGCCTGCACACGTCAGTCGTGGCTGTACAATCTAGTCTAACCTTTACAGTTTCAAGATATAAAAAGAACACACAAAAAATAAAAACCTTTGACTTTAGAACATCTGAAAAAACATCAATCACCAAACAATGTTGGACTTTAACAGAAACGCACAAGGTTTTATGTCAAAACATCTTCATTACCTGCCTGTAGCTGTAGCCCAAGAAACACTCGGTTAAATTAGATTATGGAAGATATAAATTGCATTAAAACTGATTACATTAGATCAAATTTGAATGAGCTTGTGGGAACATTAGGTCATTTTGGTGCTGAAAGTTTTGAACATTACTGGTCAAGCCACAACTTAAAAACACATTTAGAGTAATCTGACAACCCATTAGTCTAATAACAGAAGAATGTAATGAGCAGACAGCCAGTCGACTAAAACAAGACCTGCAGGAAAGTTCTGATGAGCTCGTAAAACATGGAACAGTCATGAATCTGTATTTACAGTCACTTCAGAGAACTTCAATTTGTGCTTGCAAATGTATATTCTCACAGTCATTATTTGTCCTTATTAGATAGTGACAGGAAACGTGGAGAAACAGAACATTGGAATCATAAGCAGAGACTCTCCTGATTGTATTTTCACCCCTGTGATATGTATGTATGTATGTTTATATTGAAAACTGAATACTGAAGTCTCATTTATACACAAATATTCAGACTCTTAATTCAGTACTTTGTAGCTGCCTCCGTGGCATCTGCTACTGCGTTGAGTTTCTTAGGTTAGTCTCTACAGGCTTTTGCAACAGATTTAAGTGGTTTGTCCCATTCTTGCTGGCAGATTTTGTCAGGCTTCTTATAATTGGATGGGAAGCATCTGTGAACTGCCATCTCTCCACAGATGTTCTGCTGGGCTTTTCCATCAGTGATTTAATCACTAAAAACTTTTTTTTTTTTGGTGTCAAAGTTACATATTTTCATCAAAAAATAATCCCCTCCTATCCTAAAATGGCTTGGGTGTAACGCTACAAAATGTGGACCAATTTGGTCCTCATCTCTGTCTCCACTCAGCCCTCCCAACTCTCTGCAGCTCGAGCACACCAGCTCACCCATGACTCTGCTCAAACACTGTAGAGCTACTCTACACTACACAGTGGAAAGCTGTAACGTTGGAGTAATTCAGCTATACATGTGTGAGCAAGAAACCAATTCTGAAGAAGAATAGTGATACAGAAAGCCCCAACAGGGTTAGTTCCCTAGATTTGTTATGTATGAACCTCTGGAAGTGTAAATCAGTGTTTTTAGACTGTTATCAGTACACTACAGTGTCAAGGTAGAAAGCCATGGTGTTAATTGATTAATTTACGCATGATGTCTCTTCCAGTATATAAGAAAACAGCCACTCCAGCATCTTCCTGCCCCTGCTGCCAAGAAGCACCCTATAGCATGATGCTGCCACCACCATGCTTCATTGTAGGGGTCGTGGTAGCAGATGATAAGTAATATCTGGTTTTTGTCAAAGATAGTTCACTTTTTGACTTTCCCAATCAGAGAATCATTTTCCTTAGACTCACTGAAATGCTGTTTGACAAACAAACAGGCTGCGATGCCTTTTACTGAGAGTAATTTACATCTACTTGCTAAACTCTAAACGCTTGTTTGACGACCTACTCTCTGGTTACTCTGTTTGGCTGAATGGCTAACTCAATAAAAATTTCTGGTGATTTTAAAACCACTTCTGTTTCACAATTATTGAGGTCAGTGTGCTTGAGGGGACACTCAGAGCTTTAGGAATGGTTTTAAACCTTTGCCCTAATCTTTGCACCTGAGTTTTATTGTGGAGGTCTACAAACAGTTCCTTGGACTTCATGATTTGTTTTTGTGGCCTGACAATCAGAGTGAATTGTGGGGTCTTGTCTTCACAGGTGTGCATCCTTTTAAACTCTATAGAGTCCTTCAGTTTGCCTCAGGTGGACTCCAATATAGTTCCAGTGGACACATTATGGATTATTAAAGTGAACAAGATGCACTTGATCACAATTAATCACAACAAAGGGTCCCTTATTTTAGATTTTTAATAAATTTGCATAACATTCTTTAAAAAAAAGGGCAGTGTTCTCTGTGTTGTTAGGATATTAATAGCAGACTAATGGGGAAATGCCAATTTTAATAATTCAAAAATATCAAGCATGCAAACATGAAGGGGTCTAAATACTTTCTGAAGCAACTGTGTAGAAAAGTGTCCAAAATCATCCAGCCAAGAAACATAGGATGTTAAACAGCTTGAATCATTATTCACTTTAGTTTGTTGTGAGAGGCTCTGCAAAGCTGCAGAGAGAGACGTAGGATTCAGCAGGAAGCTTAATCAACACTTCATAATTAATAACTTAATGATAATTATATATGTGATAAGCTGTGGCAGTGGAGGGAGAAATCAGCTGGTATATAACAGCAGGTCTTGTTTTTCTATTTGGAGAACATAACAGCAGCACAAGTGTGATGTCAGCCCTCCACCAAAGTTAACCCTCACGTTGTCCTGCGGGTCAAAATTGACCCTTTTTGAAGTCTGAAAATGTGGAGAAAAAAAAAATTTACAGTGAAACTTCTGATGTCCACATTTTCGGGAAATTTTTGAACATTTTTTGGTGGAAAAAAAGAAACGTTAAAAATGTTTCTTATGAACATTCACATAAAAATCAACCAAAATTCAGCGAATTTCGCTGGATTTTGGTTGATTTTTATGTGAATGTTCTTTAAAAAATATTAGAAGTTTTACTGAGATATATGTAATCACTTTAGTTATTTTTAGGATTTTTTGAAAGATTTCTACTCATTTTTTGAAAATATTTACAAGAATTTTCTTGCCAAATTTGGGGGATTTTTTAAAATAAAACTTTTAAGGGAAACTCTAAAGTAATTATTGGAATTTTCTTCCAAAAGGTTTTGAAAATTTTCAGAAATTTGGGGAATATTTTTGCTGAATTTTTGGATTTTTTCAGACATGCAAACGATATTTTTTGGTGCCCGTAAATGAGGACAACAGGAGGGTTAACTCAATGTATTTCCGACCCTCTCACCTGTCGACAGCAGGGTGGTAGAGTGGACGTCCGTCCTGAGGGGACAGGTAGCTGTAAAATGCAGATCCTCCCACCACACGGATGTTGAACAACACTCTGGTATTCTGAAAGAGAGGTAGAAAAAAGCACGGCATGTATGTATTTTTATGGTTTTCATAAACAACAGGCTGTAAACGACAGCACTACTTCACCTGCGGCTGCATTATTGGCTAAACAAGAATGACCTTGCATTTCAGACTCAACACTAGATTATCCTGGAGATGCTGATACCCTTCAGACATACTCACATAAACTACTACATCATATTGTATTGTGTATTCCATGCAGTTGCCATGGCTCTGGATGACTGTGCTGATTGATTGATTAGTCCTTCCACCATCCCCCACACTAAAGTATCTCAAAAACTAATGGCTCGATTGTCATAGGGTCAACTGTCATGGTCCCCAGAAGATGTGCCCTTCTTTCTAGCACCATCCTGATAACATTTGAGTTTGTTTTTCAGAGACTGGATATAAAAGATGGACATAGCCTCTGAATCTGAAAAGTGCAGCGAATGAGGAAGTACCTTCACCTTGCAATCTGTGTACCAGCCAGCAGGGGGCAGCAATTCTGGTTAGAAAAAAAGTTGGATAATACCATAGACTGTATAATAAAGATGGACGTAGAGCCTGGCTCCAAAAATGAAGCCTACCCGAAAGTGTTGAAAACTTGCAGTATCACTCCATCTGCCACAGGACTGGCTCCAAAAAGCTCTGGCTCCATAGACACCAATTCCACACAGGAAAAACTAAAACTTGATAGACTGCTTTTCTACAGCTCAGAATTTTTTGCTCGTTAGTTTTCACGGTCAAAACAAGAGATCAGGTGGCCGATCTGAAAATAAAACAATATTGAATTTTATATAAAGCGTTAAAGTTTTGCGAAGTCAGGGGGTGGGGTTACTTGATTGACAGTCTGATCTGGAATGATTGACAGGTCAGGCAACCTAAACAATTCACCGTAAACCCTGTTCTCCTCGTTTCATTTTTATCTTCACTTTTGGAGGCAAACGTTCTTTGCTGCAGCGTCGGTAAACAGCAAAAGTCGGTAAATGTGGGCGGGACAGAGAGTCCTCGGCTCTCAGTCAGTCTGACCAATCACTGCTTTCCAGCTCCGCCCTCTGAGAATCTTTTTTTTTTGTCTCTGGCTCCAAAAACCCAAGATGGCAACCAGGAAGTAGCAAAATCCTGGCTTAATTTTCTCAGTGCAGAAACCAATGGGTGATGTGACGGTAGCTACGCCCATTTTTAGTATACAGTCTATGGACAATACAGACGTCTATGAGAAAATGACCTTACCTCTCACCTGGTTTACTACCTCAGTAAACATTTTCCTTGTGGGTTCATGGGCTTAGTTGCTAGTTTCAGGTCTCTATCAATACATCATGATGCTCATTTAGTAAATTATGGCCCTATTTAGAGCAAAATTGATGATAAAGCAGGGTATTCTTTAGGGTTAGGCTACCTTGTGACTCCCAAATTCTTGCCATATGAGCATCTACTGTGTCCTTGAGTTGAGTCAGATCCACCCCTTGCTAGTCACATCTTTTTTTTCCAAAGGCTAAGAAGTTGATGGCCAAAATGTGGAATCTCACAGGGCATCTCTCAGGAAGAACTGTAACATCCCGGTGCTCCTCTCGTTTTTCATCTAGCATTAGTAGACAATAAAGTTGGACGCACATCCATTGGTGTGCTGACAAAAGCTTAGAAGAATTAGCCAGAACTCAGACCCTACCACACCCTCCACAACTTGTGAATCCTAAACTAGCCCTACCTTAAAGCATATCCTGTTGTACTGCCTGTTTTCCTCTCAGTAGGGCCATAACTTACAAATGTGCATCATGCTGTCTTCAAAAACTCTCGAAACTAGCAATTGCAACCGTTAAATCATGAGGAAAATGTTTACTAAGATAACAGATCAAGAAAGAAATATGGTAATTTTCTCAAAACTTCTATACAATTTGAATTCTTTTTGCAGTGAGAGGAGTCCATCCCTGCTGGCTGTTAGAAAGAATGAAGGTTTAATTCACTTCCATGTTGGCTTCACTTTTCAGACCTGAAGGCTACGTCCATCTTTTATATACAGTCTGTGGTCTTATAGGATTTCAGGTCTCATCTTATCATCAAAAGATAAAACAAGGTGAGTGATTGGCTTTCAGTGGAAAGTAATTACTTCTAACATCAACCACTACAACATCAGATGAACTGAGGAAGGTGTTTCTCACATTTATTGTCCCCTGTAATATCAGGCTTCGACCAGGGACTGCATCTGGTCTATCAATTCATCTTTCTCCTCTGCTTCCACAATATTTCCAGAAGATTTAAAATTTCTGTGAAAGGCTGGTGCCTTGGTAAATACACAATCACTGATGCATAATGGTATAAATGAGTGTTTACAGTCAACATTTTTTAAAAAAACCCTAAAATTTCCTGTGTTAATATTGTTGTGGCAGCTACAGTTGCAAGAAAAAGTATGTGAACTCTTTGTGATTATTTGGATTTCTGCATAAATTGGTCATAAAATGAGTTTTGATCTTCATCTAAGTCACAATGGACAAAACAGTCTGCTTAAACTAATACCGCACAAAAACTTATATGCTTTTATGCTGTTATTGAACACAACATGTAAACATTTACAGTTCCGGGATGAAAAAAGTATATGAACCGCTAGGCTAATGACTTCTCCAAGAGCTAAATGGAGCCTGGAGTCAGCCAACCTGGAGTCCAATCTATGTGATGATATTGGAGGTGTTGGGTAAAGCTGCCCTGCCCCATAAAAAACACACACCAGTTTTGAGTTTACTGTCCTCAAGAAGCATTGCCTGATGTGAACCATGTCTGGCACAAAAGAGCTCTCAGAAGACCTACGATCAAAAATTGTTGACTTGCATGAAGCTGGAAAGGGTTACAAAAGTATCTCTAAAAGCCTTGATGTTCATGTGTCCATGGTAAGACAGATTGTCTACAAATGGAGAAAGTTCAGCAGTGCTGCTACTCTCTTTAGGTGTGGTCACCGTGTAAAGATGACGACAAGAGCACAGCGTAGAATGCTCAGTGAGGTGAAGAAGAATCCTAGAGTGTCAGCTAAAGACTTACAGAAATCTGTGGCACATTCTAACATTTTTGTCAAATCTACAATAAGTAAAACATTAAACAAGAATGGAGTTCATGGGAGAACATCATGGTGGGAGGCCCTTGCTGTCCAAAAAAAAAAAAACCATTGCTGCACATCTGAAGTTCCACAGCACTACTGGCAAAATATTCTGTGGACAGATGAAACCAAAATTGAATTGTTTGGAAGGAACACACGACACTATGTGTGGAGAAAAAAGGCCCAGCTCACCAACATCAAAACCTCATCCCAACTGTGAAATATGGTGCAGGGGACACCATGGTTTGGGGCTGATTTGCTGCCTCAGGGTCTGGATGAGTTGTTGTCATTGACGTAAAAATGAATTCCCAAGTTTATCAAGACATTTTGCAAGAAAATTGAAGGCCATCTGTCCGCCAACTGAAGCTCAACAGAGGATGGGTGACACAACAGAAGTAAATCAACAAAAGAATGGCTTAAACAGAAGAAAATACACTTTCTGGAGTGGCCCAGTCAAGAGTCCTGACCTCCACCAGAGTGAAATGTTGTGGCATGACCTCAAGAGAGTGTTTCCCACCAGACACCTCAAAGAATTTTGCTGAGGTGAAAGAGTTTTGTAAAGAGGAATGGTCCAAAATTCCTCCTGAACGTTGTGCAGGTCTGATCTGCAACTACAGCAAACGTTTGGTTGAGGTTATTTCTGCCAAAAGAGGGTCAATCGGTTATCAAACCCAAAGGTTCACATACTTTTTCCACCCTGCATTGTGAATGTTTACATGTTGTGTTCATTCTTATCATTACTTTCTGATTGGAGTCATACTGAATCAGCTCTCGGACAAAGAGCTGTTTACACACTCAAGGTCGTATTTAAGCAGACATGTTTACTGTGTGGGCTGGAAAAGTATAAGAAGACAAAGAAGAACAAAGTAGGCCATCATGAAATATAGGCCGAAACCTGCACCTGACATTTTGAGCTCAGCTTGAATCAATATTTAGCATTTCAACAAAGAGCACAGTATTTAGGTGTTTAAAAGTAGGATTTGACTGTAAAAATATACACAAACGCCAACATTATCAGACAATAGCAATAATCTCTCTCATATTCCGCTAAGTGGATTTGAGTTGCGAGGAAAAGTGAAAGAACAAATAAGGTACTAGATGTTTCTGCTCCTCTGAGTATATTACTCTGAGACCTGCTTCGACTGGAGGTGCTTTAGGAATGAAGGGGTGCTTTGCAAAAATGAAATTAATTTCCTCTTGTTCTAGAGAAATGTGGTGTGTAGCTGCCGGCTGAGCTCAAACACAAACACCCACTCCGACTCCTGCGAGGAAAGTTCAGGCCAGCAGGATCTTTTTGATGACGAGGAGCGCAGCGGAGCAGACAGCACATTCCTGGAAAATATTGATATGCTGATCGCAAGAAGCCACTGGAAAGCCCCAGGGAAATTTAGACAATGCTTGTGAAATACTGCCTCATATATGCAATATGCATTTAAAATGTCAGCGCAAGTCAGCTGCTTGAAATGCAGCACTTAGCACGAAAGGCTGGAACTGCTTCATGTCCAAGGAAGCGTTTGCTCTCATGCCCTCATTTTGAGTGCATAAACAGAACAGTTTATAACTCTGACTATATTTTATCTTCTCTCCTGTGTCTTAGCATCATGTTTTTGTGGACACTGCAGGCATCAAAATTCCCTGTGCTGCTGAGGTTCTGTGTGTTTCTTTTCCAGAGAACTTTTCTGCAAGTTCATTATCAGTCTCCTGTATGTAAAAAAAAATGGAATGCGAGACGACGTGTAAACTCAAAATGAGTTTTCTTTTCATTACAGACTTGCTTAGGCTCACTGTGAGTTCCAGTGTAAGGCTTGTGTGTACATGTGGAGACCACCCAAGGAGTCCAGGTTCTTGTTTCAAGAAGCAGCGGAAAGTTCCTTTACAAAATGATACATGCACGTGTGCAGACTTCAAAGGTCTATCGACTGCTTCAACAGCATCACCGGCCTGCGCGTTCGATGTTTCAGGTTGAACTGACATAAAGCTGTCAGGCTTAGAATTTCTCCCCGTGTAGTAGAGTAGAGTAGAGGTGTACGGGATGTTAATGTAAGAAACTGCACATGTGAAGAGACTACATAAGAGGCTCCACACTGCATTATCACAACTTTGTCCATCTTCTGTATGCAGCAACTGAAGGATGCCGTTCAACTGTTGCATTCATGTCTGCAGCGTAAACAGCACCTTTAAGAAGCTTTATTGAATTCTTGTTGTAACCCTGTGAGCCTCAGGTTATTTTCATGGTATTTTCACTCCCTTTACTTTAAAACTTGTATCTTGGTCATTATGAGGACTAGACATACATGTTGTGTCTTGTTTTGTTGTCTATCCAGATCTTCCATCATTTGCTATGATAATACTTTCAGATGTTTAGTTGAGTATGTTCAGTCCTGCAGTGAATAAAATAAAATAAAGAATCATAAAATATTTTCCTCCACTCTAGATCATATTGCTACAGAATTTACATCAGATGTCCACACTGAAATGAAAGCTAACATACTTTTGTCCTAATGGCACATGTATGTTTGTATCCCATTGCTTCAACTGGCATGTTTTCAGTTGTGTCTAATATCAACTTTATGAACACGAGGCTACTTTCAGGATATTTTTATTACCTTCATTTTAAAGCTCTCATCTAGGCCATTATAAGGACTAACTCTGTATGTGTAGAGGAGATTTTTTAGAATCTAGAAATATCAAAACCATTACTGTAGGACAGAGGTGGCAAATGTTTGCTTCCCAAACAAGGCACCTCAAATGGCCACATTGCCTCAGGTCCCTCGGGTTTTGGGATCCAGAGTCTGGATTTGGTGCACAAAGAAACTACTAATATCATTGTAAAGGGTATTTCTTTTGTTTATTTTAATATGTGGTCGACCTACACTGTGAAATAACAGGGATTTGAAGGTTTATTCATGACGTTATTACTTTGGTACATACAGTTGTGTAACAAGCATGAAAACAAAGGTCCAGCTCTGCTATTTTTTGGTATGTAATATAAATATACATTGCATAAATATGCTATTTTTGCTTTGCTTCTTGAGTTAACACACAGTAATGTGCACTAACCACTTCTTTGTACAATACTATAATTATAACTCCTTTACTGTTTATTACACTTCAGAATTACATTTTTATTTTTTATTACTACAATGCACATTTTACATCATATTTCTATACTTTTTCTACTCATGTTTATATTTTTTGGACATATTTTTCTACTTCTGGATCAATATATAATTGTGGGACTTTTTGTATCATAGTTGACATTTTGGTGTTTTCAGGCCTAAAATCAACATAGCTGCCTATAAACAAACACCACATGGTATTTTTACATAAAGATTCTTCTAAATATCATATATACAATTGAGTAAAATTGAAATTGAAAGTTATTCATAAAGATATTGTAGTAAACCTGTTGACATGCCATAAATCCACACTTGACTCACACACTACTTTATATTAAATAACTCAGAAAGCCTTGGAGTCTTGCCAGTCTTTTCTTCAGGAGGAAATGACATCATGTGGAGCAGGTCATGTGATCTGGAATTAACACACTTCCTTGAGAGGTGTTTTTGTAATGGGGAACTTAGTTGAAAGTGATTTCTCGGACACAGATGTAGTTTGTTATTTTCCATATAAAATGTGATATATTGCCAAAAAAGAAACCTCTGTCATGATTATCACAACTTAATAAAAAGAACACAATCAACACAATTCTTAAATAAGCTCATTTTATTATTGTTTAGCTAATTAGAAGGTGGTTATTATTAAATTTGGACAGTTATTTAGTTGACATTTTAGTGATATCCGGTCATTTTTTTATTACTAAGTGATTTTTTTTGTACTGGAGTAACTGTAACATTAGCAACTTCCCCTCAGGGATCAATAAAGTATTCCTGGTTCTGATTAACAAAAACATATCTATGCAATGTTGAGCTCATGAGTAATCCCAACAAGAGTAAAACATGGAGCTGATCACAGAGGTTGTAATTATGATTAAATCTGATGTAAATCCAAGATTACGTTTAATCACTGGCATTGTTGCAAAGGTCGAGCTGTATGGTTTCACACCACGCAGTACTAAACACTTTGAGAGCAATTCAACCACGAAGAAGTGAATTTGGATGCAAATTGCGTCCGTCTGACTTTAAGTGTCAATGGACTCTGCTGGAGGCGGCATTTCAACAAACACAAAGTTTTCACTCACCTAATTATCCAGCTAGATCACTACAGCTGGTAAAACCTGCTGAACAAAACGGACTAAACAGATGCTGCAAATTAGACGACTGCTTTTGTCAGCTTCTGTCTAAAAATGAAAGGTCCCTCTGAATCTATTGGAATTCTGATGCATTTTCTCTGTAAAGTACAACTGTGTGAGAGCTGAAGTTTGACAGGCGTTGCAGCAGGAAGCTACCAGACTGGGACTTGTTAAGGGTCAGATGAAATTCCTCAGTACAGTAGAAATGTCTTGTGTGTATGTACGCCTCCCTCTGTGTGTACATGTTTATTTTCCTACCAGCAGAGGCAGATGAAGATGAATATGTGAGAGTGACACCAAACGCAGGCGGGCGTAAACACATTACTGGGTGTTTTTGAAAGACAGTAAGTGTGACTGAGAGGAGAAATGAACAAATGAGCATCTGAGATCTAGTCAGGCTCTGTCAGGAGTGAGGGAGCAAGAGGGCTCCATGGAGAGAAAAGTCCTTGGTCTCGCTTTCGAACAAGGTTAATCAATTTTTGTGCTCTGTGGAAAGTGAGGAATATTTGAGACGGTGTTTATGGCTCAAAAAGCAAAAGATTGCCAATTATAACCCATACAAAGAGTTTCATTTAGTGTTTCATTATGTGTGTGTCTGCAGTGCTTTCACGTCTGTCGGTGCAGTACAATGTGTTAGTTAATATGATTGTTGTTGTACTAAAACACTCCGCATTGCTAAGACTAAATCTAATAATCCTTCAGTGTGTGTTCAACAAGAATCCTAACTTGTGCATGTGTGCAACAGCTCATCTGAGTATTAATGGAAGCTCAGTGCCTGTAAAAAGCATTCAGTCCTTTTAATCTCTTCCCAACATTTAATCGCTGTCAATTTAATTTAGCTTTCAACTAGGGCTGGACTTTAATGTGTTAATTACGATTTATTAATTAAAGAAAAAATCTAATCGCACCTTTCTCAGTTCCCTCATTTCTGGCCACCGGTAACACTAATGCACACTCAGCCCAGTAGGTGGCGGTAATGAACCTAAAGTCTGTTTGCCAGCCGCGATAAAGAGTGAATCAGTGCAGAAACCTCGGACCAACATGGCGGCTCGATCGCAAATTTTCTCTTTTATTAAGAAAACTGTTCAGCAAAAAGTATTTCTGAAAGCATTTGAGAAATATTCTGCTGAATCTGTCCTCTTTTAGTTCAACGACGGCTAGTTTAGGCGTTTAACGAAAGTTTCGTGATGCGTTGGACCTCCGCTCCCCGCACCTTATTTGCATAAATGAAACTACTTTATGCAAATGAGCTCCGGGGCGACGAACCATACGTTTAGCTGCGACAGTCCTGGTACCTGCAAACGATGTCGCCATCCCATAATAGACCACTTTTCAAGACAATGAAAGTGCCTGAGTTTAAAAGAAGTCTGAAAATGTTGAATATAATCGATATTATATTATAATCGATCGAGTTTGCAGTAATCTGTGAACGTAGTAGACAGATGAAAAATGCAGATAAATACAAACGAAACAAACATTTTTGTTGTTTAAGTTTACATATATGTCTATTCATCGATTCAGTCGTCAACCAAAATTTACTTGAATTGAAAAACTTTGCTTATTGTGTCAAATATTGCTATTTGAGAAAAATGTGATTTATCACAATTAATTACAAAACTTGTAAATAATTAAATACATTTTTTAACCACATCCCACCATTACTTTTTACACAAAAATGTACAAATAACAAAGACTCTTTCATGTCAAAGTGAAAACAGATTTCTAGAAAGCGAGTTAACGAATTAAAAATAGAAAAAGTAAAACAAATGATTTCACTTTGAGCCTTTTTTGTACATTTTTGTCAAAAAAGCTCAAATGAAAATGACCATGATTTAATGTTGTAAAGCAACAGAATGTTAAATCTCTCAAAGGGAGTGAATACATTTGACAGATTTTCTAGTTGTAAGATTATGCATATGCAGCCATGAGTGTCCTGTGAGGAATCATCTTGGTGGGTCTACTTTAGTGAGCATAATGGAAGCCGCTATTAAAATGAAGCTGTTAAGAGATGTCAGTAGCAGGAAAAACGGCTGTCAGAGGGGCCACGCTTTTCTTTCTGAACTCCATCTTAGCTGAAGCTAAAATTAGACAGAAGCGGAAAAATCCACTTGTGACTGTAATTCATCGATGCAAGAAAACTACAGATCGTGTTGAGATGAAAGATTTAGAGCAAACATCTGCGCGGAGCATTGCTCCCCTCTTGGCAGAGGTAGGCTCCAGCAAACCGATTATTCTGAACTAGGCTGGTTTTAATTAAATGGATGACAGCATGGGGCACAAATGAGACAACAGATCTCCAGCAGAGTTGCTCAAAGTGATGCACCTGACTCTTCTCTTCCTCCCTCTCTGCTGACACTTCTCAACGAGCACAAAGTGAAGTGCTGCGAGCGAGTCGATGGTTTTTCCTGTGCCGTCCTTCCTCCGCTCTGTACGGCTGCTCCACGCAGAGAGACGCTGATTGAAAATCTGTTTGGCTACATGATTAACAGCGTGCTACTGCACACAATCATGTAGAAGCACAGGAATGTGTATAGCACAGGCACAAACAACTAGAAAATGGACCCTTTGGCTTCGGGGAAGTAAATTATTGATTGGATGGCGACACAGCAGGGAGTGTATCTAAGAGAGCTACAGTATGCTGTTTGCATTTGTATCATTAAATCCCATGTTTTACAGTGCTGAATACTGGCAGGGCAAGGGAAACAAGCACGCCATGCATCTTGTTGGGAGAACAATTCTGGTCCAGTCAAATCTCATTAACATGCACAGCAATGCACATATCTGCAAATAGTACATATATCTAAGATATTAAAATGTATGCTGAGAGGGTGAAATCGGTGGAAACTACAGTTCTAACTTAGAGTCTGAATTTGTTTGACCATATATATTAAAAGTTAATTAACATATAATATAACGAATGATGGAAAATGTATCTTTTTTGTGTTTTTCAAGGGATCAAAATTAAAACAAGAAAAGCACTTGGAGCGCAGTAGATTTCCAACAAATAAGTCCTGATAAGTCTGTAGCGGTTGATTTGTAGTAGGATCGTTATCATGTGATCGTCAGCAGGAAGCTGATGTAATGTTCACTTGTTGTCATAGTTACAGTGCCGTCGTGCCGCCATCTCGTAATGATACAGAAATGTTTAACAAATCCATGGATCCAGACTATAAGCCGCATCACTGCCAAAATCTAATCAGGTGGTCCTTGTGTCATTTCTGACCTTCCCTGAAAATTTCATCCAAATCCATTAGTCCATTTTTGAGTAATGTTGCTAACAGACAGACAGACGGACAAATGTACACTGATCGTCACTTAAATCCGCCGCATTCCTTGGTGGAGTAAAAATACAACAGCCCTTAAAAGAACACTTTGACACATTTAAAAATGCACTTATTTGCTTTCTAGCACAGTGTTCTATAAAGACTGATACAATTAGCTGTCAGTTAGGTCTGTCTGCAAGACGGCTTCAAAAAGCTTTCAGCCTCACCTGGAAACAAGGGGTGTAACTCCCGTTTTGGGCTGTAATTGTATACTAAAACGCCTTCTATCACTGTCCACAAGAACTTCAATGTTTAAAGAATTCAAGGAAAAAAGAAGAGGAAAACTTTGAGGTAGTGTTGCTGGACAATGCGTCCATCCACATAGTATAGGTATACGGTGCATGGGGCAAAAGTTCAAAGCCACATTTGGCTACTTCTGCTACATGAGGCAACAAAAACACAGTTACAGCCCTCGTTTCCATGTTAGGTCCAGAACCTTCTGAAGTACTCTCGTCATCATTTGCTCTTTTTCATCAGTACAAAACTACATTCCCTAATGATTGACTATTTTATTGTGAAAAAGAAACAGTAATTTATCATGTCACATGTCACATTTACACTGGATAAAAGCTGGCATTGTTGAAATTACAATAGATTTAGATCCACTATCACTAAACAGTTGATGTAACCCCATGTTTTATGTAGAAACAAAACTTCTCTGTAGAAAATTCTGCATTTAATCTTAAACTGGACATGGCTGAAATGTTGCTATTATTTATTAAGTAAAGTACAACAATTCAATGTAAAAACTAAAAGCGTATTTGACCAAAAAGTAAAAGTACAATTGAGCTTACAGTTGAGGCATCTTTAGGTAATGTCATCTACCTTTATTGGCTAATGTGGACAGTAGTAACAAGACATAACTCCAGGTTAATGAATGCATGTGTAGCCCTTTAACAGCCTTTATCTCTGATAGTAACTACTGTAATAGCAAAGTTCTTGAGACGCCAAGTCACACTGGCATCCGAAACTGTAGTCTATTGATCAAACAGGGGACCTCCACAGCCTCAAATAGAACTGTATGTGTAAACACAAAGTACATGGGTACTTTAGAAATTTAAGACAAATATATTAGCTTTACCTGTAAATCCTCAGTAGGCTTGAATGACTGAGTTACTTGGCTGCTAATATCACACACTTATCCAGAACTGTAGCATCAGAAACCCTACACTTTATTACCTGCATCTATATTTTATGCATAGAAAAATACAGTTTTAAAAACGATATTACACAAGTATAAAACTATACCATCAACATGAAATGAGACGTGGACTTTTGTCATCCTGTGATTTAGTTTTGTAATTGCATTGATAAGCTGCTTCAGAGCCTTGATTTAACAGTAATTAATTATCACAGTAATATTAGATTAAAGACTGTGAACTATTCTTTCTCTGATAAGGACTGCTCTGAATGCTGATTTGATCCTGGGCTGTATTTATGCATCAGTAATGGAGCGAGCGTGATGTTATCTAACAGGACACCCGTGGCGTTTTACACAACCTCAGACTGACAGCGACCCACTGCAACAAACCAGATATGTGAAGAAAAACACACCAGCACCTGCATTTCAAAAACCAAAGATTTTGGTAAACAAGTGTCTGGCTTTGGGCTTTCTTTCCTCCCTCTGTGTGTGTGTGTGGGCATGTATAAGTGTGTGTGTTGAGAAAGGCAGGGGGAGACTAATTGTTGGAGATATTGGGTCAGGGTGGAAAATTTAAAACAGACACTTTATTCATATTGAAAATCCCACAAGAATACATTATCAAATGTCTCGAAAGGCTGCATAATGTCACAATTCACACAAGCAAAAGCAAACATTATAATTTTCCCTTTCGAGTGTATATTGCATGAATCCAGACTATATGTGTGTCAACAACATTCTAGAGAGGTTTTTGTGGAAAATCAACAAACCAGCAGCCCCCTGTGACTAAGCAAAGACTTGTGCTGTAGCCTCATACTTGAAAATTTTCAGTGGATTTATGCGTAAAGCTGCTAATACTTTAAGTGCTGTAAAGGACATTATTAAATTCCACTCCATTAATGAGTTAAGCCTGTAGCAAAAAGCAAGATTTGTGAGGTAGACACACAACTTTGGGCTTCACTTGGGCTTTCTAGTATCATAAAGCAAGCTTTTTTATTATTTATAATTTAAATAATATTATTTTCTTCATCACTAACATCCGTTGTTGTTCTCTCATCAGTAAAGCTGTTCATTTTACACCTAATAAATTGACTATTGTAAATAAAATTACAGTTTTTGTGTCCGTTTTATTAATAACAAGAAAAGCACTTGGAGAGTGCAGTACTCTGCCAAGGATCTTCATTCCCCCATGTGGCATTGTCAGAAATGCAGCATTTGTTTATTAGTTATTGATGAGCAGAAATGTACGGATAGCGAATCGCGTGACCTAAATATGTAACGGGCGGGAACTGATGGAACTCAAACACCCCCACAATTTAATCAGTTGTTCCTTGTATTATTTCCAACAGATAAGTCCCAATAAGTCCTCAGTGGTGGATTTTTAGTAGGATCACAATCATGTGATCATCAGCAGGCAGCTGATGTAGTGTTCACTTGTCATAGTCACAGTGACGCCGTGCCGCTATCTCGCAATGACATACAAATCTTTAGCAAATCCATGGATCCAGACTATAAGCTGCATCACTGCTAAAATCTAATCAGGTGGTCCTTGTGTCATTTCTGACCTTCCCTGAAAATTTCATGTAAATCTGTTAGTCCATGTTTGAATAATGTTGCACACAGATTCACAAAAGGACAAACATGCGCTGATTGTCACATAACTCCGCCACATTAAGGAAAAATATCCACATTGATTGTACTCAGCTTACAATAATTGCTGCATTTATGAAAAAGCTCATTTTTGTCATTCCAAGCCGAAGTCTGGAAAAACAGTAGGGATGGCCTGTTATTGGCATAAAAGTCTAATATCGGTCAATATCGTTACTGTTTTTTTTTTTTTTTTTTTTGCATATCATGAAAACTGATAAAATAATGCCTGGATTTCGCCGGCATTTAACGGACTCATAGAGGGACACTGGGAGGGAGAGTGTGAACTGTTGTTTGAGACAATTTTTTAAAAAATGGCAGAAATATGGCATTTTTTCCATAAGTTGAAGTAGTTTACTTATTTTGCACAGACAATGTTTACATTTTAAAGCCTTGTTGCATTTGATAATGCATCAAATGGGGCATCACATTAAAATGAGGCATGATGTGTTAATTCCACAACAGAAGATATGTGATGTTGTCTAAAATTAGTTAAATAGCCCACATCTATTGGTATCGGTTAATATTGGAATCGGAAATTGAGAGTTGGACAATATCAGCATATTGGATATTGGCAAAAAAAAAAGCCTATATCGGACATCTCTAGTAAACAGTTTTCACTTTGACTTCCTAGAAAAACTCAATATTTACTTTTAGTACTGCTGCTAAAGATGAGAGGGAGCTGAGGGGACTGCACAGCAACAATGACTCTGATAGGCCAATAATAATCATCACTGGGAGTTGGGTGGACAAAGGTAATGTTCTCTGCTCCAAAATGATCATGCTGCACCCCAGCTGAAGTGGTGTTACAAAGGAGAAGCTGCTCATCCACAACTACTCAGTTTATTAGCACAAAAACAAACGGCCTTGATAGAGGAGACGTAGGTGTCCCCTCAGTGAGCTATGACCTGCCTCAGACCGGTTCACCTGACTGTGCTTGGGTTTGCCAGCAGGTGCAGTGAGAGGACACCAGCTTGTGCTTTAAGCCCTCCCACCTGTACAACACGGTGCCACTGTGTGGGCATGCTCTGCTCTTTCTCCAGCCAATAAAGCTGTTCTGGAACAGGTGCACCAGCCGGCATGGCGATGGGGGAACCGAGTCCGCTCTCCGGCCGGTGCTCAAATCAGCCCGCCCACACACACAATTATTAAAAGTATATGATTTATAACCAACATGGATATTTTATTGTTCTCTGTAATTATTGTTTCTACTGATTTATTGCACAAGGCTGCAGTGCATCATTATTCCAGGGCTTTTGTGACTGTAGCTGCTCTGAATAAAAAATCTAAGAAATTATGATAAATAATATTTTGTGGAATAAAAGTTATCTTAATGTGCCTGTAAAAAGTATCCACCCACTTGGAAGTGCTCCGCTTTTCTTGCTTTTCGACACTGAATCGAATTTGGCTTATTTGACAAGAATTTAGAATGAAGACTCTTTCATGTCAAAGTGAGACAGATTTCTACAGAGTAAAACCAATTCATTAAAACTATTATGTGATAATAAGAAAATTAAACAGAAAAAAAGTGATTGCATAAGTATTATTCAACTTCAAGTTGGTATTAAGTAGATGCATCTTTGGCTACGATAACAGCATTGTGCTGGTGCAGACAAGTCTCAATTGGCCTTGTACAACTAGACACTGTAATTTTACCCCATTGTTCTTTGCAAAATTGTCCATTTGCATGGGGCTGACAGGTGAACGATATTTTCTAAGTCCAGCCACAAATTCTCTTGAGGTCTGGGCTCTGACACTCCAGAAAACTCACTGTGTTGCCTTTGAAACATTTCAGTACAGGAGGTCCTCGGTTTACGACTTCATCGACCTATGGCGTTTCATCAATACGTCAAAACTGGTTACATGGAACTAGATGGCGAGCGGCGCGGACAAATTCGACGTCACGCGGTGCTATAAGACAGCTTTGTTTTCATTCGCCGGTTGTACGCCAACTTGGATTGTGCTACATTTGCTAACTTTTTGCTCTTCATTATGACTCCCAAGCACATGTCAGACTCTTCTGATGGCAGTGCTTCGAAGAAAAGGAAAACCATCTCCATAGAAGTGAAATTAGATATTGTAACGGACTGATATTGTTGTTGATGTTTCAATGTTTATTGTTCAGCTCGAGATTTACCTAATGTCAGTGAATGTGCCATGTTTAGTTAGCTCACCTCTGATTGGCTGAGAGTCAGCATTAGTGTGTGTCGAGCGAGAGAGAGCTGGGAACGGCAGCTAATTCTGGAGCTAAATTATGGGGTTTTTCTAGTTATTTTGGCGTTGGCTACGGCCCACAGTAGCCTGTGTGAAGGTTCAATAAGCGACCAGAGAACCAGATAAAGTCTCACTCATTCATCACAGAGGCTCACTACAATATAATAAGAAGCTCAAGTTGTAAAAACAGTGCAACATATTCTGTTATCTTCTTGTAAAACGACTCATACATGCATGACAGTCATTGTTATTCATGACTTTTCCGAAAAACTGATCGATAGTGTGATGCATGTAACGGCTTTATTTACATTTTCGCCGGAGTTCCGAAAGTAAAAATCGACTTATGTCGATTCGTAGGAACAGAACTCCGATGTAAGAGGATCGCCTGTATAGCTTTTGTTGCAGATCGTCCTACAGGATTTCGTTGTACCCTCCAGGGCCTGCTGCTGAGATGATGTGTTTGTGATCTAGTCTGATGGCCAAAAAACTCAACTTTGGTCTCATAAAACCAAAGAACCTTCTATAAATTGACTTCAGAGTCCTACATGGCTTTTGGCAAACTCTAGCTGAGATCTAATATGAGTTTTTTTTTCTTCAAACAGTTGCTTTCTCTTTCACTTTTTCCTCAACTTTTGACTGGTAAAGAACAGTCGTTACATTCACGTCTTTTCCATCTTGGCTGCTACAGACTATAACTCCCTCAGAGGAGTCATGGGTGTCTTGGTGGCCTCCCTCACTCAGACAACTGCCATTTTAACAATTATATGACTTCTAGCACCAATTGGATGCACCTCTGTTGAATTGGCTGAGTCACTTCTGCAATCACTAATTCTAGATTTCATATTTTAATTAACTGACATTGCCTTACAGAACTGTGTTAAATTGGCCTTGACTCAGTGTTGAAAAGCCACAAATGGGGAAAACATCCAAGGGGGGTTGACTGCTTTTTATTGATGCTGTACGTTTGTGGTAATGGCACGCAATCAGCAAGTTGTGTCTTATAATAATTGTTGTCCCTTAACCAGATGTTAACAGATCATTTGGCAGAGTTAGTTTAAATAAAAGAACTGGGATCAAGTATCTGCTGTCCAACAAAATCTGTATGTGAGTCAGTGAATAACTACCAGCTCCAGGCACAGTATTTTGATATTTACCTTGAAGCAAGGGCAAGAAAAAAAAGAAGGAATTCATCATCACGTTATTATTAGCAGCCAGTACCTGTGCCTGAGCTCCATTGATCATCAGGTAATAAAGCTTGCTGAGGATGCTCTGCTGCAGCTGGTCCCAGGAAATACCCCGGTCCTCCCTCATTAGGAACGGAGGTCCAAACCTATAACAGGCACGGAGGAAATTAATGTTAAAAGATGAAAAGGCGACAACTCACAACATCACGACCCAACAAACCCCCGCATTAACCCTGGCCGGTTTGCACGTCTCCTTATCCCATTGTAATGTAAATAATTATTTGTTATCATTATCAGCATTAGAGCGGGATTCTCATTATAGCATATCTATGGAAGGACAGAGGCAGACAATAAGGAGTGAAAATGGCTGATGAGGAGAGGGAAAACCATCCTTCTGCAATGATAGATCACATTACACATTATAATACACTTCTAATTGAGGGCAAGCCTCCATTGTACGCATGAGATTTATTAGCGTGGAACCATGTGAGCATCCATAAAGAGACAGAAGATACACAGTAGATGGGTAATGAATGAAAAGTAGGATTTGTTGCACATGTAAAGGCATCACTTCATGGTTGTAAGACTCTTATAAACCCAAAACAAAACAGCAGAAACCAGTCATAGAAACAATATTGAATGAGCAACAGATATTGTGACCCTTATAGAGAAAGGACAACACATAAAATGGGCTGGAAAACTACCTAAAATTAAACTAATATCTACCCCTAAGCATGCAGTGATCAGTATTTATTCTTCAGCTGCCACCACAGACATGAAAATCAGCATCAAGGTATAACAGAAGCGAAATGTCATCGAATCAAACTGTAAAGTTTGAAGAGAAGTGACAGAAAAACAGTGAACATTTGGGTTTCCACGCATAAAATGTGGTTTCACAGTTTAGAAAAACCAACAAAAACTGAGAGTTTTCACACTATTTTTTTTTTAGAAATGTACCTGTGATGCCATTCAATACAGAACTAGAGTGAGAAACAAGTATGTGACTCCAATGTCATTTTCTTGGCACAGTCCGGACCTCCAGCTGTCATCTGATGAGAGCGAGATAGGTGGGTGGTTTGAGCTACGACAGAGAGGCGTTTGAAGGAGAAACTGAGACAGCGACCCTCGTAGATGAGATCGGACTTTCTCACAGCCGTGCTGGCGAGCTCACCTATATTGATCTCTGTGTGGACTCTGTCAGGGAGACGGCTGGCTGATGGATCTGTGGATCGCGCCAGATGTCAGAGTCCTCAGTCGTTTGATTTGAAACTCATCTCACTGAGTCTCATCAAAGAGTGAAATGTGAGTCTTTTCTGTTACAGGGAGCTAACATGACCTTGACGTGCTGCACTAGAGGAAGGCTGGAAAACATGAGCAGTTGTTGAAGCTCATTAGCTCAAAAGAGGAGACTGTGAAAAGGTTCCAAACCTACGCACAAAAGCTAATTACATATAACAGAAGTGACTGTTTGAGGGTTAGAATAGAACCATGAGTAGATGAGGAATTGGCCCTCACTTTGACACATCCTACCTACCTAAACATGAGTGCAGTGCAAACCAAACACACACTCCTAGGGAAACGGGCAGCGGCCTCTCCATGCAGGTTAGTGTACCTTTCCTCAAGCGTTTCTTTTGCATCTGGAGTATCAGAAACATTTCTTGGATGCTTTTTAGGTATTTTTCACCAAACTACAGCACTGAAATGTAGTCTACTCTGTCTCCATCCCTATGGTCGCTCCTCTCATCAGACCCGACACATGACATCTCACAACTTATATAATGTGAAATTGCAAAAGACAGACTTAATTAGCACTCTGTGAACTTAGTGAATGTAGCACACATTCATTAAAAGTCCACCATTCCAGTTTGAAAGTAGAAAAACTCCAGAAACTTTAGGAAATGGTTTAAAAAAATACCCATTTTTTAAGCCAGTCTCCAAAGGGTGTCCCTGGACACGAAGAGAAATCCAAAGCTTGACGGTTCTATGCTATGACTCAACAGTAGCCATGTGAGGACAGGGTTCAGCAAACAGTCAGTTGACATAATTACCTAACAGCCTGCTGGCCGGCCCCTGCAGCGTTGCACACCAGCAGCAGAATCTTGACGGGGACTCCCTGGTTGAGGAACTCTGACGATAAGGTCCCAGATGACTGCAACCTCTGACCCTCAGGTCCAGTGGAGTACGGAGAAGATGGCAGGCTGTGATGGTATCCTGGAAGAGGATGGAGAACACAAGAGAAAGTCTGAGAGGAAGAACTGTAATGGATGCTACAATGAATCAGAGAAAACGGTGAGATGAAAGAATTTTTGTTTTTACTCTCGATACAGTCAGAGAGAATTGATAAACCTTGCAGCTGCTGAGAACACACCGATTTTACAGTGTTTAGGCAGACATCTTACTTTTAACGACATCACAGTGACAGCACACGGTGTTTCACATGTGCTCCTTGAAAGGAAGATGATTGGATTTCACATCCTGAAAATGTGATCGTTAAACTTAACACCTCCAACAAAGAGTGAGGAGGAGAACTGAGACACATAAAGTGGTGAGACAGCAGCTTTCTATTTGGGGAACAGTGATTCAGAGGGGAGAACAGATGGACCAATGGCTGCCTGCTCTCTCAGCAGGAGGTATTATCTGATGCAGCTTCTGCTCCACATCCTGTCCTGGTGGGGTGCCAGGCAGCGCAGGCACTTCTCTCCCTCACGTCACCGCCGCCGCCGTGGAGTGTGACCGACTGAGTGAAAAGCTGAGATTATGAGATCCCTGCGAGATGTGAGGTCGGCAAAGCTGCCTTCTCATCACGCGGCTGACAACCTCTGAGCCGAGCACGCAGGTCAGGCCTTCAGAAGTTCACGGTGATAAATCGCACGGTGAATCAGACTCGCAGACACAGATGAGAAGGTATTGATTGACCGCGGGGGCCGTGCCTTCCCCAAACCTCGATGTTTCATTAAACTGTTTGCACCTGACGCACGATTCGTCACTGACAAAGCAAATGCCACTGCTGAGCATCCCCGAGATCCGTGTGAAGCAATGCCTCCTCCTGCACGAGTAATTGGGTTGTGACGGCTGTGCACTATATGAAGGGCAAGACCTATTCAGAACCAATCAGAGTCTACATATGAACCGCCGAAGCCTTAACATTAAACCCCTGATTGCAGTGTCTGGACCCTGAGAGTGAGCGTAATGATAAGTATGAGCAGCTTTTCATTTATTAATGTCACTCTAATCAAGCAAGTGATAAAACTTACTTAATCATGTGCTTTCATTTACATGAGCAGCGACCTCTGACAGTTGTGGCGATGATTTATGAGGGAAAATCTCCTTTTAAATTCCCTATGAAGCATGTTCATGAAACAGCAGTAAAATGCAGAGGTCACCTCCCGGCCTGTCCCACTAAGATTTATACAGGGCTGCTCGGGACTAGACCTACCTCTCATTGCTCATTAAATCACCCTTTTTATATGGGGAGCTGTCAAATACTCAACTGTTTCTAGATATTTTTTTCAAGGCTCCTGTCACCGCTCTCTTGATTTTTTTTAAACCTTGTTGCTGAGATGATTAATGGTCAGGAGGTGTGACTGTGTGCTTTTGTTTTCATCCTGTGTAGACGTCAACACATGTGACTATTCCCACAGGTATGCTGGAAAAAGCCCTTACAGTACAAGCATGGGAAATGTGCAACACGCAAACACACACCACACCAAAAGTTCCCTTTGTTTAGTCTACATACCTGTTGTTCTTGATCCTGTATTCTCTAAAAGCCTCAAACTAATTCTAAGAAACCACAGGAAGCCTGTGAACACATCATTCCTCTGCTCTCTCAGGCTTCTTTCTTTGTCAAACAGACACACAGGGTGAGCCACACTAAACATCGGCAGACTATGTGAAAGCCCATAATTAAACACCTCTACACCTGAAGGGATCTACTAAACCCACAGCAACAGCTACACCCTCAAATCCCATTAGCTGTCTGCACAGTCATATTCAAGGTCTTTGAAAGGATGTCGGTATACAGACAGTCACAACAGATCTACATTTACAGCTGAGTTCAATTTCTCAGTGCAGACTTCTTTTTGAATATTACATAAAATGGAATTTGTTTATGTATATAAAAAAGAAAAGAAAAAACATTTATTGACTGAAAATACGACCCACAAAGTTCCATTTCCAAAGGTTAGTGAGATTTTCTGTGTTGCTGCTAGTTTTGTTGTGTGTCTGAGTGAACTAATTCAGTTCAGCTCAGTTTAATTTACATAGTGCACTTCACGCAATAAGACGAAGACCTTAAAAAAAACCATACAAACCCAGAATTTCCCTGGATTTCTCTGAGCAGGGTTAGGGTTAGCAGAACCAGGCACACCAGCTATCTGCCTCACCTGGTTAGGGTTAGGGGAAAGGTAATTCATGGCAAGCATGTTGTCCTCTGTATTTCTTTTCCATCAGATTTGATTGTTTCAGTCAAATAAAGAAAGCAGGCAAAGCAAATCCAAGGCTTGGCCTCATTTAGGATGATGAAAATAACTAAATCTACAGTGGTGGAAAAAATCATTCGAACACCCTTAAAATTTTACACAATCTCAAAAATTATCGTGAAATATTTGTGGAAAAATCTTTTTTTGCATTTCAAAAGGTGTGGCTGCATTAGACACACACAAACAAATATAAATACATTTTTTGTACATTATTTACAAGAAAAACTAACAAAATTAAATTCTTGACAGTTTCAAGATGTAAGTTTGCAACATTGTTGGTATCAAAGTCAACAAATAACAGAGAATGTGTTCAAAACTGAACAAAAAATAAATAAAGCATCACATCATCAAATTAATATTTAGTAGTCCTGCCATTAGCACACAGTAGAGTGCGATGAAGCATATAGAACCAAGACGTGAGTTTGACTGAGCTTCTTTGCTTTCTTTCTGTTAAGACATCTTTAGAATCAGTAAAATGGTTAAAACTGTCTGATGTACCAGCAATACATCCTCTGAATATTACTGTGCCTTGTTGTTATTCTGCTCACCGCTCTTGTTCGTCACGTGTACAATTAATAAACAATAAATGATTCAGACAATAACCAACAAAACCCAAACTGCAGTCTAAGGGATGATCTCATCTTACTGAAAACTGGGCAACAAACGACTGGAAGGCTGAAACAGTTCTCCGTTTGTAACCAACATAAAAGCACGTGAAATGGATATTTAACTGCAAAAGCCAAGTGTCTGTTTCCAAGTATTCTTTGGCAGGTGATGCAATTTTCAAGTCTCACCCTTGGCATCAATGTTCTTAATAATGACATTATGCTTATTCATTTCTGTCCGCATGAAATGGAAGACAGAAAAAGACTTCTCTCTCTGCTGAAGCTTGAGAGTGCATTTATGAGATTTTCACAGTATTTATTAATACTTCATTACAACATTGGTAGCATACTAAAATACTGGGATCAAAATACAAATATGGAGATGTAAATCACAGTAAAGTGAGAATATGAATGTTTCTGCATTTCTGTCATGAATGGGTCAATATATAATTGCGGGACTTTTTGTATCATAGTTGACATTTTTGCTGTTTTCAGGCCTAAAAGCAACATGGCTATAACCAAACACCACATGGTATTTTTACACAAAGATTCTTCTAAATATTAAATATACAATTGAATAAAATTGAAAGTTATTTATGAATATATTGTAGTAAACCTGTTGAAATGCGATAAATCCTCATTTGACTCACACACTACTTTATATTAAATAACTCAGAAAGTCTTGGAGTCTGGCCAGTCTTTTCTTCAGGAGGAAATGACATCATGTGGAGCAGGTCATGTGATCTGGAATTAACACACTTCTTGAGAGGTGTTTTTGTAATGGGTAACTTCTTGGACACAGATACAATTTGTTATTTTCCATATAAAATCTGATATATTGCCAAAAAAATATCTGTCATGATTATCTCAACTTAATAAAAAGAACACAATCAAAATTATTTATGAATGAGCTCATTTTATTATTGTTTAGCTAATTAGAAGGTGTCTGTTGTTAAATTTCGATGGTTATTTAGTTGACATTTTAGTGATATCCAGTCATGTTTTATTAATAAGTGATTGTTTCCATAATAAATAATTATGGAATTTGTAAAGACATGATCATAATGAACATAAAAAAACATTATTTTTTTTGAATTTTTAATAAAATGTATGCAAGATATATCTCATGGACTTCAAAAGTCCCTCAATCATATATTGACCTGGATGTCTGAGTCCTGGCGGTGGTTTCATATTTACTATACTGACATTAATTGTGGCATTTTCCTTCTTTGTCTCAGAAAAAAAGTCACAAACATAAAAAATTCCGGAAAAAAAACTAGAACAAATTATACAAATAATAAATTATTGTAACTCATAGTAATAGTGGAGGGTCAATGTCTCCTTGATCTTATGAAACAGAATAACATGATGACTTTGGAGGAAAGGTGATGTATACAGCGGGGAGAAGGTGATGTAAATGATTAATACTAATACTGCAGCAGGGAGGTTGAGAGTCATGAACGGAAAGGTCACACCATCATTGCTTTGCCTTTGCCTTAATCCAGGGGTATGTAATATTCTCACTCATAGCTGCTCTTTGCTGAGCTCCTCGTGCTGTCTCTCTAACAACCTTTTACCTCTGGAGATTTGAAATTTATCTTATGACTGCGAGCAACTCAGAATTCACAGAATAAATTACCAGCATCCAATCAGTCCAATGTGTTAGAAAGATACTGATCAGAAACTAGTGTGTTGGAGCATTTTAACACTGGCTAACTGTCAGCCGTTTTGCTTTAATTGCACACAAGATGCATTTGATCTGCATTTCCCAGAACCTGCTCTACATACACAGACTTCTCCCTTAATATGTGGTTTAATTCAACGCCTTAGGACACGATCCACACTGAAAACCTTTCCCCAACACGACCACGAAACCTGAAAATGTTTGGATTCCGTCTTTAATGAAACCACTGGTGAGAGTTCTGTCCAAACCACGAGACTCTTTAACTTTCATTTAATCATTTATGGATAATTGATGAAGGGTCTCTCAAGGATCAGGCCTGTTAGATTTAGTAATTGCAGAGGGGGCATAAAGATCACATTTTTATGGCGCCAGACTGTCTAAAAGCATTACAGATCATTGCGTTAACTGGAGGGGGGGAAAAATGCAATAATGCTGTATTTCATGCATAATACAATACTACATTTGTTACTGTATGTATAATCTTATATTTAACAATCCTCTTTACTCAAAATACGTTGATTTTATTGCTTTTGCATAAACAGCAAGACTATTTATCTGTTATGGTTTTCTTTTCTGGGGGAAATAAAAGCGAATGAAAAACTTAATAGATCATTTATGTTTGTAAATAATGTTCATAAGACTTGCAGGCATTTATTTCATTTTACATTAATTCTCTGAATCCAACACAGTTTCTGGGAGCTTTTTAAAACATTTTGACTCAGGGCGCCCGTATAGCTCAACGCATTGAGCAGGTGACTCATGTACAGGGCTGGTCCCCGATGCAGCGGCCCGGGTTCGATTCCCGCTCACGGCCCTTTGCTGCATGTCTTCTCCAGACTCTTCTCCCCTGTTTCCTGTCTCTCTCTCACTGCGCCTATCTAATAAAGCCCACAAAAAAGCCAAAAAAAAAACAAAAAACATTTTGACTCACTGTGGGCTCATTTTTCACTGCAATATAAAGTTCGACACCTCTGTGGAAAGAGCTGTGTAAATATTCTAATAGCAAATTATTTGACTTTACAGCCATGTCTCTTTGTGTGAACTTGTAGGTGTTTTACTTTTAGACATTCCATCGATGACAGTCAGCTTGTACAACATAAACCTGGTGGATTCAACTCAATTGAAAACCTATGGAAGGCTGAATTAAGGTTTTATTACATTCTTGTGTTTTTTTTTTATTTGATATATTTTTAATAACAAGCTGTATTTCCTCAAGTGCGTTCTTTCAACTAGCCCTGCTTTGTTGTATTAATTGCTACTTATGTTGGTCCGAACATTTTCGGGACTATTATCCAGCTCAGTCCGGTGTCATATTTTTTGTATTTGTTTTGTAATATTTTTGATCTGTTAAAGCTGTTTTATCTCACTTGAAATTAAGAATGTGTATCTGGACAGTTATATATATGTTTCCTCTATAAGTTTATGATTTTAACATTTCTTTTATTTGAGCTCATCGACTATAGGCTCTTTTTTTTTTTTTTTTTTTTAGATTTGATGGCTTGTGCAGTTATAGATCCACAAGTGGGATGTTTGCGATCTTACATTGTACTTTTAAACCCACCAGCGCACTGTGGGGTTCAGATGGTTATGCAGCAGAACAAACAAAGGTTGCCTCTCTCTGCTAGTAGAGGTATTAAATCATAGTTGCTTTATCAGAAGAGCTTCGCACAAATCCCACTTTATCATGTGAATACTACCCGATTTCTTCTGCTTTTATTGTTGCTCAGTGACTTCATGGGTTAAAAAAAACTTACATTTTGGGAAAACAAGTCTAGTCTTAATTTCTCTTAAAACTCCAACAGCTTGTCTACACAAAGGTGTCTGAAGGAACAGATGTACTTCTATTTAAATCACTTCTACCGAGGCAGAGCTTTCTCGCATTATGCGCAACCTGGGGTGTTTTCTTTTTTTTTTTGGGCTGAAAGTCTATTTTCTTCTGCTTTCTGTGCATAATCACTGTGATTGTGTATTGGGCTGTGAGTGCAGGTGCCTGAATGCTTCATGTGTAGACACAGACGGAGGGCCAAAGCTGCTCTGCTAATGTGCTGCTGTCGCTTCACAGACTGTGTAGACATTGCGTAAGTTGAACAGCAAACAAGCACATATCCTGCTATTTCCTTAAAGGGTGATAATATCTTGGATGTATTCTCGTGTCACTGTGAGGAACACGTCGTTGTGAGTCTCCATATCAGCCCCAGCAGATTAAACCAGAGAGAACTCGGGGGATTCAGTCTGCGCCAGCATGCAGACCAGCAAACTATCACGTGGGGGCTCCTTTTAGGCAGCACTGCTGTGTGCGGTCGTTGAACAACATAAATTAAAGCACTAAAAGTCACATTTTTCAAGGGGAACATCAGTGCTGACACAGTGCTGGGACTTACAGTCCTCTGAGAGAGGACAACAGAGCACAGCCTATTTGTTTACAGCACAAAACAAAGAAGCAAGGGAACACTGAGGTACTTCTGAGCGCACGTTTTATATCACGAGCTGAGGAACTGATGAAATGAAGACATAAATCTGAGAGCGCCAGGGAAATCTGCACAGGAGGGGATGTAACTCACGCAGCTCTTTGTGAAGTTATATAGTTCTTAATGTGTTCCCTGAGGAACTCCTGCAGGAAGGTGTGTTCCCTGAAGGTTTCATTAAGCAAATTAATAAAATGGGTTTGTTTGCTTACAGATCTGTGCGCGCATCAACATTAAAGCAGGGGAATATATTCATGTGGCAACACAAACTAATGCCTAAAGACAACATGTGTATTGTTGTGACTAAAAATATCATGTTTTTTGTTACAAATCAAGATGAAAACTGACAAGAGTTTCCGTCTTCAGCGGTGCAGATACCTGAGATCCGAGCAGAGCCTCCTCTGATGTAGAGCGGTGGAGCCTGGAAGGCGTAGATGACATCATTCTCAGCGATGCTAGTTAGATCTTCTTCGTCAAAGAAGGAGCGTTGGAACCCCGTAGAGTAAACCTCTGTCAGGATCACCTGCAGACACACACAAAGACCAGTTAGTTTACTAACCCTCCTGTTGTCCTCATTTACAGGCACCAACAAATATTGTTTCCTTGTCTGACAAAAATCCAAAAATTCTGCAAAAAAACTCCCCAAATTCCTGAAAATTTGGAAAACCTCCAGGAAAAAAATTCCAATAATTCCTAAAAAGTTTTATTTAAAAAAAAAAAACAACCCAAATTTGGCAAGAAAATTCTTGTAAATATTTTTCAAAAAATGAGTAAAAATCTTCCAAAATATCCTTAAAATATCTAAAGTTATTACATATATATCAGTAAATCATCTAATATTTTCTTTAAGAACATTCACAAAAAATAAACCAAAATCCAGCGAAATTCGCTGGATTTTGGTTGATTTTTTTTGTGAATATTCTTAAGAAACATTTTCAACATTTCTTTTTTTCCACCAAAAAATGTTCAAAGATTTCCCAAAAATGTTGAAAATGTGGACATCAGAAGTTTCACTGTGAAAATATCAATTTTTTTCCACATTTTCAAACTTTAAAACGGGTCAATTTTGACCCGCAGGACGACACGAGGGTTAATGCAGTAGGAGTGAACTTTGACTCCAGAAACCTCTGCACTATTATTCCCCCTGAACTCAGATCTACAGTTGCTTTGGTATTATATTTTAGTAAATTAACTGTTCACCTCTTATATGATTTAGTAATTGCCTGCAGTTGTAATGTTGCTCATTTTGCTAGAATGTCAAAAATATCAGGGGGGCTGCATAATTTTGCATGCAACTGTAGCTTAATGCTGCAGCCAAGACTTTCAAAGCAAAGGCACACAAGGAAAGGACAGCTACTATAATCACACACATACTTCTCTGTTGCAGCAGTTTATAGTTCAACCGTTGGACCTGTAAGGATTCATTCCTGCTTTAGGTTACCTGGTCCGGGGATATTTTCCCCTCGTCGGCCACCATCCTCCTCAGGCAGGCCACGGAGCCGAACAGAGGCACAGCCAGCCCGACCCGCAGATACCGCTGTCCTTTGGTGCTGAACACCAGCGTCACACACATCGGCCTGCCAGAGACAAAGACACACAATCAAGGGCGGTGAGAAACAGAACGGCCTCTATTTTGATTTCTGTGCCATTCCCACTGCAGCCTCCTCTACGGCCAAGAAGGGACAAAAGAAGACTTTCATGAATAAATCAATACATTTTAGCATTAATAATAGATCATTAGGACCTGGTTTTATGTGTGCGAAATAATGGAATCTCTATTGCATTTTTAAAAACGAGGAGCGCTTGGCTCTGACCTCTCCAGAGGGAGCGTTGACATGAGTAGGGTGCTGGGACATAATGGCTTCTTTGAATAACAGCACAGTGAGGAGATACAGGAACTCTGTCAGGTACCTGTGGGAGTCTGCAGCAAACTGCACAGAAAGATGTGGCACAGAGGATGTACACGAAAAATGGAAGGGTGATGACAGACCTTTTGATATTTATTTGTACCTAAATATAATATAAATGCAGAGGGCAATTGATAGAAGCAAAATAAGCATGATAACATTCGCTCAGTATAGATAAATAACCTTTAAAAAAATGTCTTTTTCACTGAAAAGTAAAAAAAGAGAAGAGCTAAGACACAAAAATGAAGAAGCTCAGCTACAGTATTTCACAAATATATCTGTATTCAGAGCAATCAATGAGACTACATTTACAAGTGATATAAATCTGCTGTAACTATATGAAAATTAAACTCTTAATCGGAAAAAATGCTGAATATCGGGCCAAATAATTGGTCAAACTGACAAACGTTTGACCCTGAATTTAAAAATACCTTGACAGCCCTTTTCCACTCAACTTTCCATTATACTTCTCATACATACAGTTGAAACCAGAAGTTTAAATACACTGTATATAAAAGACATATAACCTTTTTTTAATTTTCTCACTGTCTGACATTAAATAAAGTTAAAAAAACTCTCTAAAATTTATTTCTCTCATTATGCTGGCATTTAGCAAATACAAATAATTTTGGTAATTCTAACTGACCTAAAACAGGAAAAGTTTAGTCTGATTTAATGTTAGACATTGAGAAAAAAAAAGGCTGGGTCTTTTTATAAAGTGTATGTAAACTTCTGGTTTCAACTGTATATGCATACATTAAGGGATACATCAAATAAACTCAATAATATATTTACATATGTCTGAATTAATCAAATAATAAAAGCATTAAGAGTGAGCGTGAACCATATCTACATAAAAGCTATGTAACTGAATGTGAAAAGCAAAATTAGAACAGAAGGTCTTGTAAATTACAGGTTGTGAGTGCACTGGGCCATACTGCATGATAAAAATAATAAATGCTGAGCATAAACGGGAGGCCCAGATGAATGTAAAGTGGGCCTGAAGTGTGTGAGTACAAAATGAGGAAGCTGTAACAGCTTACTGGGCCACACTGATTTTTTAATAAAAAGAAAGTGTGTGTGAGAGGACGCCCTGAGGAAAATAAAGTTGATCTAAAGTGTCAATTAAAAAAGAAATGGGAAAGATATTGACATAAATCTGGAAATTTATCTGGACATCAGAGATGCTGACAGCACTGTAAAGACTGAGGAAGTAAAAGAGAGAAATGTGTGTAAAAGCCTGGATTCTGTTCATCCTATGCATGTATCTCCCTGAGTCCTGAGCAATGGAACCAACTGAAGGACCAGATTTCAGAAACTGATGATGCCATTAAGACAGTCTAAGCATTCCTTTCAGTGTTATCTGCTGAACTAACTGAACATGTTGGCTAATTAGTTTTGTCAAATGGCAACTTCATCTAGCAAAATAAATGGATATGCAATGAAAAAACTGTTTAAGATACCACTTCCTGTATTAAAATGAAGGCATTGACTCCTACACTCTTGGACTATTGCATATACACAGATTTGTATAGGATTATACAGTTAAACCCCAAATTATTCATACCCATGTCAGCTTTTGATTCATAGGGATTTTTTTTTTTAGCAAATAAGTTTCGTCTGGCTAGAAACAAGAAAAGTTCTCCTTTCGTTTCTTTGTGTATTCTTACTAAAATTGTCATGTTCAAAACTATTCAGTCTTTCTTAGTAATCTGTGTCAAAGCCTTTATTTTCCACCACATCAATTCAACAGTTCTTATAAATACCAACAGTCTTTCTGCATGTCTCCACAGGGATTCTGTTCCTCTTTATGATGATCTCCAGGTTCAGGCTCTGATCTTTGGTTCTTCCATAGATTCTCATTGGATTCAGGTCTGGACTCTAACGTGTCATATTGTTTCCTGTTCACCATTTCTTCACCACTTTTGCTGTACGTTTTACATAATTGTCTTGTTGGAAGGTCCAAAGCTGACCCAGGACAAGTTTTCTGCAGACTGTCTGATGTTTTCCTCCGTAGTCTTGAAGTTCTCCTCGTTTCTCATGACATCCTTTACTTTGACAAGGTTGTCTGGTTGTTCCACCACCATGTTTGACTGTGATGATGGTGTTCTTGGGGTGGAATGCTTCTCCTTTCATTTGCCATCCAACCACAGAACTGATGACCAAAAGCTTTCTTCTTTGTCCTGGTGATCGTTTTTTATGTGTGGAGTCCTTCTTAGTCTTCGTCCATTGACACCAGCCTTGTTAAGTGTCTGCTGGAGTGTCTGATTGAGATGTTGGTCTCCGAATTGCTCATATTCCTCATGATTTTTTTTGATGATGATCCTTGGATTCCTCACAGTACCATTTTTCCCAGAGCAGGGGTTACTTTTAGCTTCCTACTAGCCCTTTGGGATTTTTTCACAGTGTAGCTCTCCTTGTTCTTTTTGACGATGCTTTGTACTGTGGCCACTGGCATTTGAAAACACTTGGATATGACTTCATGGCGTGTTTTTGTGAGCAACCACAATGTGTGATTCTCTCTTAATGATGGGCCCTAACAGCAGCTCATTAAACTCTCTGTTTTCAGTCATGACTTGCTGCTAACTAATAACTAACAAGAGAACTACTGCATCAGCTGTCCTCAGTTTGGAGTGAATTAGAATTCTTGAGAAACCAGGACTGTTTGGAATGAATTTTGGACATGATATTTTTACTAATAATGCAAAAAACAGAAAATTTATCATTACCATCAATAACACAATACATACATTACTGCCTTCTGTCTCTTGTTTGTGTCATTTACAGCCAGAAGAATCCTATTGGTCAAATAATCAGTCACTACAAATCAAAAGTTGGCATGAGGATGAATATTTTTTAGCCAATATAGACTCTCAGTCTTTGAAAGACGGCTACAAATCAGCAGTTCAACCTCCAAACTTGTTCTGTTAAAGCGGCTCTGTTATTGCACTCTACATTTCTTTGTCATCATGTTGAGCTATTAGCTTTACTGTGTGGTTTTTGCACCGCAGACTGTGTGTTTCAGAAACATCTAAGGGCTCTACTGGGTTTTTATTTTTCAAACTCATCAGAAATGTATCCTGACATTAAGCAATTAAGTGATCCGTAAACTAGCAGCACTTTGAAGTTGGTTCAATAACTAATTGGAGGCCAGGTTAAAGATTAAACAATGGAAGTCATTTGCATGATTCGCCTGCTTACAGACTACTGAACCAGCGTGTTTACTCCTGTTGCATTGATTTGGCTTAGAGACTTCAAAAGAAGAAGCAAAAAACTGCAGTGAATTGGCAGCGTTAATCGAAACAGTTAAAAGAGGGGTCTGAAATTCATTCTAATGGCTTTTTGCATGCACAAAACACTAAATCATAAACAAAATGACTGAATTATGTTGTTCACCAAAAGCTTCATTTCCATAATGAATTCTCTGGGTAGTCTTTGCTCATACCTTATAATACAATATGTAGTCAGTATTCATGCCCTGTACATAGGAACACTTCAGCTTCAGCTCCTATAGATGTTTACAGCCTTAACATACTGTTCAGTTAATCAATTTGATTAGACAGAATATACACAGAAGGTCAAGGTCATATCCACAGAACAGAAACATTATCTACATACTATATGCACAATCATACGTGAAAAAATACATAGAAACCACAAAGCAAACACTAATTTCTTTTTCAATGATTTATTCAACTAAAATATCAATGATGTAATATTCTTCAGTGGAAAAAGTAAGTACACCCTTGGCATCAAAACATGGTATTGCTCCATTTAGTAAAAATAACTTCTTCTGGTTGCTTTTTATTGTTGTTGTTGTCTCCGACATCAGCAAACTGAAATCTTTGTCCACTCACCCGGGCAAAATTCATTTAGCGGCAAGATGTTTGAGGATTTTCTTGCATGTTCTGCCCATTTTAAATCCCAACACATTTCAATGGGATTCAAATCTGGGCTTTGATTCGGCTTTTCCATAACTCAACATTTCTTCTCTCTGAGCCATTCCCTGGTAGGTTTGGTAGTATGATGTACTACTAATGTTCTTTTTGGCCTCCTGCCTCCCATGCTGGACTAATTTCTGCAATCTCTTTCTGATTAAAGATGCAGCCGTTGGACACCAGTGGTTGCAGAGTTACCTGCAGACCCTGTGATGAAATTCGGGGCTTTTCTGAGGCTTCTTTTTGTATCAAACGTTCTACTCTTGGGATGAATTTGCTGGGGCAACCAGTCATAGACAAATTGGCAGTCGTTTGAAATCTATACCACTTGTAGATGATTTTCTATTCAAGGGAATGATATATTTCAAATAATCCACTGCCAGGCTCATAGATGTCCACAGCCTTTTCTCTGAAGGCCTTAGAAAACTCTTTAGATCTCAGCATGATAACACTTCAGTAGCTAAGAGAACAGCAGGCCCTCAATGTGAGAGGTTTAAATAAGACAGATTCCACCTGTCGCTCCCTGAGGAGGCTCTTATTGGCACTTGATTTGGAACCCCTGATTCTAATTTGACACATGTAAAGGTATAATAACACTAGGGCTGTATTCACTTTTTCTATGTAACTGATTGGTTTTATCATCTATTTAAATGGTGATAATGACAACAAAATGACTCTTAGTATACGACCTTAATCTGTTGTCATGTTTCAAAGAGGAACACTGTTTACAAATGTTAAAAGAGTTGGGATGTACTGACTTTTCCACATAACTCCAAAATAGAAAGACACAGGGCTGCCAAGGGACAGAGCCAGTTTGCCAAGCAGAGCCAATGCTGGTTTGGTAACAAACAGTATGTGTTTATGGCTTACAGACATGATCTGGGTGTGAGTGAGCTGAACTTTTCACAAAGGAAAATATATAATAAAAGCTTTAAAAGACAATCCATCTGTTTTCTTCTGTTTATCTCTTCAGAAGTGATTTCTCTCACCTTCTCTGCCACGCACTCAAAAGAAAGGATGGTAACTAAGCACTCTCAACCTGGCACGCTGTCAGACTGAAGCACTTAAAAACAATTTCCCAAATTAGAAGGGATGCTGGCTGAACTTTTCTGAACTATTTCAAAGAGTAAAAACTAAAAGGAAGGAAGCACCTAGTAAGAAAAAGCACACCTTAAATGAGTCATCAACACACCTCTGAGTGTCAATCATGTCCAGGAGTTGAGCTTCACAAACAGGAGAATGAAAAACACATTCATCTTAAAAAGATATGCCAATCACATGCTTATTTTTATGTTTAAACAATATTTTTACTGTTTGGGAGACACACATATTTGCTTTCTTGCTGCAAGTGAAAAGATTGACACAGCTCTTATATCTGTCTTTCCAATATGGAACCAATTTGACCACTGGTTTAGCTTAGTACAAAGACTACAGCTAGTCAGGTTCTGTTCAACAGGAACAGAATCCACTTACAAACAACTGTAAAGCTTATAAACTAACAGCTAGTATAATGTTTATTTAAACTGGATAAAAAACAAAGGGTAAAAATGACAGTTTGTCACAGGCCAAGACATAGTCTGGCACATACACTAGCAGTCAAAAGTCTGGACACACCTTCTCGTTCAATGGTTTTTATTTATCATATAAATTATAGATTAATACTGAAGACATCAAAACTATAAAAGAGCACATATAGAATTATGTTGGAAACAAAAAAGTGTTAATCTTCACTATTAATCTACAGTGTAGAAAATAATACAAATAAATAAAAAGCTTGAATGAGAAGCTGTGTCCACACTTTGACTGGTAATGTAAATGGTAAGTTGTTATTTTTTTCCCTTAGTTTTTTTAATTAGAAATGAGAAATCAATAAAATAAAATAAAATATAACCAACCAACCAAATGTGTTTGTCAGTGTTGACCTTTTCATGTTTAAATCTTCACTTTAGTTAAACTTAATTTTATTTATGTAGTACCAATTCATAACAAAAATCATCTAAGGTCTGGTAGATGTGTACAAGGTGTGTGTATGCGTGGTGGGAGGAACTCATCTGGAGATACCATCAAACTACTCAGAGCCCACCTCCACAGGACAGCAGATGAGATGAGGCAAGTTGTGGGAGATGAAATATCCAATGTAGTTTCACGCAACATTCTCAGGATCACAACAGAGACCAAAACACTGTAAACATGTTGTGAGTATTTCAGAGAAAGTCAATTTTTCATACAAAAGACACATGATTACATGTCTATTTTTTGTGTATAACAGACTAAGACTACTGCTGGCTGTAATAAGATAAAAAAAAATAATAATGAAAAAAAAACAGTGAATGGGGTCTCCCTCTTTGAAAATGTCAGGATTTCCTGAACCCCACTGACCTGACATGGAGGCCAAGTGACTATTGTGATCTAAAGCTGAAAGACATTGTTTCCCGCTTTTTCTTTTTGATCCCAGCCCCTTCAGCTCCACAATGACTTGTGTTCCTATCATAAGGAGTGCAAAAACAAAGGTGGGTGTTGTCTAGGCTGTTTTCTTATTCTAAACCTATTTTTTACCGCCTCAAGCTTCAAAAACTAATTGACATTCTGTGATATATTTTTATTTGCCCCCATGCAAAAACTGCTCTCGTGCCTGTATGCCGACCTGCTGAAGCTCGGCTCCATCACCTTCAGTATCACCAACTCGCGTACTAACTTAACTCTTGAAATCTGCTTTTAAACTTTGACTAAGCCGAACAAACAAATGCAGAATGTCGTCTTCTTTTCTCTAACTTTAATAAACAGCTGCATCCCACAGCAGTAGGATCCACATTGTCTCCACACTGAGAGTTTGTCTGAGTACAGTCTACTCAGGTGGCACAGCAGCTGGGACTTCATTAATCATTTACACTTCTGATGTGTCACTGTGATCATATGCATCTGTATTAACCGAAATGCTTTAACTGCAGCAAACACAGCTGTTGTGCACAAATTCACAATTTCTGCTCCACTGGGATGGTGATTTCTGTTGCACTGCGCGCTCACTTCTGCTTTTGATGACGTAACGTGCTCAGGCGATTCATCGACTCGTCGTTAGTGGCAGCCCTAATTAGTATAACCCCTGACTGCATCGTAATGCTAACAGCAGCAGCTTAGAATGCGCTTTAAAATTAACTTGAAAGATTAACTGGGTCAATATATAATTGCAGGACTTTCTGTAACATGGCTGACAGGTATCATAGTTGACATTTTTGCTGTTTTCAGGCCAAAATCAACATGGCCGCCTATAAACAAACACCACATGGCATTTTTACACAAAGATTCTTCTGAAATATTATACATACAATTGAGTGAAATTGAAAGTTATTTATAAAGATATTGTAGTAAACCTGCTGACATGCAATAAATCCACACTTGACTCACACACTACTTTATATTAAATAACTCAGAAAGCCTTGGAGTCTTGCCAGTCTTTTCTTCAGGAGGAAATGACATCATATGGAGCAGGTCATGTGATCTGGAATTAACACACTTCCTTCAGAGGTGTTTTTGTAATGGGGAACTTAGTTGAAAGTGATTTCTCGGACAGATACAATTTGTTATGTTTCATATAAAATTTGATATATATTACCAAAATATCAATTTATGACAAAATGTCAACTTAATAAAAAGAACACAATCAAAACAATTCTTGAATGAGCTCATTTTATTATTGTTTAACTCATTAGAAGGTGGTTGTTATTAAGTTCGGACGGATATTTAGTTGACATTTTAGTGATATCCAGCCATTTTTTATTAATAAGTGATTGTTTCCATAATAAATAATTATGGAATTTGTAAAGACATGATCATAATGAACATAAAAACATTATTTTTTTTTATTTTTAATAAAAATGTATGCAAGATATATCCCATGGCCTTCAAAAGTCCCTCGATTATATACTGACCCTACTGACTATCAAGACAGTTGACTATTTACTGTTGATGGATCAATCATTTCAGTTCTAACAACCTCCAATTAGACTACATAGTAATATTCAGACACCCAGGTCAGAGTCCTGTCTAGGATCAGTGAAGTCATTTATTCCAGCGGGTTTGTACATGTCTACCTGTTAAGATAACAGCCAGAAAGTGTGTTTCAGGACGCGGTGCTCACCTGGTCTGGCGGAGAGGAATGGGTAGCGAGATGCAGAGGAAAGGGTCAAAGGTGTTGCTCTGTTTCAGGCAGTGGGGGCACGTCAGTGAAGATCTGAGGAGAGGAAACAACACGGTCACATTAGCCTGGAAAGAACAGCTGTGCCGACCTGACACACGATTCAAAATTAACCTCTGATTGAGTCTGACGGGAAAGGAGATGCTTAATCCTGTTACACAAGCGAACAACACGGGACAAATGAATCCAGTGTTCCATTCGGCTGCTTTGATGTGATTGTGAGAAAGGAAAAGATGAGTGATATAACTGGTGAGAATGAGGGAGGCGGGGGATGCGGGTGGGGCGAGAGGTAGCAGCACCCTGGGGTGATCGGTGCTCTAAAACGGCACAAGTGGTTTCCATCTTGTTGCGTCACCTTCGCTGCTCATGTGATGCCATTACAGGATCCCGAGCAGAGAAAAGGGAGGAACTTTCCTAAAGCGATGGTCTTTTCTTCCTCTGCGTCTGAACGCGCACAGTTGACTGAGTGCATGAGGCAGTGATTTTCTATTCCAACAGTTTTCCACTGAGTCCCTTTTGTTCTCTGATTACACTTCTTTCAATAATCCCTCCTCAACTTCACTGGAAGAAATAAGTTATTCCGGTGAGCTAATTGTCAGAACAATGAGTCAGAGAGCCCACTGAAGTTAACGGCCAGATCGCTGGAAGTGATTTTGTAAACCGTGCTGCCGCTAAATTAAATCTTTTGTCCAGTATTTTGAGCTAAACTGAGGAGGATTTCCTGGATAAGATTTTCTGTAAAAGGACCTAATTAGGTGAATCTTCATTTAATATTTAAATAAAGCTCTTCATTGGTTTTCCTAATCTAACTAATGGTTCTCAGACAGGGGTACTTTTGTGCCAGGGGGAAAATCTGTACTAATTTGAGAAAACAAAATTTACAAAAACAAATGTTTAATCATGTTTAGAATTAAATTTAATATATATCACATATCACTGAGGCATCTGTAACACTTTGGCCCCACTTTGACCATTTGCTGTGTGTTGCTATGGTAGAGTGTCTAGTTTTTCACACTTTTAAAAATAATAAATAGAAATAGAGCTGCGTCATATTGGAAAAAAACGGCTTTGTGAAATTTTGTGTGATACACAATTCATTATGAAAAAATAGAGGAACTCAGTTAAAGTAAGTAAGTACAGATGAGTAGCTTTAGGAATGGTGAAGAGTTGAAAATGAAACAATACTTTCTGTGATTTCACAGTTTCTTATGAATGCATTCATCTGGGCCTTTTTAAAAAAAAAGATGGAAAGAAAGCAGGCCTTTCAAATCTGATGGAGTTTTGGGGTTCACAGCGTTAAATGTCATTCCAGATTTGAAGAACATTTTACGTCCGACTCATGAAATTTTAAATATTCCATGTACAAAATACAATACAAAATAAAACATGCAGTTGTTGTGTAAACTTATTTGTCCTGAGACCAAATCTAAACAAAAAAAAAATTCTGGTGAAAATATTTTTAAAATACCAAATAAGTCTGAAGTTCTCCCTAAATTGCAATTTTTCTCTTGTCCCACCACCTGATGACCAAACTGAATCTCAAATAAAACAATGAAATGAAAAAATGAAATTGAACTCTCTTTTGGTATTGCTTTTTTTCATTGATGTCTCTTGTAATTGTGGGAACATTTTTTTTAATCAACATAATATTTTAAATAATAACTATTATGCATGGAACCTGTTAGCATAACCTTTTTAGCTGGTAGAAGAAGAAGAAAACAGTGAATCACATGAAACGCTGGAATTAACATCATCAAACAGTTTTCCTAAAGAATGAGAGAGAGCAAAGCTATGTCCTCTCTTCTATTTTTCCTATTTTCATAACATTGTCAGACTTGATTGAATGTCTCACTCTACCTCATATTATCAGGATCAGACTAATTCTTTGGACTGTTTTCTCTTGGTCAGCAGTAACAGCAGCTAAATATCTAGCTTCTACTGCTGAGAAAAAGATCACATTAGCATGGATTAGCAACCCTGTTACTGTGATTAGAGTAGGGTTAGCAAACAACACAGAAACATGGAATAAAAATGCTACCATTGATGTGGAAGCTGAGCCAATCAAGCCTTTGATAGTTTATTACCTATTATTGATGAATATGTAGCAGAAAACTGTAAAAGAGAAGGTTAATTTTGCAAAAATTCTGAAGCCCAAATGTCCTCCAATTCTGGAAAAGAAACACGAAACCAAAAGGAAATTGAACAAATTTGCAAAAATGTAATAAATAGCGAGTAGAATTTCCCTTTGGTGTCATCAACAGACCTAAAAATAAACCTCCCTCTCTCCTCTTATCTTTTCCACTGGCTCTGGAAGCAACACTTAACTCCCTAATCCTATGTATCGTATAGCTTTGTGACCTTCAACCAGTCCTTCCATGGGAAACTAAGGCATAGCTGAACTGTTCCAATGTGTTTTCCTTATAGGAAAGCACCTGACAGACCCAGCAGGGGAGGAGGAGGAGGAGGAGAAGGGGGAGGAGGAGTGAATAAAGCTCTATTCAAGCAAGCCCAGCTGACACAGGCTCTTAGTGGATCTCTCCCTCTTGGCAGAGTAGAATGGCTGCCCTACGGATGTCTTATTCTCGCCAGGAAACAGTGAGGGTAACTGCACTCCATGCATACAAATCACACTCAGGCTTCACTAAAACATAGATGTGCCCGCCGCTGCTCTAAAACACTTAAAAAGAGAAAAGGAAGCAGAGGAAGAGGTGATATTCTGGTGATGCTCTAATGGAGGAAGCGTGCAGAGGTTGAGAGGTATGTGTCTCCCTGTCTGGGATGCAGTCATGCTGAAGAGACTCCGGCCTTGATGCTTTGCACTACAACGTGCTGCTAGAGCTTTGAACTTTCCTGAATAACAAATCACTCGGGTGTCTTTATCCCATTCATTCTCATTCAAGTCCGAAAATTAATTGATTGGCAGCTCGTTGTTCTCACTGAGCCTGGCAGCGATCCTCTGTTGGGAGATGAAGGGGAGTTTATTCAGCGCGTTAATGCTCTGAATTTGAAAAGGCATAAACCCTAATGTGTGTCTCATAATTTATGAATTGAAATTACAATAAAAAAGACCCATTGCTGGGCTTGTAAACAAAATAGCCACAATCCTAACCCCACAGATCACAGCAAATTGGGAGACGTGGTCTAAATAAAGGTCGAGATGAGAGGGTTTCTCAGAGAAAGTGGCATCGAAGTAAGACGAGCTGCTCTGAAACTGCACCATGTTTGTAATGTGAACCGCTTGGCTGCCCGTCACTCGCCGTCTATGCAGTAAACGCTGCTCGACAAAGACATTTTCACTGCAGTCTCCATTAAATACAATCACAGTGAGTCATCCACGCATAGTACAAGATCTCAATCTTTAATAGATTTTAACATTTACTGACTTTATCAGACGGGGGAAAGGGGACTAGATTTGAATGAATGAATTAGATCCTGTGGAATAAACAGAAATGGCACCACAATATAAAACTACAAAATACATCTTTTGATCACCTCCAGAATGTGATGACACAAAACATAAATTATGTTTGAATAACTCTCAGCTTGGCCGGCTCGGACGGTAGTTTAAGTTGTTTGAATATATACAGTCATGGAAAAAATTACTAGACCACCCTTGTTTTCTTCATTTTCTTGTCCATTTAAATGCCTGGTACCACTAAAGGTTAAACTCTTTGCTGGGATCACAAGGATTGGACTGTTGATGATTGGACTAAGATTCTCTTCAGTGATGAATCCAGTTTTCAGTTGATGTCCACTCCAGCCAACTTACTGGTTAGGAGGAAGCCTGGAGAAGCTACAAACCAGACTGTCTGCCCCTACAGTAAAACATGGGGGTGGATCAGTGACAATCTGGGGTTGTTTCAGTCTGGGTGGAACAGGGCAAATGAACCAGGTCATGTACAGGGCTACCATTAAAAACAGTCTTCTTCCATCAGCTGGAAAACTCTTTCCTGCCTCCAATGACTGGATTTTCCAACAAGACAATGCCCCTTACCACACAGCAAGGTCAGTTAAAGCCTGGATGGAGAACCAGAACATTAGAACCATGCCTTGGCCTACTCAATCACCAGATCTAAATCCAATTGAAAACCTGTGGAAAATCATCAAAGGCTAAATGGAGAACCACAAGCCCCAAAACAAAGCAGATTAGTTAGAATTTGTGCAACAGGAATGGGCTGCTGTGACAGCAGAACAATGTCAGAAGCTGGTGGAGAACAGCCAAGACGCATGGATGCAGTCATCAGAAACAATAATTATGAATCAGTACTAACTACTGTGTGGATCATTAGACTAAAATGGACAGAAAAGAAAACATGGGATGCCTAAAAGCTGTTTTTGTCAGTACAATGCCATAGCTATTGATGCAAGAATTTACATGTTTTGGTTATTATCCAGAAAACCATGGAAAATGTCTAGATACCAGCTCTTAAATTAAACTCTTACGAGCTATTTTTGTTGTTATCATTATATTTGTCCAAACAAATGTAGCTTTAGTTGTACCAGACATTAAATGAGCAAGAAATTGAAGAAAACAAGGGTGGTCTAACAGTTTTTTCCATGACTGTATATTGGCTGTGGTGATTGCACAGTGTCAAACCGGACTATTACAGGGATAACTCTCCGGTCTGTCAACTCTAGACGTTGTATTACATCGGACACTGCATTGCAAAGAGTTACACATTCAGCGGTAGAGCCTCGGGACGTAGAGGAAAATAGAGGTGCAGGAGTCAAGAAGTATTTGTTCCAGGTCCAACTCCAGCAATGATAATGCATTCATACAGCGCTCATGTCCACTTAGAACCTCAGCCTGGCAGTGCATGGTGTCTGCAATTTATGCGTCGTTAAAATAGACTGTACACTGACTGTACGTGCTCGAGTTCCTTTGTACAGTTGGTGATGAGCTCCCCAGTCATGTCTACATATTCTCTGTGTGCCACCTCACCCACTCTCCTTGGCTAGCACAGAAGTTGAATAGGAGAGAGGAGCAAATTTTGCCTGCCAGGCTGCTAAGACTGCCGCTTCCTGTGTAGACACACCCAAGGTGTCACTGCAGAAACATTTGACAAGCAGGGTAGCAATTAAGAGATGCACTCTGACAGATGTATTACTGGCAGTCACATATAGCTGCCAATTTTTCCAAGAAATTAGCAGATGGAGGAAGGTGCGGACAAATATGATATAAGCAGTTCAGTGTGGAAGGACGGCACTTTTGTAAAGTTTCATTAATTAAACACACTGTTAATCAGATCTTGTAGTAGAATACAAGAACTGGACAATCAGATACTTTGTTCAATGGTTTCTGACAGTGAGGTGGTTTTGGACCAGCATCAGAGGCTCAATACAGATGGTGCAGCTGATGAGTGTCAAACTGATGAGAGAGCAGAAGCTATATGACTAAGAAGGAGGTAATTAAAGGGATAATGCAAACAAAAAGAGGCTGCATTTAAATTTTAAACTACCTGCAAACAGGAAGATGAGATACACTGGCTGGCCAAAATCCACCTGGATTTAACTAATAGGTAAGAGCCTTCCATTGGATAATTTCTGCAGTGTTGAATATGTTTTAGCTTATAAACAACAGACTAAATCTAAACAAACAGCAGCTTATGAAACTGTCCAAATAATATATTTATGATTTCCTGAATGCTTCAAATTTTGTCAATGTGTGAAGATAATTTAACTGCTACTCTACCAACAAAGAAAACAAAAAAAATAACAACAGCTGTGACATAGTTTAGGACTGAGCCTGACAAATGATTGAACTGCAGCTGATAAACTGTGACTCAGCTCATCTGTCCAAGGCGAAGAAAAGTACAGTTTAACTTGCTGTTACATCCTGATTGATCCTGTCTTGATTGCTGATCTAAAATTCTAAGTGCTTAATGAAGTTACAAGTGTTGTTAAACTTGTTTTATGAAAATTATTGTATTTTAAGCGCTGTGAAAATGAACCAAGGCCTAACCAGCAGTCATCTAGAGATTACACATACCAAGATGTGTAACTCATGCTTATGTGCCTGTTTAAAAGCTATGCTGTTGCTCACCTTTGTCAGTCACTTGTTCAGACTGTGTTCTGTTCAGGTGCGCCTTGCTGGAAGTAAAGCTTTGCTTTGACTTGAGAGACGACTCTGAGTGTTAATTTGGAGAAGTCAGGACTCCACTGAAGAATTTTCCTGACAACCTGCTGCTGGTATTTAACAAACTCAGAGGAAAGACTCTAACAAACAGTTGGAGACAACAAACTAAACTTCAAGTTCTGTTTTGCCAAAACCTGCCACTCTTAATTGAGGAATTTTATTCATCAGACTTGTCCTAGAAAGTGTCTTTATGGTAGTAATTATATTTTTCTGGACATTTTAGTTTAGAATAGATGTGAAATTGTAAAGCAACATGAATGAGAAAGGTGTTTAGTGATTTTAGCACAAATTTGGTATCTTTTGTGACATTTTGGACCAATATTAGTGCTAAAATGTGGAAAAATCATAGAATCAAATGACAGAACTCAAAGAATTCCAATCATATCTGTTAATATGATAGCATGCAGTTGAAAGTAATACAGAAACTTTACTTGGTGTGAATAGTAAGATCTCGACTGTCTGGCCAGGATTCTCATTCAGACTTGTTCAGTTGCCGTCAGACTAACGGGAGTGTCTGAAAGGCGCCTTTGACTGTACGAATATGCCAGATAAACTCGACCCCTGAATGACGCTGAGCTCTCAGCAGGCTACAGCTGACAGATGCATACATTATGAACTAAATTGACTGCTTTTTTATCTCCCGGACGACAGACTGATGGGAGTCATGAGGACATCCAGCTGCATGAGAAACGTTGATAACACAGTGCTATGGAAGCTTCTCTGTTATTCAGCAAAAAAGCAACAGGAAGCATTTTAGTACAGAAAAAAAAATATTCTCTCATTCAAAGGGTATTACAAGAGAGAAAATACTTGACCATTGGCACATCTAACAACCCTAATTATTTCAGCACAAAGGGTAAGCACTCTAAATAAGTACTTGTAGAAAAGGGATTTCTCTTCTCCTAAGAGGCACAAAGGTTAGGCCTTTTCAGAATTACTGCTCTTGTCTGGTTGGTAATTACTGTTGTGTTTGTGTGTGTGTGTGTGTGTGTAGCTCTGCATCTGTGTCTCTAAGGACTTCTGTGGAAAAGAAATAATGACATCTCTGTTGCATCTGCTGTATTTAGAAATTATCCTCTAATCTGATAAGTGAAAACCTCAAACCCACAACAGCCTAAAGGTGGATTTTGTGTCTCTAGACAGTTGTTGCGGTTAGATTTTTTTTAGTTTTGTCTTTTGGCCACACAGTGTGAGTTTGGACAAAACACTGGTCTGTTCTGTGACAGACATGTTTGCAGTGGCTATTGAAGGTATGACCTTTCCTGGGCAAGGCAATCTGACATTTAGACCATCTGACCACAGGACAGCAGAGCTACTGTATAGTAAATAAAACTCACAAGACACATAATGAAATGGTGTGTGTTGATTTCCATCGTATAGATAAGAGTGGATCTGACATAAACAAGGAGAGTTGGCATTTTTGGGGGGGTACAGATGCAGGAAATGAATAAATACTACAGTATTCACAGTACAGACCTGCATGCTTGGGACAGACCTTCTGATACTGTTGCACCAAGATACACCTATAAACAGTCGATGGTCAGGGGAGGGGTTCAGTGAAAAGTCAGTTCTTCACAACAATAGTAATCTTCCCAGAAAATTACCATGCAGTCTTACTGGCCACCAAGTAGGGCTGCACAACATGTCATTTCAGCATAAACACTGCAATGTGTCCATGAAGTCCAAAGTAAAGTAACCCAAATAAACACATCATACTAAAAGCCTTTTTTCTGTTGGATTAAAAAAAAAAGAGAGAGAAAAACTTACATGGTTGTCATTTTCCATGACTAATCTACAAATAAATACTGTCAGGTAGATCATCATTTACTTTGATTTAAGGGGTTTTTTTTTTGGAGTCTTTCTTTTAAATTTTATTTATAAGACTTGAAGTTTGTTGACATGCAGGCTCCACATGTGCACAGCAAAATGAATGAGGAACAGGGGTGAAACACTGAAAATAGAAGATTTGGTTGCAAAAAAAGTTCAGATTAATTAATGGAATATTAATCATGATCACAGATTCCTGAAATTTAATGAACGTGATCAACTGTAAAATGCTCCACACATACAAAACAACCCATGTAGATAAAATCACATGGCTTAAACTTTGGTAAATCTGACTTTAGAATGCATTTATTTACGTACTTTTAAAGTAATTTTTGGTCTGAGCTGCAGTAGCTGAGTGGATACTAGAAGCTTCTCTGTGCACGGCTGCCTAGCTAGCTTCTAACGTAGTCACTGACTGCACTATAGACCGTAACCTGCAAATGAGGCCTTTAGGGAATTTGTTGGTCAAACATGAATTTGTTTGACCATTTAAATCAGCACCACAAAGCTCAGTATAATGAGTGCAACAGCAGATAGGAATTCCATTCAAAACAAAAAATTCAGATCGCATGGCATGAGAAAGATTCCAAATGGTTTCCACTCAAAAGTCTTGAAAGTATCAAGTCTTTTTTTTGACTCACCCTTACAAAATCCCCCCCAGTCATTTTAAAATGGTGAAAAGTCACTTTATTAGGTACAATTGTTCAATTGTTTAACACAAAGAGCTAATCAGTCAATCACATGGCCACAACTCAATGCAATTATTCATGTAGACGTGGTCAAGACAACTTGCTGAAGTTCAAACCAAGCATCAGAATGTGGAAGAAAAGGAATTTAAGTGACTTTGAACGTGGCATGGTTGTTGGTGCCAGATGGGCTGGTCTGAGTACAATGCAGAATACCATCTCTGAACACACAACACAGCAAAACCTGAAGAAGATGGACTACAGCAGCAGAAGACCACACTAAGTCCCTCTCCTGTCAGCTGAGAACAGGAAACTGAGGCTATAATTGGCACAGACTCACCAAAACTGGACAATAGAAGATTGGAAAAACGTCGCCTGGTCTGATGAGTCTTAAAATCAGCTGCGGCATTTAGATGGCCAGAATTGGGCCTAAGCAACATGAAAGCATGGATCCATCCTGTCTTTTATCAACGGTTCAGGCTGGTGGTGGTGGTGGAATGGTGGGGAGGATATTTTCTTGGCAAACTTTGGGCCCCTTAATACAAATTGAACATCGTTTAAACGCCACAGCCTACCTGAATATTGTGGGTAAGCATGTCCCACCATGTCCCCTCTTCTGATGGCTACTTCCAGCAGGATAATGCACCATGTCACAAAGCTCAAATCATCTCAAACTGGTTTCTTGAACATGACAATGAGTTCACTGTACTCCAGTAACCTCCACAGTCACCAGATCTCAATCCAGAGATTCACATCACGAATGTGCAGCTGACAAATCTGCAGCAGCTGCTTGATGCTATCATGTCAATATGGACCAAAATCTCAGAGGAATGTTTCCAACACCTTGTGGAAAGTATGCCAGGAAGAATTAACCCTTTGATACGCAGTGTGGGTCAGGAGATATCCATTTTTCATTGGATTTGGGTCACTTTTGACCCATATTGTGCATCAAAGGGTTAAGGCAGTTCTGGAGACAAAAGAGGGTTCAACCTTTTACTATCAAGGTGTACCTAATAAAGTGGCCAGTGAGGGTATATTGCAGAAAAACTAACTATTGTTATGTCCGTTTTTTTCCAATGTCTTGCAGCTCTATCTCTAAGGCTTAACCTGCTAATCTATTGCCAATGCAGATTTCATTTCTAGCAGACGTCAATGTCAAGTCAAAGTTGTTACCTACACAGGTTTTACATGGTGCAGTGCATAAAAAAATGTTTTTGTGTATCTGATCCTGCCTGTACACACAAAACAAAGAGCCTGCATAGGTATGGACAATATCTATAGAAACATTTAAAACAGTATTTACAACCTGGGTATAAAGCTTAAAAAATGTAAATGTAAAGTGGCTAGAAAAGGATAAAAATGTAAGTGTAGTGTGTCTGAAAAGCAAACTCACTTGTACTGTGCCTGGAAATGTTCCTGGACGAAGCTGTGTTGAACTCTGGGCTGCTGGGACTGGCACGGGTCAGGAGACAGAACCTCCTCAGCTCCAGCGGAACCCTGCGGCACACAGGAGACCACCCATCAACACAGCACTGCCACACTCTCACGCTCTTTCATCCATCACTGGCTGTCGAGCATCATCAGTGGCAGAGTGGTGCAACAATCATTTGGAAAAAAAAATGTGTGGAAAAGCAGTTTTAACACATTTTTCTTTCTTGCAACAAAAACACAGTCAAGCGCAGTGGAAAGCACCGGTCTAAACATAACCCTCTGGAGAAACCCTTGTCTTTACTCTTTTATGTGTTCACCTACAACAGAGGGGAAGCTGGCCTTGGATGAAGATAAAAGACGGGGAAAAAGCTGAGTCTGATCACTGACAGGCTTGCAAGGTCACAAAGCGAATGTGTGGGATGTGTGTCTCACAAACTGCTGTGTACTAATGACACGACTACCTCACAACATTCTGCATCGGTTTTACGGAACAATGAACATGTTTTCTATCCTTTAAGACCAGGGTGTCAAATTCATTTTAGTTCAGGGCCACATTCAGTCCAATTTGATCTCAAGTGGGCCAGACCTGTTAAATTACAGCATAATAACATAGAAATAACCACAACTCTAAATTTTTCCTTTGTTTTAGTGCAAAAAGGTATGTTTTGAAAATTTTCACATTTAAGGAATTATCTTTTTGTAAAACATTATGAACAACTTGAAGCTTCTGCAGAAAAATAAGTTCAATTTCAACAACATTATGCCTCAGTTTATCATTTAAACATTACAACTTACAGATCACAGAGTGTCTACAAAGGAACACAACATTTAGTCACAGGTATCTGGAACTGAACAACATATTATTTTGCTTTATGATAAAAAAAGAAAAAACAAGACAAAATAATACAAAAATGAGACAAAATGACAAAAACGAGACAAAACGTCAAAAGCCAGAAACAAAATGAGACAACACGAAACTAAACAAAAAAGAGACATAAAAATTAGACAGAAAGTTACAAAGTGACACAAGCGGGATAAACATCACAAGTGAGACAAAAAAAGACACAAAATGACAAAAACAAGATGAAAAATTACATAAACGAGAAAAAATGAAAAAGTGAGAAACAAAACAAGAAAAAACAGACAAGCAGCACAACTGAGACAAAAAACCCCACAAAATGATACATACAACAATGAATAAAGCAAAACACAAAATGACAAAAATAAGACAAAAAACAACAAAAACAAGACAAAAATTACAAAAATGAGACCCAAAACAACAATGAGAAATCTAGTATTTTACTTTATGATCAAAACAACTTGTCTACAAATTATTTTAAATTTACAGTTTTACAAATTTACAATTTGCAGTTGATGTCTTCTCTGTAATTTTTACAGTTTGAAAAGTCGTCCCACAGGCTGGATTGGACCCTCTGTCGGTTCGGTTTTGGCCCGCGGGCCGCATGTTTGACACCCCTGGTTTAAGACACACTACCTTAACATTTCAATTGTATCTGATGTGGATCTTATCTTCTGGCTTGAGGATTTGTGATTGTTCTCGCTCCCTCATTCCTTTCATTTCTTTCTTTCCTTGTGGTTTCTTTTGGCTCTCTCTCTGTGTGAATCTTTGTTTGTGTGTTGCTCTCAATTATCCCCTGGCTACCAAAATCCACACCTGCTACTCATCGAATCGTCGGGCCCCAGCCAGCAGCCCCGGTCCAACACCTCACTTATCTGCCAGACCGCCCAGCCTGCCGTGTGGTGCCGACGCTTCCACCAAATCCAGCCTCAGCGACCTGTTGCTCCTCGTGTTTCGCTCTCTCTGTGCATCAGTATTCCGGTCGTTGTGCGCTACCTGCCTGTTAGCTCTGCTCGAGTCCTGCCACGTCTGTTCTGCTCAGCACAGCTACATGCCAGCCACCAGCTCCGCACACCGACGTTCGCTCACCTGCCAAACTATCATACAACCACATCTCTGGATCACTCCTCTGGCTTCCACGTCCCTCCGCTCATCCCCTTCCACAACTGCAACGAGCACAAGTTTATTTATGTAACACGGTTTAAGACAACAGGAGCTGTCCAAAGATAATATTGTATGTACAAAAAAGCAAGACAGAAACATGTCAAACTTGTAACTAGGGCTGGGACTGTAACACGTTAATTACGATTAATTAATTACAGAAAAAATAATGCATTAAAAAAAATAACACATTTAATTGCACCTTTCTCAGTTCCCTAATTTCTGGCACACCGGTAACACTGATGCACACTCCAGCCCAGTAGGTGGCGGTAATGAACCTAAAATCTGTTTGCTAGCCGCGAAGAAGATACACGGGACACAATCAGTGCCAAAATGTCGGACCAACATGGCAGCTCGGTTGCAAACTTTCTCGTTTACTACGAAAACTGTTCAGCAAAAAGTATTTCTGAATAAGCTGCTGAATCTGTCCTTGTTTTAGTTCAACAATGGCTAGTTTAGACATTTAATGAAAGTTTCACGATGCGTCGGACCTCCGCTCCCAAAACTATTCTATGAATGAGGGTTAGGGTTAAAACTTTTTGAAATTGTTTTGCAGACAACATAGAAATCTGTTGGATGATTCTAAACTTTCTCAGACTTAGATTTCTATAAAAAAAATTCTGAGATTGTTGTGTTTGGACCTCCTAAATGACCCTGACGGCACTCTTGGCCCTTTGGTTTCGTACAATCGATCTTTTGTGAAGAACCCTGCAATGAATTTTGACAATTCCTTCAAGTTTGATGGACAGGTCAGCTCAGCAGCCAAAACTGACTTTTTTCATTGGAGACTTTTAGTCAAGGTGAATGCAGATCTCTCTCCCAACAACTGAAAGTTATTCATGCCTGTTTTACCACTCAGCTGAACTATTGTAATTCTTTGCCTCTTCAGAGACTTCAGGTGGTACAAAATGTAGCTGCTGGTTTTTTTAACAGGAAAAAAAAGACTCCAGTGCTGGTTTCTCTCCAATGGATACCTGTCTGTTTCAGGATTGATTTAATGATTTTTGGGTTGGTGCCCCATTATTGAGCAGAATTCTTACATCTTTATACGCCAGTTAGAGCACCGAGGAACCAGATGCTCTTGGATGATCCAAGATCAATGAACAAAAACAAGAAAAGCACTCAGAGAGCGCAGTACTCCGCCAAGGCTGCTCAGTCGTATCATTTCCTACGGATGAAATCTTTAATAAAAAATTACCTTGCGCTGAGCACAGGCGTGTGTTATGCATGTGTAGTTTTTGTACAGATACCGAATTGTGTGACCTAAATATGTAGCAGGCGGCGAGAATTGATGGGACTCGGAAACACCCCCACAATTTGATCAGTTGTTTCTTGTATGATTTCCGACGGATAAGTCCTGGTAAGTCCACAGTGGTCCATTTTTAGTTGGATCCAATCATGTGATCGTCAGCAGGCAGCTGATGTTGTGTTCACTTCTTGTCATGGTTACAGTGATGCCATGCCGCTAACTCGCAATGATACAGGAATCTTTAACAAATCCGTGGATCCAGACTATAAGCTGCAGCACTGCCAAAATCTCATCAGTTGGTCCTTGCGTCATTTCTGACCTTACCTGAAAATGTTAACCAAATCCGTTTGTCCATTTTTGAGTAATGCTGCTAACAGACAGACAGACAGACAAACCAATGCCGATCATCACATAACTCTGTCGCGTTCCTTGGCGGAGTAATAAATGTGATTGAGTCCTCATAGTAGCTGCTCCTAATCTCCGGAACAGTTCAACTTTTCATGTAAGAACTACTGAAATTGTGTTGTAACTTTTTATTCTCGTTATTTTACTGTCTTTTAGTCATTTAAGGGTTTGTTTTTTAATTGCACAGCACTTGGCTCAACTCCTATTGTTTTTAAATGTGCTTTATAAATATTTTTTTACTTTCACTTCAATAAAACATTGCCCAACCTCGTCTGAGTCCAGCTATGTTAGTTATTAGCTATGCTGAGCTTCACAATTACATTTATGAGAGTGCTATCAGTCTTCCCATCTAACTCCGACCAAGAAAACAAATGAGCATATTTCCCAAAATATCAAACTATGTCACCCAGTCATCTGTGAAATGGCTGCGCCGGAGACCAAAAATCTAAAACGGCTGAAAGTTATAATAAGCAGCCGCAATGTATCAGCGTGTGAATATCTCTGTACAGCATCGACTCCATTTCACACCTTTTCAGGCGAGGAAATTGTCCTAAAAAAATCTTCTTTAAGTGGTTCTGCTTTAAAGGCATTCATGTGGCATACAAGCACCGTGTTAGCGTTTCTCTTCTCGCACGCTATCAATCCCACAATAGCCTGGTGTAGAAGTCAGGTACTTGAGAATGCATGAAGTCATCATATCATCCCAGCTGTGCTTTTGTGCTATGCTGGCCTGGTCAAACGGAAACGCAGGGTTTCCAGTCGTCTCAGTTGATGCACTCCGTTTGCTAGTCCTCGCATTTGGAGCCACTGGTCCCGTACTGGCTGCTGCTGTTCCCAGGCTGGCAGCTCGACCATGACCTCCACTCTCACATGAAGCTGAAAGGAGGTTTAGAATTTCTAAGTGGAGTGTGTGTTTGTGCATCAGAGAAAACAGTGTGAGGCGAACACACAGCGAGAGACAGAGGAATCCTTTGCAGTTCACCAACATTTCAAGTCCTCAATCTATTCTTCTAAAAGCATTTGAACTCAAGCTGGAGACAGAAACCTGACCTCTGTGCTGCACTGCTTCAACGCTCAATGACAAACCTCTTCCTCCTCTATCATGCGTTCCTCTTTGCATGGGGGTCACTGTTTTTGTCATATTCTTCTCCTCTAATGTCAGCCCAAAGAGGGAGTTCAAAACAACTGATTTTTTTTAGCTGGGTCAGTATATAATTAAAGGACTTTTGAAGTCCATGGGATATATCTTGCATACACTTTTATTAAAAGTTTTTTTTTTTTTTTTAAAACTAATGTTTTTTATGTTCATTATGATCACGTCTTTACGTGTATCTGTATCTTGTATCTGTGTCTGAGAAATCACATTCAACTAAGTTACCCTTTACAAAAACACCTCTCAAGGAAGTGTGTTAATTCCAGATCACATGACCTGCTCATTTTGTTTCTCTGTGGTCATTTTGTTTCTTTTTGTAGTTATTTTGTGTCTCTTGTCATTTTGGATCTTTATATGTTATGTGTCTCATTGAGTCATTTTGTGTTTTTCTGTGGTCATTTTGTGTCTTTTTGAGCCTATTTTGATCATTTTGTGCTTCTTTGCCAGTTTGTGTCTCACTGTGGTCATCTTTAATTCCAGATCACATGACCTGCTCCACATGATGTCATTTCCTCCTGAAGAAAAGACTGGCCAGACTCCAAGGCTTTCTGACTTATTTAATATAAAGTAGTGTGTGAGTCAAGTGTGGATTTATGGCATGTCAACAGGTTACTACAATATCTTTATAAATAACTTTCAATTTCAATTTTACTCAGTTGTAGATATAATATTTAGAAGAATCTCTCTGTAAAAATGCCATGTGGTGTTTGGTTATAGACAGCCATGTTGATTTTAGGCCTGAAAACAGCAAAAATGTCAACTATGTTAGAAAAAGTGCCACAATTATGTATTGACCCAGCTATTGGCTCACATTCAGTTAAAGGTAAAGAGTGCAATCTATCACACGTTTACTTTTTCAGTCTAATGCACTGAACACAGCATTTCATTCCCTCTTTTCCCTCCACATGCTTGGAAATAGATTCCATTCCTATCTTTATGTAGCGATAACAAAGCAACACTGAGGCCAGACACAGTTGGTCTTATCACCTCTCAGAAATCCATGCCAGGCTCTGCAATGTCAATAGACTGCAAGGTGTCAGCTGTGAGTTAACAGCAGCTGTTAGCGATTTGGACATTTAAGCGCACTGAGAAAGTGGGACAGCTTACATGTCCACTGACATGTGGTTCTGATAAGACATTAGTCATCTAAATGATCGTGGCCAGATATCAATCCCCATGGAATAAGCTGCTGCCGGTCTAAGGAAATCGTTTTACAGGTTGTGAAATGATCCCAGTAGAACAGGGGTCCATCTCCAGAGATGCCACACGCCAGTCTGAAATTGAGATGCTATCTTTGAAATTGCTTGTCAGAAAAATATGCCAACTTCCACCTGATAAAGATGTAACTAAACAGGCAGCCAGCAGAGACAAAAACACAACCTGAGCAGCTATTTTTAGAGGACAGAGAGAGAGGAGAAAAAAGGAAAAGCCCAAGGTGTGAAATTTCATTTGTACACGTACCTTCCAGTATTTTTCATTTGCACATTCTGTACTATATCTATATGCAGCATACACACTGGAACAGCCTATTTTTTGCTATGTTTTGGTCTGTCAATTTATAACCTACACACACACGTTTCTCACACATCCTGGCATTTCCTTAGACCCCCACACCTTAAATATCCTCATGTTATCTTCATATAGTAATTATCACTGACTAACTGCTCTGTTTTCCTACTTGTTTAAAAAAAAAAAAGCTCATTTATTGGCACTTTAATTGGACTTGTGTCTAATTATCACATATTGTGAACTGCTTTGTGACACGTGGGGGCTCGTCCAGGGTAAAAATATTGCGCCAGGAGTAAATTAGTGTAAGTCTAATTTAGCCATATTGATCATTTGGCCCTGACTCCGTCGGCCTGTTGCTGCTTCCTGTGGCAGACATAGTGGCTACTGATTTGTCTTGGAGAAGTCTACTGGATAGTTGCTGATTTTGGCAAAGCTATACTGCAGCAATCCACCAACCCGTTTTGGAGGAGAAAAATGACAAGTTGTTCTTATTGTGCCAGCTATTTCCCCTAAGAGGAAGTTTTGTGAGGTCTTTTTTGTCAGTGGAGGACTAGCATTTTGTTGGGGGCCTGAACTGGGGTATTTTAGAGTAATTTCGAGCTGACTACCTTTCAGCAGCAGGGTCCTTTATGATGGGTGCAGTGGTGACCTAAGTCAGGAGGCAGCAGATTTAGGCAGAGCTTCGAACTTAGGACTATCTCTGTATCTCAAGGGTTGTCAGCTTTTTATTGCTTTCTTTATAGCACTGATTTTGCAAAGTTTATGTACAAACTGGGTCAAAGCATACGTGACAGACACAGTTAAAGAATCCCTCTGGTGAAAATCAAGTTTTTTACCTTGTTAATTTTTCCAGACATGTAGAAAAACATATCATTAGAGAAATAAGCAGGAAACTCAATATCTGAGTATTTCCACATTGAATCTGCTGTATAATGACGACATTCCCCAAAACACAGATTTCATAGGTCACAAAAATAAGAAACCAATCCCATCAACTTGCAGCTTGGAGCTCTCAGTATTAGTATTTTTATTCTGAATTAGCTTCTTGTTCCAACATGTAGTCCTGAATTACTCCAGTATTACAATTTCCCATTGAATAACATAGATTACAGTGTTTGAGCAGTCAAAGGTGAGCTGGTGTGCTTGAGCTTGAGATATAGGTATAGTTTCATTGAAAAATAATCAAAAATAAACCTTTTGCACCCAATTCAATAAAAACAAAGAAATTCGGGGCTCCTTGGTGCAACCGAGAAGAACATTCACGTGACAAAAATAGTTTTTGGCTGAACTGCAGGCTGTGTTAGATAGAAGACACGCATGGAAACAGATTTAAAATGTAAGAAGGAAAACTTATGTGTACAACCAGCATGTTTTTTTCCCAGTACTAGAGACATCTGGGGCATTTGGTTGGAATTGATTTATTTTTTGCTCATTTCGATTTCAGTTTTTGTTTTAAATTCAACTTTTTATTACATGTGGTGTTATAGTTATGTCATAACACACAAAAGAGATTTCCTTTCATTTAATTTAAAAAAAAAAAAAAAAAAGATACAGCCCAGCACATGGATGCACACCCAGGACCCGAACAACCTGATGTGAGGAGGAACTTGTGATGGCTGGAAACCCAGATCACCAAGAAGACAATCTGGACGACCAATACCAGGAGGAAGATGAGTCCTAGGAGGATAAAGCTGGTGGGCAGAACAGCTTTGGAGGCGGAAGAGGAAGGCGTATAACAAAGAGAACATAGAACAGGGTGAAGTAAAACACCAGAAAGGACCAAGAACGGAGGGAAACAATAATGAGGAAGAGAATTACAAGAAAGAAGAAGAGGAGGATACAGATGGTTGAGACAATGGAACCAATCGGAGGGTAGAAAATGTAGGATGGCTGTGAACGTTAATCAGCTGCAGTGTCTTTTTTGGCTGCCTGTAGAGCCACTCAGGTCTTTTTTCTCTTGATTCCCAAAGGAATAAAACCAGCCATCCATTCAGCATTCCAGTTAGGAAAATTGGGATTTCATGGCTGGAAGATGGGGATGCTATTCCAAACACTGCGGAGCTGGAACAGATTGGCTTACACTGTGGAAAAGGACACAACATGTGGGGTGCAAAGGGGATATATTCTGTATATTTGGGAGATAAGAGGACACCATGGGTTATGAATTTTAAAAGCCATTTCAAGGCAGCAAGCTCCTATAGAAAAAAATCCTCACTGATGCACACTTTTTAGGGGTGTAATCAACGTCCGGAGAGTGACTTTTAAATAAAGTGAAAGTAAAACCAGGACCACTAACTATCTACAAAGGTAACATGGTCAAATATAAACACAAAAATGTGCAACTGCAGATATCCAAGATATGTAAAGCCTGAGAATCGTCTACCGCTGCTTAATCCATAAGCCTCAATGCCAAGAGAGGGGCATTTGCCAGTGCCCGAGGAGCAAGGAGAAAATTAAAACTTAAATCCCTCACCCTGGCACCTTAGAGTGCTGTAATTGATTTGTGGGATTTAGATAAATGACAAAGATACAGTGTGCAACTGAGTAGTGGGCTGGAGGCCGGTCGCTGGCTCAGCAGGAGGCCAGGCTTCACAAAGTGAGATTTTTAAGCTGACTGATGGGAGACGAGAGAAGGGGCCGGAGTGATGGAGAGAATAAGTCGTGATAAGCAAATTGTTGTGCAGTTCGCTGCCTGAAAAGGTCATTTACCTACAATACAGAATAACAGCTGATTTAAGTGTAAGTTACTGAGAATACCACAGTAAAATATACCGATAATCTGGGGTTTTGTTCTTTCTACATAATTATTCATACTGATAAACAAATACAGGAGGTCCTCAGTTTACGACGTCCTCGACTTACATCGTTTCGTTTATTTTCTAGCAGTTATAAAATCTTAATAATTGTTAAATAAGTACATTATTGACTAAATAAAAGTGTCAGAACAAATACTCGTGTTGTTGTCTAGCAAGAAATCACTTTTACTTTGCTTCCACAGCGAGATCAGTGTTATTAAGACGAGTTTTGGCAGCCTCGGAAACAGCAGTACGTTTACTCATTATCCACTTCAGCAGTGAGGATGTAGACACACAGATGACTAGCGCGCTACCAAGTCCCTGTTAAATCCAGGACTGTTGACTCCTGGACATCTGTACTTCAGCACGAAAGCCTGAAATCACACAGATTACCGGTGCACTCTGTCCCAACGGGGAGGCTTTCAATAATTCACCCAAAAAATGTTGCCGGGAGTGATTCATCTCTGCGAGTCGATCCACTGTAAAGGAAAACTCGAGCACTCTCGCTCGGCTGTGGTGAAAATCCAGGAAATGTGGCCCCCATCCTCACAGACCACCTGTCTCATCCTGATGGGTTTTCAGGGACGTTTGGGGGGAGGTAGATCGTAAATGGTCGGGGGGTACGAGTGTTCTCAGTAATGGCCCTGATGTGAATAATTTAAAGAATCCGCAGAAACACGCAGGGATGGACATGTGCTGCCGCTGGAGAGAGCACTATAGAGGAGTGATTGAGAACAAGCCCCAACAGCATCCGAATCCCCGCAGCGATCGTAACGGAGCGGCTCAGAGAGGGAAAGATAAAGATATAGGACAGCCATAAAGACACTGAATATGTACGTGTGTTTATCGATGCAGACATGTAGATAGAGCAACCGGTTATTGAGTAAGTAGTGTACTCAGCTGACATACAGAGCGTTGATAAATAATGGACAGTCTCCCTCAACACAGCTTGCTGTCGTGTGGTTACCTCTCTATAAATAGCCTCAATAATACCAATGCTGGAAGCTTTTCTCTCTGACCCTTCGGCCCATTATTCCCCCTGGGCGATCACTCTGGGTGGGATGCATTTGTATGGACATGGTAAGTGCCCAGACATCGGTGCATGGACTCAAACTGACCTCGGGGTTGTAACTGAATGACTGCTGTGTGCTATGCAGCTATATCGTATAATGGAGGAAGGGCAATCGGGCCCTGAAGACGATCATTACCCCAGTCAATGTTGCAGCCATCAGTCAGGTCATGGATGGGTAAAAGGTGAGAGAATATACTGTATATTCATACAAGATATTTGTAGTGCATCTGTCATTCTGTCAGATCTTCCATTTCCAGCCGCAGAGAAAGTACTACTCTGCATTGCTGTCTGTGATGCCATAGTGTACAGCAAGCATCCACACTGATGGGATGTCTTGGGCAATACACAAATATCCCGTACTCAATTTCTGTAGACTGACCTCACAGTGCCAAAGCACAAACAACACAAAGAAGTTCTCCCAAAGTGATCCATCAACCCTTTGATGCACTACATGGGTCAAAAGTGACCCAAATCCAATGGAAAATGAGTATCTCTGACCCACAGTGCACATCACAGGGTTAAGTGTCAAACAATCAAGTTAGAGCAAAGGTGAACAGTGTCTCAGAACCACTTTGAGATCACCCTTGAAGTGTCCAATGTGTTAAAATTGCCAAACAATACACTCAATATGCGACCTGTCAACAGCAGGGTAGCCCTTCATTGGGCAAGTGGTCATATTTGGTGACTTCTGCACACATTAAATATGGCATTGCTCCCGCCTCTCAGAGAGGTTGAGAAGCATGTGGTTTTCACCCAGCCAATCAGCGAAGATCACTCTACGTTACAGCATACTACATTGTGGCATTTGACCAATCAGTAGAGGCCTGGATGTATCAAATTTTCTCTTTTCTCTGGAAAAAGACGGACTTGCGGCTCGGTCCTCTTCCATATTTGTGGTCAAAACGTCAAAACTAATCATGGTTAGCTGACGAAACACACATTTTAAGGTTGAGTAGTTGTGCTAAGTGATGATATATACATTTCTTGGAATGTTTTGTACCACTAATGGACAATGAACCTTATATGGTAACTTCATTGACCTTGAATTTCAACATGAAAATAAAAATTTTGAAAAGCATCACAAAAGTAAAAAAGTCTGATGTCCTCCAATCACACTCTAGGGTTGAAACTTTGAATTTCAAAGTATTTTAATAAGTTCATTTACATATCTTAAACATCTAGTCATTGTATTGGTAAGATACTTTGTGGATGCATGATTCCTAAACAAAAAGGGGATAAAGCTGGTTTTGGTATACATTTGGAACATCTAAGAAAAACAAATATTGTATTCAACATTCCAAAAGTAACTTTGTGCAAAAAAAATAATCTATTTAAAAATGCATCCTAAATGGACATTTTGTTTCAGTGGCAGTTCAGACTACAGCTACTCAGTTCAGATGGGACGCAGAAGTATTGCACAAATATTGTCCAAACTGTCATAAATGAATATTGTTTCGTGAGGGATCTCTCACATTGTGATTTCTCTGGCAACCCAGATTTTTCCTTGTCTGCAGACTTCAGTAACACCTTGGGACATCCTCTCTTTGTAAAATATCTCAACGATTATTGGTTGGATTGCTATGAAATTTGGTATTGACATTCATGTTCCCTGGAGGATGAATTCTGATTGCTTTGCAGATCCAGTGGCATTACAAGGCCAAATAGAAAATTGACATCAAGGCTACACTGAGCGCGTACTGTGTGGAGAAGCCATACCACAGAGTTGATCTTTCTACTGGCTACACCTGCATTATTGTGGTAAAAACAAGATGGCTAGCTTTCTTCAGTTTCTGAACACAGCACAGCAGTGTGAAACTTCGAGTTGTGAGTTTGTTTAGATAGTAAATTGACATCTACAGACAACAGCAGACTCTGTAGGGATAAAGCTGCTAAGCAACTGTCAACTGATGCTGCCAAATAAATGCAGACGGGGTGATCAAGACTCTGCAGCTTAATAGAAAAAAAGACACTTCAGAATCCATTTCTGTGTGAAAGGGCCCTCCACACCTTGTGTAACAAATATGAATAGAAGACTGATCTATTTTTACGCTTGCAGCTCTGATCTCACTACTTACCCACACAGCTGGTGTGGCTCTCATTGATTACAGTGGAAGCAAGACGATGCAGCTTCCACATACATTTTGTGTGCAGTACAGCTGAGGAGTAAAACTCTAAAAGTAATAAAAGAGTTAATGTAAAAGACGCGGACGGTAAGTCAGATGAGAGCAACTCCAACATGAGGAGGACACTCAAAGCCTGACTTTGACTGTTCTGTGCTGGCAGCAGTGGCTGTCTGTTAATCAAACTAGACCGGTCACAAATTGAATGCCGCTATCTGTAGGTGAAGGGTGCAAAGAGAGAGCCATCATCACCGACTCTGTTAGCCTGAGACCCTCATGACAAATGAATTTCATCCGCACTAGATGGGGGGGAAAAAAGGGGCTTTCAACAAAGAAAGTGAAAGACAGAGGGAGAAACTGAAGCTTCAGATGGTGACAGACACACAGACATGATGAGACGCCAGTCAGGAGAAAGGCTATATTCTTGTGGCCTGAAAATTCTTGGTCAATTTCTGAGCGACAGTGTGGTGCAGTAAATCCACTAACCACATGGAGAAAGAGTATGCGACTTTGTTTTTTCTCTTGGTGTCACACAAGTGAGTCGTATTTTAAATAGAGGTCACGAGCTCAGTGTAGTGAGTGATACTGACATCAACATCCGCTTGACCCAAAGTCCTTTACTGACTGCACAAGTAGTCTGACCTCAGAGTGACTCACTAATAATGGATGCTGACTCAGGCTGCAAAAAGCAAAGTTTGAGCAAATCTAATTACTGAGATAACTGATCGTTTAAAAAGATAATAGAGAAAAAAACAAGGTAGAGAAAGGTTCACATTTTCATTTTTTCGGAATGCCATTTGTTGAGTGGGTAGCCACTCGTATTGAGAATGACCTACTTTTTATTACCTCGCCACTGGATTTCTCGGATTTTAAATGTCTAGCCTGGGTTTCTAGTGTCATTTAGCAGGAAATGGACTGGAAGCTCTAAAATGCTTACAGGTATGAATGTGCCTTTGAGTGACAGTTTTCTCTAAACAGTTCCATTCTGTAGTGGACCGAATACGTGGAGATGTAAGGAGATAGAAACACACTCACTGGAGCTGGTAAGGACCTTTTAGTCACATACTTTGGAAGTAGTTAGTTAGATAAAATGAGAAAACCGCCTCCCAAAGGTGACAAAACTGCATTTCTCAAGCTAACTATCAACTAATTTTGTATATTTTGTGTGATAAAAATGTCAAAATGTGGCATTCTGGTTGTGCAGGATGTTATGTACTAGAACAGGGGTGTCAAACTCATCTTAGTTCATGGGTCACATTCAATCCAATTTGATTTCAAGTGTGCCGGACCATTTAAATTACAGCATAATAACCTATAAATAAACACAACTCCAAATTGTAGGGGCAGTGGTGGCGCAACGGCTAAGTTTCTGGACTACTGATCCGAAGGTTCGAGGTTCAAATCTCAATGCAGCCACTGTCGGGCCCTTAAACTTTCCTGCTCCAAGGGCGCTGTACCGTGGCTGACCCTGCTCCAATAGGGGGGATATGCAAAAACTGCAAACTTCCTCTCGTGGGATTAATAAGGGATAACAAAATAAAATAAATAAAATGAACACTACTTCACCTGCCTGCTGACGATCACATCATTGCGATTCGACTACAAATCCACCACTGCAGACTTATCGGAACTTATTCATTGGAAAAGATACAAGGAACGATTGATTAAATTGTGGGGGTGTTTCTGAGTCCCATCAATTCCCGCCACCTGCTACATATTTAGGTCACGCAATTCTGTATCCGCACATAACGTACACATGAATAACGCACGCCTGTGCTCAGCGCAAGGTAATTGTTTGTGGGTACATCTAAACTAAATGGCCACATTCTATGTTGTCATGATTTCTGATAAACTAATAAAAATAATGCTGCATTTCTACAAACATATGCTGCATTTCTGACAATGCCATATGAGGGAATGAGCAGCCTTGGCGGAGTACTGCGCTCTCTGAGTTTGGTCTGCGATGCTGCTGCTAAATGGTTCATTCTACCACCTGAGTCACATCCGCCACAGTTGCTTTAATGCAGCTTCAAGTGGTTCTGAATAAACCACCTTTAATAATTTTCTGCGTCCTGCATATAATTCTTAATGACTTACTTTATAAGGATTCTAGCAAACTTGGGAACATAATAAAAGCAACATCTTGTGCACTCTTGCTTACTTGCTGAAAGTTCAACCCAGCAGGGAGTAAACTTAAACCTGGCAGGGCACCAGAAGAAGCCCTGATGCTGCCAAAAGTTTAAGCCCTATAGCTGTTTTAACAGTTGATAAATATTTTCTTAACTTTTGGCCCAGAGACCGTCTTAATACTTGGCATGGTTGTAATGCATTTTAATGATTTTATTACACATTTACTTAAAAAAAAAAAAAAAAAAAATTGCTCTGGAAATGAAAGATTTTTATTTCAGAAGTAATCTATAGTTAAAACCTTATGTAAGCACACACATATCTTCATCATTTCCACACAAAGAGGTTTACAGAAACACTAAAACAGTTTCCTTTTGATTATGGGTAACAATCATGGCTGGAAGATTAGCCTCGATAGCATAATGACTCCACATTAAACGTTTGCTTCAGTGGAGAGCTGGTGTGTTAAATATGAGGAGATAAAACACACATTTGAGCCCAGTAGATCCAGTGGAGCCGATCATTGCTCACTGATGCCATTTTTATCTGTCTGTAGACTTTATTCCTGCTTTAAAATAGAAAAAGGGCATAAAACACACACTGACTTCTTAAACCGTATTCTTTTAAGAAAGTAGAAACATCCTTTGCTGGTGAACAACGTTCCTAAAATGGTTTATTCCACCTTAAAGAGAGGCTGAGGGAGAAATGATTTCTAATGAAGGCAGGTCAACCTGAGCTGATGAGGTTTATTATTACCCTTCTGCTTCAGCGGCTGCCGCTGATGATTGCAGTGACACAAATGAGGATAGAATGACTCCACACATTAGCAGAAACACACAGGAGCCTCTGGAGCCATTTTAATGGTCATCACAAACAGCAGCAAATGTTTTCATACAGTAGAAGTGCTAACACAGATTAAATGTACAATACGGTAGGAATATAAATTTTGATTAAAGTTCCTTCTCTAAACTGGCAATTGTCAGTTAGGCCGGATTGATAATTATTGCTTTTTTAAAAATCCATTCATCTTCACAAGCAGATTCAATTTAACTCAAGACAACACATTAAAACTGGACTTGGCGTGACAGAAATGCCTCTCTGCTTAAATTATTTCCATCAACAACTGTTTAAATCATCCCAGTCAGCCCGGTTTCAGCCAATCAAATTGACACACTCTCTGGAAAGCCTCTACTCAGCAAATCTGAATCATTTAAAGTGTTGGGGTCGATTGTGTATGCCAATCAGCCACAGCAGGGTTGAGAATACTTTGTGTATGAGTGAATTTCTTTATATTAAATAAAGAATTAGTCGGTTCATTTAACTAGATTTCTCTACAAAACAGGATGAAACACTTCATTCGTCTCCCGGAGCAAAGCGTGTTTGAAGACAAATCTATGAGAGCTCAAACAATGACTTTTAAAGCTTTGTGTGCCGCAGATTTAAACTTTTAACTTGTGAATATTTTACTTTCCAAATAATTAGACCCAAATAGTCTGTCTGAAAACCCAAACTCACACAAAAAGCAAATGCTAACCGTGTTTCCTTGTATTTAAAAGCTCTCCACAACTTCATGAGAAAACGTCTTTCTCTGCTGGGCGCCCTGCAGAGCATGAGTGCACTTTATAGCGGTGTCTTTTAACTGTTGTTTAAACCACTGGTGATGCATTGTGTTGTCTGGAGCAGTCAGACAGTTAGAGCATAATTGTGTCTGTGCCACAGTGAGCAACCCCAAGTCTAAAACAGCTGCATTTCTAGGAAGTAAACACAGCTTCAAATCCAACCTCTACAACTGACAAAGATACTGACTATAGACAGATGAACACTTTGGCTGAGTAACAAATCTCCCAGTCACACACTGTTCCCTGTACAACAGACAATATGGTATACAACAGAAGTAAGTACAAAACAGTTCAACATCTCCTCACTATCAAACTATTCAACAGTGTCACCTTCCAATACAGAGGGTCCTCGACTTATGTTGGAGTTCAGTTCCTGCGGTGTGACGTACAGTTATGTTCATTCTCTTCTATTAATTTCTTAATCAAAGAACACTCTTCTTCTAAACAGTGTCTTGAACGACCCATTTTACTGTTTTTCAAGGACAAATGCACAGCCAGCATATGCAGCGTCAGTTGCCTTGATCCTTAAATAAAGGTCACCTGTTTAACACCTATTTTTTTCACATAATCAATGACCTCACTAATTGAACTCAGCACTGCTATGTTTTTGAACACGCCCCTTTCAGTTAATGATTCAGTTTCACAGAATCAGCAGGATGCGTGTCATACCTGTTGGGTCTGTTGGTTTTCTATACCTTTACTAAACCTTCTAGAAACTTACTTGCAGTGTAGGGGGGATCGGAATATTCGGATCTCAAAATAAATATTCGGATACCACCATCATGACCGAATATTCGGATATTCGGGTCCAGCCCTAGGAACTACTGTACATACAGTATTCGTCCACTCCGTTCGCCCACTAGTTCCACTGAACCAGTTCTGATGAAACACCGTACATTAAACCGAGGACCAGCCCATAATCAGTTCAGACGTAACAGCGAAACCACATAAGTTGAGGATGTCGTAAACCGAGGACCTCCTGTTGTTGTATTATTTCTAAGTTGAACAGCTGGTATTTGCTCTTATGTAAAATTAACAGAAATCCCATCACTGAGATTCATAAATTACATTTTTTTTCAGTACATAAGTTCAGCTTTACTTTTGACTCAATCCACCTGAAGGACATCACATTTCTGGACCGACGCCCTGTAATTCCACAGAAACACATTAATCAGCTGCTCTTTCCTACAGGGGTTGTGTTGCTCTACCTTTCTCCTAAAAATACCCCAGAAGTATTATTTTGAATTTGAGTCAGACAGTAGACTTGGCCAGGTCACAGCTTTCCCTTTGTTCTTCTCTAGAAACTCCTGTGCAGTTTTGGCAGTGTGCTTAAAACCATTATCATGTTAGGACGTTTCTCTTCTGCCAAATGTCTGCAGACTGGGAGTCAGCTGATCAGACAGTGTTTTGGTATAACTACAGGCATTCATGATGCCATCTCTAAATGTCATCTCCCAACAACTTCTGCACTCATTCAGCCCCAAATCATCACACTCTGGGTCAGCATATAATTGAGGGACTTTTGAAGTCCATGGAATGTATCTTGCATACAGTTTTATTCATAGTTTAAAAAAATTTTTTTAAAAAAACTAATGTTTTTATGTTCATAATGATCATGTCTTTACAAATCCCATAATTAGTTATAATGGAAACAATCACTTAATAAAAAATTACTGGATGTCACTAAAATGTCAACTAAATTACCGTCCCAATTTATTAACAACCACCTTCTAATTAGCTACACAATAATAAAATGAGCTTATTCAAAAATTGTTTTGTCACTTTGTGTCTCATTTTTGTCATTTTGTGTCTCGTTTTTGCCGTTTTGTGACTTGATTTTGTCATTTCCTGTCTCGGTTTTGTCGTTTTGTGTCTCAGTTTTATCATTTTCTGTCTCGGTTTTGTCGTTTTGTGTCTTGTTTTGTCACTTTATGTCTCGTTTTGTCATTTTGTGTCTCAGTTTTGTTGTTTCGTGTCTTGTCTGCTTTGGTGTTTTCGACTTTTCCTCCATGTTGTTCTTTCTCTCATCCATCATGTTGACAGCTGCTCTGCTAAAGAAAACGGGATTTTTGAAGTCCATGGGATATATCTTGCATACATTTTTATTAAAAGTAAAAAAAATAAATAAATAATGTTTTTTTTATGTCCATTATGATCATGTCTTTACAAATTCCATAATTATTTATTATGGAAACAACCATTTATTAATAAAACATGACTGGATACCACTAAAATGTCAACTAAATAACAGTCCAAATTTAATCACAACCACCTTAGAGTAGTGCGTCAACAGGTTTACTACAATATCTTTATAAATAACTTTCAATTCCAATTTTACTCAGTTGTATATATAATATTTAGAAGAAACGTTCTGTAAAAATGCCATGTGGTGTTTGGTTGGAATAAAAGAAATGTTGATTTCAGGCCTGAAAACAGCAAAAATGTCAACTATGATACAAAAAGTCCCGCAATTACATATTGACGCCTCTGACCTCCGTGCTTCACTGTCAGGACTATATGCATTCACTATTGTAGTCCTGGTCAGGTTTGCACCAAACAAATAGGACACTGCTCAAACACATTATTTTGGTCTCGTTTGACAAAGAATGTGCTCCCAGTATTTATCGTCTTTACTGTTCTTTAGTAAAGTTTAATCTTGTGCAAGGGTCTTTTTCCTTCAGACATCGTTCTAAGAGGTTGAGGTTATTCAATGTCCTTCACACTGTCTGAGCAGTCACACAAACTGACTTTCATTGATAACCCCAGTGTCAAGTCTGAATCACTTTCCTATGTAGTTTCAGAGCTGGATTAGTAAGCGTACTGTCTGTATTGCCATTTTAGTAGGATGACCACTGGAGTTCTGATTAGTGGTACTGTGGTTCATTCTTTCTAGCCTGATTGCTGCTGCAACTGTGTTTCTATTGATATTTTATTTGGTCACTGACCTTCCTGTATCCTTTTCTATCTTGCTAAAGTCTCACAGTTAACTTTTTCAGTCCCTCTATGGAGCCATGATGCAGACATGCAGATAGACACAGCCTATAGGTTGTTCATAGTTCATTTTCTAAATATTCTCATGAAATAGGCTAACTGGAAATCACAGCTGCACTCAACTTTTTTTTAGAGATCACAGGTTTTTTATTTTAACTCGTGTGACCGCAGGTGTATTCACTTTTGTTGCATTGAGTTTGAGTCTTACTAAAGTACTTGATTTTGATTGTTCATAAGAGGATCTACTGTTCAGTCCAGAAAAAAATAAAAATACTGAGATGTGATGCAATTTGAAATAACAACATCTAAATGCATTGGCACTCTCTTTTTTTGCAAGTGTTTACTCAACAGTGAGCAGAATTGAGATTTCAGACAGCATCCTGCCATCCTTCTGAGTCATCACTGACAGCTGCACAGTAGTATAACAACAACTTTCAAAATGCAGAACACTGTGAGACTGTTAGCAGAACATATTGTCTGTGGTACAGAATGTCTTCTTTCATTTTTGAGGGCACAATGTAACCGTTAGAATTACACATTCAGAATGTGGATGCTCAAATAAAATGAGTAAATGTAGTGCACTGGAGAGTAATTAGGGAGGATTTTGGACACAGTTAATAAGTTAATTTTTGACTAATATTCAGATATCTCATCTCAGCATCTGTGGGGTAATCGAGGCTTAAGCCAATCAACACTGATCCGGGTCGAAGGTGAGTGAGGGCCTCAAACACAAAGTGGTCATATTCGCTCTCTGCCCTCCAAGCTGCTTTTCCAGCTGGGTGGCTCTGAGCCACAGGAAGCCATTTGAGCTTGGCAGGGCAGACAAAATCAAAGGCGGAGCGGAGAGGAAACACACACACACAGAGCAGAAAACACACAGGAATCCCAACAAAACCATCCTGCCCTGAACAGAGCAGGGAGCAGCACTGACCACACACAGGGCAAGTGCTCTGCTCGGCTGTGGCTTTAGAGGTGCACTTATAGACATGTACTGCCGGCATAATTGAAAAGAAACCAAGTTTCTGATACGATGTCTGGGTCACTGTCTGGATGTGAGTCTAATTTCAGAACACAACCACCCACGTAGCGCAAATCAAATCTCCAGGAAGGAAAGGAGAGCGCAACTACTAAACAAAGGAGGACCACGTTGTGATTGTGCGGTTAATGTGTAGGAGGATGACGTCCAGACTTATCAAGCACTATCAACACATTTTCAGTCAGCTTTACTGGGCACAGATGGTTTAGACCCACTGAATCTTACAGTTACTGTACAGCTGCTTGTCACTTAGACGATAATTTATCGCTTAAAAACTACATATTTACTTGGATTTTCCACTGAAAAGCACAACAGTTATAGAACACAAATGTGTTGCATCCTTCTTTAATGATTATTTAACTGTCATTCATTAGCATGTCTAATAAAAGATTTTAATTATGAATTTTCTCTACACTCAGTGTCTTCCTCTTTGGTTACTGTCGGTCAAAATGAATTTATTCGCATGAATATTCACATGCTTTTTTCCCCCATTGTTCTACTGATGATAAATAAAGTAGTCTTTTAGTATGGCTTTGTCCCAAAACAGTTTGACTTGACTAGTCACATTTTGTACACAGCTATGGTTTACCATTTCCACAGCACTTTTAGTTATGTAGAATCAGAGTGATTTCTCTCTGTCTCCCCATCTCTCCAACTGTCACTACTGCTTACTGTCCCCTTATCTATAGCCACACTATTGCAGAGAACTTCACCTCACCTCTCCTTCTCTGCGCTCTCGGCCTGCACAAGTGTTTCTTTCTTCCTGCCACTTACAAAGAGGCACATTCATAAAGCCGAGGGAGAGACAGAGAGAGAGAGGGATTCACACTTGCACTGTGTTTCCTAAGTGATAAACGATCAACAAACCAAAAGAGAATGTGTGCTGCATGAGTCAAAGCCATGGGGAGTCGACGTTAAATGTTAGAATGTGTGTAACGTAGGTCTGATTGTGTGTAACGTAGGTCTGATTGTGTCTGTGAAGGATGTCACCCTCCGTTAGAAATACTAAATGCTTTGGCTGCAACTACAGACCAGTCTGACACTCAACATTGTGGTTACAAAGACCAAGTCAGCCTGACAGGACTGTGGATGGAGAGGGAGACAGTGGGGAGGTGTTCCCTCATCTTTACTTTTCTCCTAAGGCTCTGGCTCTTCGGTGCTAAATGGAAACTAACAACACATGCTTAAAAACAATTAGCATAGGCCCACAGGCTCCTGGATGAGCAGCAGAAGAGGACGCAGCTTGCAGACTCCTTGGCTGTGAGTGGGAACGTGCACGGACTGGTAAACTGGTAAACTGGCTGTGACCCTGGATGACTCTGCCAGCCAGCCCAGCGAACTCCACCGGAGCTCCCACAGGCCGGCGGCGGAGCAGATTAACACCGAGGTGAACCAACAAACAAACAACAAAAAACATTCAGAGCAAAGATGATCCCAAACGGTGCTTTAAAGTTTTACAGGAATGTGATTTACACAGATTTTTCTTGCAGCTGCTCTTCTCCTACCCTCTTGTGAGGCCCTCTCTGCCCTTCACAAAGCTCCTTTGTGGGAGGCACAGTGATATCAGGCTGCATACCACAGCTTTACTCTACATTCCCACAGAGGTAGAAGAGCTATGAGGGGACAAAGCAGGAGATAAGGAAAGGAGGAGACTGGTGATTCATGGAGGAAAGCATATTACTGGAATTATTTCCCTGTCATTGGTGAGCAGAGTATCTATCTGACCGCATGTTTCCTCACAGATAAAAATGAAATCCATGACAACCTTGATGTGTGTAAAGAGCCCAACCGGCTGATAGTGGAAGGCCTGGACAAACATAAGAGACAACTGTCACAAGAGATTTTCTACTCTGGACACAGACCATAGTGCTGCTCTCTCTCTCTCTCTCATTGCTAATGATATCTCTGCATAGGCAGCATATTCTATTAAAGCATCATATTCTTCTCAAATGATCCTTAATGAAACATATCAGAGGTTTTCACAGTTCTATAAAATCACTGATGGCAAAAATAGCCTGATCACAGACTGTACACAGAGCCTAATACTACAAGTTGTACCTCGAGCAGCTTAAGAGCTACAGCGTATTCCTGGCACCTGTCGACGGATTAAGAAAGGGACACACTGTGTCAATGAGCTTATGACTGGTACAACTTCTGCAAAGATTATTACAAACTTGCCAGCTAGTCAAGCAGCATCTGATTTTAATCTCTTGCATTTGCAGTCTCATTGTTTTGATTAACCCTCCTGTTGTCTTCATTTACGGGCACCAAAAATGATTGTTTCCTTGTCTGAAAAAAATCCAAAAATTCTGAAAAAAAATAAATAAATTCTCCAAATTTCAGAAAATTTCCAAAACCTTCAGGAATAAAATTCCAATAATTCCTTAAAAGTTTCTCTGAAAAGTTTTATATATTAAAAACTCCCCCAAATTTGCCAAGAAAATTCTTGTAAATATTTTTAAAAAATGAGTAAAAATCTTCTAAAATAATCTTAAAATTATCTAAAGTGATTAAATATATATCAGTAAAACTTCTAATATTTTCTTTAAGAACATTCACAAAAAGTCAACCAAAATTCGCTGGATTTTGGTTGATTTTTATGTGAATGTTCTTGAGAAACTGTATTTTTTAACATTTCTTTTTTTCCATCAAAAAATGTTCAAAAATTTCCCAAAAGTGTTGAAAATGTGGACATCAGAAGTTTCACTGTGAAAATATTTTTCCCCACATTTTCAAACTTTAAAACGGGTCAGTTTGACCCGCAGGACGACACGAGGGTTAAACCCCAAAGCTTGTGTAGACAGAGGAGGCTTGCAACAAAGAATCAGCATTAATTGAGAGTTTTGCTTTGTACTTTACTGAAGTCGATGCATGTCACCAGTGTTCCTCCTTACACTCCTCTTCAGTTTTCACTTGACTTTATTCCAGAAAAAGACCTCAAATGCATGGTTTCATTTGGCTCATTAACCTTAAAACTGGAACTGATCCAGAGCGCATCACAGACTAATGATGCCAAAAGAACATCATGTGTAAACAGCAGAGGTTCCATCCAAATGTCACTGAACCAAAAACTTTGCACACTTTAGCTCTGCTTTAACACTTTGCACATGGATGAGACTGAAGTCTTAATCAAAAGAGACTAGTATGACCTGTGGATCTCATTTGATTTAAAAAAAAAAAGTACACCTCTATCTCCAAGTCTGTGTTTTACTCAAATTTACTGACATTCCCTGCAGACATGACAGTAATAGGCTGTCACTTAATGTCTGTTGCGTCTGTTAAAAGACTTAAAAATGTTGCTTATCCCATGTTGCCATGCATGTAATCCATCTAATCACCCTTAAAGATTCAAAATTGATTCATTTCAGTTGTCTGTGAGTGATGTCCATGCAGTGAAGCGACACATGGCTTTTAAACTTGCACTAAAAATGCTCGAAATTTGAATTTAAAAGCCTCAAGAAATCTCAAGCAGGATAGAGACAGAAGAGAGAAAAGACCCAAAATCACAGGGATGGGACTAATATTATCATATGACCTCTGTGTTTGGTAAAATAACATGACAGGTAATTTGGTGGAATTTTCTCCCTGTAAAGTAAGGACATGACAGATTCACAGGAAATTAAGAACTCTGCAACCTCGATTATCCTCCAGGTAACGCTGGTCCCTGCAAATGAGGCTAAAGCTTCTGCAGCCATGCAGCTCTATGAGCACATACTTGGTTTAATGGTACAATCAGCATGCTAACATGCCCACAGTGGCAATGTTAACAACATTTAGGTAAACGACCAGAGAACGAGATAAAGTCTCACTCATTCATCACAGAGGGTCGCTACAATATGTTGCACTGTTTTCATAACTCTACCGATGTTCGTCGGTGGCTCGCCCTGTTCCGAGCGTTTTATTAGGTGTAAATTTACTTCCATGGAGACGGCTTTAATATCAGGCTAATTTAAACATGAGGAAACAACAGTGGCAAGTAAGATTTCCACATGTTACACTGTAAAAACTGCGTATTTTTCACAGGACAGAAGGGATGCTTCCATCAAATGAATCACGATGCAAACACCATCATATATATCAGCTTTATGTCCTCCACACCTCACTGGCTCTTCTTGGTGTTAACAAGGTGTGGTGACATTTTGCCCGGGGTGCCGCACACTCATGACAGACCTTATCATCAGCGCTCCAGTCTCTGCCTCCTGTCATGTCCTCTGCACACCCAAGTGCGCTAAGATACAGTCCAGACCTCCCCTGCCTCCCCCACCAAGCCTCACCCAATCCTTCACTCTCATCCTGAATTCAACAGCAGGACAGGAGGAGAGAAACTTAGTAACGTGACACTAGAGAAATCTATATGAACAGCAGAAGATATATATTTTAAATATGAAACTCTGGGAGTCGTAAAAAATAAAACTTTAATTAATATGGGGAGCTGGTCATACACAGGGGATAAAAATGAGCTCCTGTCCACATTCACAGATATTGTTATCTCCTAATTTACTTCAGAAGACAGGGGAACTGCTATACATAAACAAGGCAGCCAAAGTTTTCAATGTAACCTATAATGGTTAACTGAAATAAAAGTTGTGCGTCAATTATACAAGATTTAATTGTAAAATAGATTGTTTTAGATTGTTGTATCAAAGTATTTAAGATGGAACCTTGGGAGTGTGAGACTTCCTCACAATCCCACATGCTGATGAAACAACAGAACAAGTTAACGCCTTGGGAACCATAGGGGACTGAGTTTGACTAGATTTCTTTGCAATGACTCACCAACACTTCTCATGAATTGGTTATCACCCGAATAAATCTACATAAAAAAAGAGGGATGTCTATTTCAAAAGTTAAAAAACAACATGTTTTCAATAATACATGAAAATCCTGTTTTAATGGCTCAGCGCCGAGCAGTTCAAAGTTCCATTCTACGACTATCAGGATGCACCGTGCCTGCTGGCGTACCTTGAGGAGGAGACACGTTGAGAGAAAATCAAACATCAAATCGCCAGACTTGCTTGTATCCTCCTTGTCCACAGGCGATGCATCAAACGCAGAACAAGCTTGCACAGCGCGGACCACCACACTGGTTTGGGTAGCATGAAAACCACTCTGCAGAACAAATTGTGAGACCTGCAGCTAACCTCTGAAGAGCTAGCGATAGCGACGCCGACTGTGGAGTTATCAGAACATCTTAGAACGAGCTTATCAGCAAGGTTGGACTTGCTAGCTTGATGATAAGCAACAAATGCAGAGATATGAGCGACTGAAAGAAAAAAACATTCTCCAGCATGAACTTTGCATGCTGGACGCTAGATCTCCCATTAGCTACACTGCTGCACTATATTGTATTAGTTCTAGGGATAGACTGATTATCGGCCTGGCAGATTATCATGGACGCTTTTTCTGATTATTGCATTTTAATTGACCGATTA